>NC_042618.1:342044381-342346085 GCF_901001135.1 Rhinatrema bivittatum
CAACTGGGATTTCCAGACCGCGGCAGGGCGGGAGCGCATTACCGCCTATCAGACCGCGTTTCTTGAAGCTTTAAAGAAAGGGAAGCAGAAAGTTGTAAACATGGGAAAAATCCAAGACGTGGTACAGAAGAGAGACGAGTCCCCCGGAAACTTTTTGGAGCGATTGATGGATGCGTACCGCCAATACAGCCCATTTGATCCTGAAGACCCCAAACATCAATCCATCATAGTGATGAGCTTCGTTGGGCAGTCCTGCCCAGACATTCGCCGGAAGTTGCAAAAGCAGGAAGGGTTCGAGGGGATGAATATCAGCCAATTAAAAGCAATGGCTGATAAAGTCTATGTAAACCGAGAACCGGATGGAGACAGGAAGGAAAAGAAAGAAACTAGAAAGTTAAGAGAAAGTGTCAGTTTGTTAGCCGCAGCGTTGGAAGAAACTAATTTCGGGAACCCGTCCAGGCAGTATCACGGGTATCCCGGACCCCGAGGAAGAGGCAGATCGCCCTCTAGAGGGCTGCCAAGAGGACGAGCAAATAGAGGAGGATCGTTTAGAGGTGGAAGAATGCCATTGGGAACCAATCAATGCGCATATTGTAAACAAGAAGGACATTGGAAGTCTGAGTGTCCGGAGTCCCTGCAAGCAAAGCAGGGAGGATATACTCCGTCCAAATCTAAGGAAACGGAATGGCAGATGACCGTAGGTGAAACTTCCGGCGAAGATAGTGAAACATGACTAGATAGGGGAACCCTTCCCATAGACCCTTTGGTGGAAATAAGAGTAGGGGCTGAAACATTCAAAGGACTGTTGGATACGGGGGCGCAAAGATCTGTAATGACCACAGCCATCACCACGCCTACTTCAAAAAATATCTCTATAGTCGGGGCTTCAGGAAAGCCACTAAGCGCTCCCTTCCTCCAGAAACGGCAGGTTACAGTAGGAGGACAGTTAGTGTCCCATCAATTCCTTTACGTGCCAGGGTGCCCAGTACCACTCATAGGGAGAGACCTCCTGTGTAAATTAAGGGCTACTTTGCAATTCGAGCCCACCGGTGAAATTAAGGCATCCTTTGCCGATAATCCTGTCTCTCTCATTTGTCCACTCCAAGAGGAATGGAGACTACATCTCCCCGTCCTTGAACAGATCACTCCTCATCGATACGAAGTGAACACCCCTCTCAACGAACAATGAAGACTGCTAATGGATAGCGTGCCTAAAGTATGGTCCGAGCAGAATCCAGGGGGAATAGCCATCGACGCTACCCCCATATGGATCGAAATGAAACAGAATGCACAGGTGATTAATCAACCTCAATACCCCATTCCATATATGGCCAGGCAAGGAATCCAGATACATCTGCAGAGACTGTACAACTTGGGTATTCTCCGACGAATCCGATCTGCTTGGAACACCCCTTTGTTGCCCGTAAAGAAACCTGGTTCTACTGATTACCGACCCGTACAGGATCTACGGAAAGTGAATAATCAAGTAGCAGATCTAGTAGCCCTCGTACCAAATCCATACTCAATCTTGGCTCAAGTTTCCCCTGCATCCAAGTGGTACAGTGTTATTGATCTCAAAGATGCTTTCTTCTCCGTTCCAGTAGCAGAAGAATGCCAGAAGATCTTTGCCTTCACATGGGAAAATGCACAAACTGGAATCAAGCAGCAGTACACATGGACTCGCTTGCCGCAAGGGTTCAAGCACTCACCTACGCTGTTCGGTGAGCAACTGGCAAAAGACTTGAAGATGTACCAAGTCACGTATGGGCCAGTAATACAGTATGTGGATGACCTTCTGTTGTTTCGTGAAACGTATCACGAATGTGCAGTAGCCACTCTCCACCTGCTAAAGACGTTGTACTCAAAAGGATACCGTGCAAGTAAAAAGAAGGCGCAAATCTGTGAAGTGGAAGTAGAATACTTGGGCTTCCAAATCCGGGAAGGTACCCGTTGTCTTGGAATATCCCGTACCAGTTCAATACGAGGTCAACCTGTACCCACTTGCAAGAAAGAGCTCCGAGTGTTCCTTGGAGCTGCCGGATATTGCAGGCTGTGGATTGCTAACTATGCTGTTATTGCCCAGTCCCTGTACGACAAGCTGCGGGGAAAGGAGGCAGAATCTCAGCCTTTTCAATGGGAAACCCATGAATTGACAAGTTTACAACAACTGAAGGATGCCCTGATTGAACCTCCTGCCCTAGGATTGCCAGATGTAATGAAACCATTCCATCTATTCGTCGATGAGAAAAAGGGAATGGCCATTGGGGTATTGACTCAAACTCTAGGCTCGTGGGAACGACCTGTTGCATATCTGTCAAAAGGAATGGACAATGTTGCAAAAGGATGGCCAGGTTGTCTTCGAAGCATTGCGGCTGCATGCTTACTAATTCCAGAAGCAGTCAAATTAACTTTTGGTCAAACTCTGAACGTAACAACTCCCCACACCATTCAAGGACTTCTAGAAACGCATGGACCAAAATGGATGACCAACTCACGTCTTGTAAAATACCAAGCCTTACTGTGTGAAACACCTGAAATTCAAATACAAGACAGCAAAAACTTGAACCCGGCCACTCTTATGCCGGCACCTGAACCCGTTGCCCATGACTGTGAAGAGGTCATGACTACAATACATTCCAGCAGACCAGACTTGAGGGGATCAACCCTGGCAGGGAGCATGGACTCTATTTACTGATGGAAGCAGCCAAGTTATTGATGGAATTCGGGTTGCCGGTTATGCTGTGGTTTCTGAAGATGACATCATTGAAGCTGAGTCCCTACCTCCTGGGACATCAGCTCAAAAAGCTGAACTCATCGCTCTCACTCGAGCTCTACAATTGGCAGAAGGACAGACTGTGAACATCTATACAGATTCCAAATATGCTTTCCTCACCATCCAAGTACATGGAGCCTTATACAAAGAGCGAGGTTTTCTCACCGCCGAAGGAAAGCAACTGGCTAATGCGTCTGAAATACATCAATTGCTAAATGCTGTATGGGCACCGCAAAAGGTAGGCTGTCATGCATTGTAAAGCCCACACAGGAAAATCAGATCCCGTTGCAAAAGGAAACCAATGGGCAGACAAAACAGCGAAAGAAGCAGCCCGTGCCCATTCACCGCACATCCCAGTTACAACTTGTCCACTTCTACAATTCCCAACGGAAACTCCTGCTTATTCAACGGAGGAGAATGATTGGGCACAGGCTGAGAAATTCCACCATCACGATGGCTGGTGGATTCTGCAAGATAACAGAATATGGATACCTGAAGCATTAGCTTGGACTATTGTCAAAGAAGCCCACAACAGAACTCATCTTGGTCGAGATGCATTAATTAAGCTATTGGAGAAAACGTATTACATCAACAGAATTACTCAGTTGACTAAACATGCAATCAATCAATGTGTCACGTGTGCAAGAAACAATCCCAGAAATGGACCTGGTCCTGCCCCCGGACATATCCTACGAGGAACTACGCCGTTTCAAGTTTGTCAAATCGATTTCACCCACATGACACCCTCTAGAGGATACAAAGCAATGCTGGTAGCTGTCTGTACTTATACTGGATGGATCGAAGCCATACCCACACGAACTGAAACTGCCAAAGAGGTAGTGGCTTTGCTCCTTCATCAGATCTTACCGCGATACGGATTACCAAGGCAAATAAATTCAGACAATGGACCAGCTTTCACCAGTGAAGTTACACAGCAATTAAGCAGAATTCTGGGTGTAAGTTGGCATCTACACTGTGCGTGGAGACCCCAGAGCAGCGGAGCTGTTGAACGAGCTAATAGAACTCTGAAAAATCAAATGGCTAAGCTATGCCAAGAAACAAAGACTAAATGGCCAGACATCCTACCTTTAGCCTTACTACATATCCGATGCAGTCCAAGAAAGTCTGGTCTAACACCTTATGAAATGATGTATGCAAGACCTCCACTCCTTCCATCTTTTCCTGAGTCGCTGCAGATACAAGGAGAGCTGTCCCTTAGTAACCAACTTAAGGGACTACATAACACAGTCATCGCCATCCAGAGCTATACATGCGACATTGAACCACTAGTCTTGCTAACCCCGACTCATCCATTCCAAATCGGAAATTCTGTATGGATGAAGGACTGGGATGAATCAGATTTCCTCAAACCACGATGGAAGGGTCCATACACAGTGTTACTCACCACTCCTACTGCTGTAAAAGTCTCTGGATGCCCTTCATGGATTCACTGGACCCGCCTGAAACCTGCTGCCTCCAGTTGGCAGGTCTCCAGGATTGGAGACAACAAGTTAAAGTTCATTCAAAGCAGGCAACAAATTAGTCCAGGGTAAATGACTATAGTACTTTGCTAAAGAGTACTAACATATACATTTTTTCTTCCTTTCAGAATTAATCAACTGATCTACTTACAAGGCAAAGCATAAAGTGTTTACTCTAAACCTCCAGCCATGAGAAACAGACTTCTACAAGTTATTCTACTAATCTCATGTTCTACAACTACATCTCTTGTTCTACCCCTAAGCAAGAACTGCACAGAATGCATCAAATCAATCCGTACTACAACTCCAGATGGATTCCAGGTTGTCTCTACCATTATACACCAATCTCAGCCACCCACCTCATGTGCAACGCAACCTGCATGCGCATTAAATACCACTCAAGGATACCAGTCTTTTCATCGATGCCTAGAGGGTGACAAGGTTATTTGTCACACACCAACAACTCCCAAGTACTATAACATTACCCTCACTGCTGGATTACCAAAGAGCTACACATCAAGTATTATCCCAGAAGGAAAAGGTATCCTGTACTACATCAACTCAACCAAAGTCCTTATCGGAGGAGAGTCTACCGTCACAATAACCTTCGATGCCTGTGAAGCCATTGATAAACACCCAAATGCACTCCATTGCGGATCTCAATCTTGGAAAAATTCCTATGTTTATAACCACAAGTACCTTTGTCCGTACAATCGAGCTGCCAACCCATCCAGTTGGTTACCCTGTCAAGGAGACTTGATTTTGTCGGGTTGGGCTCTGGTATGTGACTATACAGGTGGAGGTTACCATGGCTGCCACGGAATCGGCAGATTGACAGCAGTAACCGGTAATATTGTGTCCGTGCAATGGCCCATACGAGGTGAAGGATCCCCCTGGCAAGATACTTGGGGATTTGGCATCGACGGAGCTGGAAAAGACCCAATGACATACATAACAATCACCCAGCGTAGAGACAAGCCTCGCCCAATCATTCATCAGACCACTGTAGTGGGCTATCAATCCTTCTTTGATGAAATATCCCATGTATCAGAAGAATTGAAGAAGCATGCCTTTTCACATCAAGCAAAGAATATGTTTGTGAATCTGGCTGAGAATATAGCTCTCTCTCTCGAAGTTAAGAATTGCTTTGTCTGCGGAGGCACACACACAGGAGAGCAATGGCCATGGGAAGCCAAAGAGGTCTTCCAAACCGACCTCAATCAATTGAACACAACTATAACTTACAAACGGAAGACACATCCATACGAGTGGGCTCTCCAGACAGATGTCATTGGCAGACAATACATATCTCGACAACACTCCCGAATCTATACTACCTCTGTTGGAAATTCACCATGTACAGGGGTCCTTACTGCTAACCTAACCAAACTAACTTGGTGGCAGACAGAAAATTTGACTATGCCCACTACCTTGTGGACTGACTCAACCCTAAACAAAACGTGGACTGCTGCTGGGGTGCCCACCACCCTCTTCGCGGCGCCAGATGGATACTACTTCGTTTGTGGCCGAAGGGCTTATGAACTGTTACCACTCAACTGGTATGGCACCTGTTTCTTGGCCACCATTCGGCCAAGTTTCTTTCTCTTACCAATCACCGCTGGAGAAACATTAGGTGTACCTGTCTACAGTCCTATGAAACCAAACAAGCGTCGCAGAACTACTAAAGTTTCTATTGGAGATTGGAAGGATCAGGAGTGGCCTCCTGAACGAATTGTACAATACTATGGCCCTGCCACTTGGGCTGAAGATGGTTCTTATGGATATAGAACTCCAATCTATATGTTAAATCGTATCATCCGACTGCAAGCAGTGTTGGAACTTCTGACTAACGATTCTGCCATGGCTCTCAATATCCTTGCCAAGCAGAACACCAAAATAATCACAGCTGTCTACCAAAACCGTTTAGCCTTGGACTACCTCCTAGCTCAAGAAGGAGGCGTGTGTGGAAAGTTTAATCTCTCTAATTGTTGTTTACAGATTGATGATAAGAGTAAAGTCATCGAAGAGATTACTGATCGAATGATCCGATTGGCCCATGTCCCTGTGCAGACGTGGACCGGTGTCCTTGACTGGACAGCCTCTCTACCAAATTGGCTTACTTCAATTCCCGGACTGAAAGACATTCTCATCCCTCTGCTGTTTTTTGTTCTAACTTGCATTTTATTTCCTCTTTGTTTACCTCTCATTTTCAGAAATCTACGATCTATGATTGAAACCATTGCAGACAGGGCCGCCATCAGGGCAGTATTCTTGGGCCTGCAGTATGGGGCCCCAGGATCTACTGCCACATATGGGGGCCCGCCGCAGCCGCCAGGTGCGCTTGGGGGATGTATTAGTTCATGGCAAAGAGGCCCACTGAGGCTCTCTCCGACAGTCTGTCGCCCAGGGGCCTACTGAAACCTGGAGCCGGCCCTGGGTGCGGGCCCCAGAGAAGGGAGAGAATCAATGCTATGCGTGTCTTTTAGACACACATAGCATTGATTTACAGAGCACCGCAGACAGAGACTCGTCCGCGCGCTCTGTCCTGCCAGCGTTCACTGTCTGACGCGGCTGTGACGTCACCGCCGCGTCAGACAGTATGCGCCGGCAAAGCGCGCGGGCCGTCGCTGTCTGCTTGCTGTATGGGGCCTCAAAATTCCTGATGGCGGCCCTGATTGCAGATCGCAGAGCAGCTGCTCATGTTATGATGATCAATAAGTATGTGTCTATTTCCACATTCCCCGATTCTGATTCATCTGACTCTGATGTCACTTTTGATTCTGATGACGATTACCTTGATACTAAACTCTAATGCCCCATAAGTAACTCACCACGTTGGACCACATTTGTTGCTAAGGGTAAGCCGGGCTACAAAGGGGGGTGACGCCAATAGGGTCCACCCGTCTCAAACCCGTGAAGAAAACAACGACCTTGCATCTACTTAGGGTCCACCTTGAAAAGTTCTATGTATTAATTTTTTTCTTCTCTTTTCAGTTACTTAACAGCTACGAGTGATACTTCCACCTTCCACCGAAGTTGAAGTATCAAAGGGGGGAATGAAGGAGTTCGATTCCATGAACCCCTGAAGACTGCACCCCTGAGACGCCTCTCGTCTCTTCATGCCTGCAGTGAAACGCACAGCCATCTTGATTTACTAACATTTGCAACGCAAACGGAACCTAATACATAGTGACGTATTCACGCACTAACATTTAGTGAAACGTAACTCCATTTTGGAATCATAATTTGTATTGTATTAATACGAACGCCACCGCAAATGTCTAACCCGTCAATTAAATGACGAAACAATAGTCTGATCATAAGCTACACCTACTAGAGACCACGCTAGCTATTGCTTGTTCAGCAGTTTGTAAATTGTTTGTTCAGCAAAAACCAGAACGCATGTGTGAAAGATAAGAACTGTAAAGTGCATAAAGGTTTGCTCCTAAGGGGGCGTGGCATGCAGTTGTACTGAGCCTTTGTCTTAGCTGCATCTTGCTGGCAATAAAAGTCTATCTTTACGGATCAGTTGTCTGGGCCTCCTTACTGACTAAAAAGAGACGGTTACATTGGCGAGCCAGCCAGGAGGGACGTGGAGGCACATTTGCTAAAGCCAGGGCTGGCAAAGTTTATTTACCAAGCTGTCTCTTGCACTCCCCCACACCCCCTCTCCTCTCTCATACACACATTCTCTCTCACTGGCATCCCCCTCCCCTCATATAGGTTCCCTCTCTCTGAAACCCACATTCAAGCATCCCCCCACCCATGCTCTTTCTCACACACCCTCCCCACCCCCTCTTACCAACCATGCTCTCTATGTCACCCCCCCTCTCACACACACACACATTCTCTCTCACTGGCATCCCCCCCCCCAATGCTCTCTCTCACACCCTCCTGCTCTCTCTCACCCTCCCCTCCCCGACACACATTCTCTCTCACCGGCATGCCAAGGGACCCGTGCCGTTCGCAGCGAAGATGAAGGCCCGGCGCACCGTTCGCGGCACACAGGGGCCTTTCATTTTCACCTTGAGCAGAAAATAGCAGCAGAGACCCCGGCATGCCGCGAATAGAGCGCGTCCCGCGGCACACGCTCCATATGCGGTGAAGATGAAGGCCCGAGCACGCCGATCGCGGCACATGGGGGCCTTCCCTTTTCGCCGTGAACGGCACGCCAGGCCTTCATCTTCGCCGCGGGATGCGCTCCGTTCGCGGCATGCCAGGGTCTCCTCTGCTATTTTCTTCCTGTCCCGCAATGGCCGCTGTCCTTCCGGTTTTGAATAGCTTTCCAGCGAGGGAGGAAATCGGCGAGGTGAGGGAGGAAATCTGCAGGAAGGATGAATTCTGCACAAAATCTGCATTCCTCAGAAGCGCTGAATTCCCCCAGGAGTACCTCTTGTAGCTGGTGTTGTGACATGGCCGCTGTATGGCGTGTTTGAGCTTCCAAGACGGCCAGGGAGCCACCTGCGCCATCTATTGGCGGGCTGGGGAACATGCACGAGCACTGACGGACACGCTACCAAGCCCAATATATTATAGTGCCATCTATTGGCAGGCTGGGGAACATGCGCGAGCACTAACGGACACACTACCAAGCCCGATATATGATGGATAATAAATATTTAATGATTAAAAGTAGTACAAAAGATAAAAGCATAAGAGGCATAAGAAATAACCCTTGCTGTAGTTACACGATGTTAGGTTCCATATTAGGAGCTACCACCTAGGAAAAAGATCTAGGCATCATAGTGGATAATACTTTAAAATCGTTGGCTCAGTGTGCTGCAGCAGTCAAAAAAGCAAACAGAATGTTAAGAATTATTAGGAAGGGAATGGTTAATAAAACGGAAAATGTCATAATGCCTCTGTATCGCTCCATGGTGAGACCGCACCTTGAATACTGTGTACAATTCTGGTCGCCGCATCTCAAAAAAGATATAGTTGTGATGGAGAAGGTACAGAGAAGGGCAACCAAAATGATAAAGGGGATGGAACAGCTTCCCTATGAGGAAAGGCTGAAAAGGTTTGGGCTGTTCAGCTTGGAGAAGAGATGGCTGAGGGGGGATATGATAGAGGTCTTTAAGATCATGAGAGGTCTTGAACGAGTAGATGTGAATCGGTTATTTACACTTTCGAATTATAGAAGGACTAGGGGGCATTCAATGAAGTTAGCAAGTAGCACATTTAAGACTAATCGGAGAAAATTCTTTTTCACTCAACGCACAATAAAGCTCTGGAATTTGTTGCCAGAGGATGTGGTTAGTGCAGTTAGTGTAGCTGGGTTCAAAAAAGGTTTGGATAAGTTCTTGGAGGAGAAGTCCATTAACTGCTATTAATCAGGTTTACTTAGGGAATTATTAATTGTATCAGTGGCATGGGATCTTCTTGGTGTTTCGGTAATTGCCAGGTTCTTGTGGCCTGGTTTCGCCTCTGTTGGAAACAGGATGCTGGGCTTGATGGACCCTTGGTCTGACCCAGCATGGCAATTTCTTATGTTCTTAAAAAGTTATAAAATATTAAAAGAAAAGTAATCCTTAAAGGTAAAAGTAATCCTTAAAGGTAAAAAGTAATCCTTAAAGGTAAAATCCATGTGAAAAAAAAAACTAAGCAATAAGCAAAGAGGTCTTTTGTTAGTTACATCTGCATACGCACAATCAAAGAGCCACATCTTAAGCTCTGTCTTAAATTTCTTACTGTCTGCTTGAAGTCTTATCTGGACAGGTAATGTGTTCCAAAGCTTCGGGCCGGCAATTAATATTGCTCATTCATAGCTTAGTAACAAAACCCTTGTCCTTCATTCAGACATGCACCAAGACATGAAGAAAAAAACCTCATAGTGCCAATAACTCAAGCTCCCAATTTTAGTTCAGTTGATCTGCCACTAGCTCAGTTCTCATGGAAAAATGGTCAAGCTGCATTAGGTTGCACAAAACGTTTTATTACCACTCAAGACCCAAGAGCAGTGTCAGTAATTATACCTTCTGTGTACCAATCTTTAATTAGTTCACTGGGACCCAATCTTTGGATCACTGCTAGGGTCTGAAGAACTTCATTTTACTCATGTACTCTTTAAAGATACCATGCTTCTAGAAAGAGCCTGCATATATCAGTTTTCTCATTTGCTGTTTTAAACTTCTGAGTAGCAAAGTTACCAACCCCATTAGGGTAAAAAAAAGAATCAATCCTTATAAATCCCACTGTGTTACTTAAACCCAGCTTAACTCTACTTTTTCTCAATTGGTTTGTCTTATCAGAGGACTTGTGCACAGGTCATTTTTCTATCTTAAAGTCTGTCTCTTAATAGTCTCAGCAGTTACATAGATCCCTATATGCTCGTGACTAATAAAGGAATCTGGTTTATAAAGCTCCTCATAAAATTGAGAAAATCTATCTCAAATAGCATATGCCTTGATTTATCTTTAATCTTAACAATATGATTTTGAGAATGTGTATTCTTAAATTTTAAAGCCAATAGTTTGCTCCCCTTGTTTCCAAAATCAAAGTAAACTTGATGAATCAAGTTCAGTGGATGAGTAATTTCATCTGCATATAACAAACATGGCTTATTCCTGTCCATCTCCAGTTTCTTTAGAATTGCTGGATCTAGGGATTTCTTATGCTAATGCTCTTGGGTACTGACAGATTTAATCAAATCAGTGCTAATTTGTCTTTTTTCCTTTTCATACACCAAGCAATCTCCCTAATTACCATTTTATGACAATCCTAGACCATATGTGGCATTGTTTCACCATTGTCATTCATCTGCAAATACTTCCAAATATGGGAGGTAATTTTTAAATGAGTTATGCACATAAATGTAACATACTATCAGCAATTTTCAAAAGCCCATTAACAGTCGTAAAGTGCATTTAGGTATGTAAAACTCAGTTTTAAGTGTGTAAATCCTTTTGAAAAGTAACCCCATCATGTCTAAATGTTGGCAAATTTCAACAATATTCAATAAACTTTCTTTAATTATCAATTTGGTTTCAGAAAATCATTGAGCACTGAGACCTTGTTGCTTTCATGTATTGAAACTTTCAGAAGAGGATTTGAAAGAAGTAAAAAATATGTGCTGGTTATGTCTGACATCGTTGCCACCTTTGAAATTCTAGATCATCAAATCCTCTTGTATCGCCTAAGAGAATATTGCATCTCAAGATCTATCCTATATTGGTTTAATTCATATTTAAGTGCGTTTTCACATCAAATAACTTTTCACATCAAATAACATAATAAATAAAGCAACTTCTGCGCTTACTGTCACCTGACCCCCATCCTCTCCTTTTTCCTTCACTGCTCCACCTCCCCCCTCCCTGTTATTTGTAATTTCCTCTTCCTCCTTTACAATGTTGATTGTGAACCGGCATGATATGTCCTATGAATGTCGGTATATTTTAAAAGCATTTAAATAAATAAATAAATAAATAAAATAAAGGTTCACAGTAATTCCACTTCCTGGAATACTGTTCTTACTGGGTTTATGCAGGTTTCAGCCCTATTGGTACGTTTATTTAACATCTATATGGCCCTAATTTGCCATTTACTGGTTGGTCTCTATGTTGGATACTGCTTGTATGCAGACAACATACAATTTTATGTCTATGCACAGGCATCCATGTCTGTTACAGCTAAGTTAGCGCGTCTATATGTATTTCCACTGCTAGACAACGGCTAACATATAACATGCTTGCATTTAACCTTAGCAAGACTGAGATAATTGTATACAGCACCTAATTCTGATACTACATCCTCTTCCATACTAGTGGAAAATGTTGAGTTACCAATTGTCCCTTTTGTTAAGAGTCTTGTAGGTGAATTTTAAAAGGCCAGCACATACCAAAACCAGGAGATATGCGCACAAGTTGGGCTGGTGCGCGCCAAGCAGATTTTATAAGCCGCCCATACACGTACGTATCTCCCGCTAAGCACACAAATAAAAAGTTTATAAAAAGGGGTGGGGTGTGGACATGGTCTGGACCTGGCCAAGAGATGATGTACACTGGGGTTTCCCGCCACGTAACTTTACTTCTGCTATGGATGACATGAACGTTTTAAAGCAAATACATTTAAGCAAGTTATCAGGGTTTTAAAGGTCAGGGCTGATAGGGGGAAGGGAGGCTACTAAAATAGGAGGGATTGGAAGTTCTATCCCTTAACTGGGAGAACTGGGAACGAACTGAGAAACGGCAAATGACAGCATGCGTCCCTTGTAAAATTTCCCCACTTACGTGAGGGCTGTGACATAGGAGAAGAGGGCTTTAGGGTTGAAGGAGTACTGATGGATTTTGGAGGCGTAGTAGTCTCGTTTGGTATTCTGAATGGTGAGGCGGTAAGTCTGTAGGTAGTGTTTGTAGGAAGTGGAATGCTGTGGGGTAGGGTCTTTACGCCAAACTCTTTCTCTGTGTCTAAGGTTGTGCTTCATTTGGTGAAGTTCCGTTGTGTACCATGGTTTGTTGTTGGAGGGGGATGTGCGTTGCTTACGGGTGATGATGGGGGCACATCTTATCGGCTAGGTCTTGAGTGATGCTGACCCAGGAACTGAGGGCGGTGTCGGGGGAGGAGCAGTCAAGGTTGTCCATGGATTCTAAGAGCGCAGGGGTGAGCTCTTCAGAGTTGCAGGCTTTACGATAGGAGAAGGAGTTATTTTGTGGGTGGTTGCAGGGGTTAGTGGCATTAAGAGTAATATGGGTCTCAATAAATGCATGGTCGGACCATGGTACAGGAGTACAGGTGGGGGTCGAGGTGGACTGGATACAGGAGTTGGTGAAAATGAGGTCCAGAGTATGTCCCGCTTTGTGTGTGGGGGCTGATACGGATTGGGAGAAATCTAAGGCCTGCAGGGCCGTGAGTAGGGTTTCACAGGATGGAGAGAGGGGATTGGAGTCTACATGCAGATTGAAATCTCCCAGTATTATGGCGGGTTTTTCATTGTTTATGTTATTGGTGATGAGTTCGATGAGAGGGGAGGGGTTTTGTTCCAGGAGACCAGGGGGGCCTAGACGAGGCATATTTGGAGGTTGGTTGATTTAAATAGGCCGATTTCCAATTTTGGTGGGGAGTTGATGTTAATGGGCTTGAGTTTGAGGGGTTTTTTTTAGAGATGAGGAGGATGCCGCCCCCTTTCTTTTTTGGTCTGGGGATGGAGAAGATATCATGAGATGCTGTCGGGAGCTGGTTCAGGATGACGGTGTCTGAGTCCTTGAGCCAGGTCTCCGTAACAGCACAGATTTCGGGATTGTAGTCTTGAATGAGGTCATCTAGAATGTGGGTTTTTTTGGTGATGGAGTGGGCATTAAATAGTAGGAGGGTCAAGGTGGTGAGGCCAAGGAGTTGAGTTAGAGGGGAGATAAGGATGGGGAGGAGGGATTTGCGGTGTGCTTGTGGGATGACAGGTCAGAGAAGTGGAGGTCTAGGTAATGAGGAGTGTATACGGGGTATGGGGAGGAAGGAGAGAGTGGTATTGGTGTGTGGGAGCATGGTGGTAGGGATCTCCAGAGAGAGTTCTGAGAGGGAGCGAGGTGGAGAATAGGGTGGAAGAGGAGAGGGCGGAAGGGTAATGAGCAGATTGAAGAAGGTTCGAAGGGTTTGGAGAGGGGAGGTAAATAGGGATAGGAAGTCTAGAAAGGTAAGCGAAAGGTAACAGGGAAGAAAACTAAATTTCAAGGCAGGAGTACCAGGTATTGTAACTGAAAAGGGTTAGACTAGGCAATACTAGCAGTAAAAGCTGTGCAGGGGTTGGGCTGTGCACTACTGGCAATAGGACATAGTAGAAACAATAAACAGACAAGTGAAGGCAAAGTTGCTAAGCTACAAGACAGTTAAATTAAGCAATACTAGTATAAGAGACGTATCAAAAAGCCATAAGAGAGGTTGTGAGCATATCAGCCCCGGTGGGAGGGCTTATAGAAAGGACTGGATGACTGGAGGCAGCATAAACAGCAGAGAGGTGCATTTGAAGATGGGGGGTCACAAAGGAGGTCACAAAGGGGCGCACTAAGGGGCAGGCCCCTTAGGTCGTGCTCACGACACCTGGTGCGCGGCGCCGCAGAAGCACGCCTAGATTTAAAGGGCTGCTTGTCCTTTCCCCCTGGCGCCCACGTGAACGCGGCTCCCGCTTCCTGATTGGAGGCAGGGGAGCTCAGGGAGGGTGGATGGGCGGAGCAACGAGTCGCTATCGGCATCTGGCTTACTTTTCTTTTTTTTTCTTTGGGTTTTTTTAACATGAATTATCCTTCTCTTCTCCTTCCCCCATTGAAGCGGCAGCAAAGGATCGGCAGCCTTCTCACTCTCTTTCTCTCTCATACCGCGTGTCTTTCCCGAGGCGATGGCGCCGGCAGTCAGGGCATATGGAGGCCGCAAGAAGGGTTCCGGTCAGTCGGGTGAGTCTGGCGAAAAGGGCCGGACTCACCCGAATAGACCCACACTTTACCTTTCTTCTTGACCATTTAAAAAAAGTAAAAGACAGCAAGAAGAAAACATACTAAATGTTCTACTGAAAGTGTGTGTTAGGACCAGTCTGTCATCTTGCTCATCAGAACATCAGACATTTCTATGGTTTACAATATTGGGGAAACATTACCAGTTCAGAGCTATGCCTTTTGGCTTGGCCACAGCCTCAAAACTTTAGCAAAGTAATGGTAGTAGTGGCAGCATTCCTGCACAAAGAAGGAATATTAGTCCACCCCTATCTGAATGATTGGCTAATCAGAGGCAAATCAAAGCAGGAGAGTTGGAAGGCCACATACAGAATCCAACAGCTACTGCAAGCTCTAGATTGGGTAGTCAACCTGGAAACGAGCCAACTTCACCTGATTTAGTCCCTAGATTATCTGAGAGCCCAGTTAGACACTGGATTAAGGAAAGTGTTCATGACACCTGAGAGAATCAACAAGCTGCAGACAAAAGTGAAGGAGCTGTTGACCCCCAGAGCTCCTCTAGTAAAGTTGTGTCTTTAAGAACTAGGGTCAATGGCTGCAACCACAGATGTGGTTCCCTGGGCAAAGGTCCACATGTGCCCTCTCCCTCCTTGCAGAGCACTTTGCTGTCTCAATGGTTTCCTCAAAAACAAGTCTATTAATTGATTCTTCCTGTATCAAGAAAAGCCAAGAAGATTCTACAATGGTGGCTGGTCAAGATAAAGCTAACAAAAGGAGTGGATCTGAACCTTCCATAATGGATAACAGTAGGGTCAGATGCCAGCCTGGTAGGCTGGGGGGCCCATTGCAGAAGACAGGTAGTGCAGAGTCGTTAGTTGACAATGGAAACCTCATGGACAATAAGTCATTTAGAGATCATGACCATCAAACTGGCACTGATCAACTTTTTCCTTACATAGAAACAGGTGGTAAGAATCCTGTCGGACAATACCATAGTGGTAACCTACGTGAACAAGCAGGGGGGTACCAAGACCCCTCAGTTAGAATGGAAGACAAGTCTAATAATGAGGTGAGCAGAAACGCATCTTGAAGCACTATCAATGTTGCATATAGCAGGGGTGGACAACTCGTGAATGGACTTCCTGAGCAGGCACACCTTAGATCAGGCAGAATGGGAATTAGTGGAACAGGCCTTCACACACCTCACATCTAGCTGGGACCTAATGGCAACTCACCAAAATGGCAAGGTAGTGAATTTCTTCAGCTAGTGAAGGGAGAGGGGCTTAAAAGAAATATATAGTCTGACCCAACCTGGGCCATCAAAACAACTATACATATTCCTTCTGTTTCCCATGATAGGGTTGGTTCTCCAAAGGATCGCAACCCTATGTCATTCTAGTAGCACCGGACTAAGCCAGGCATCCCTAGTATGTGGATCTAATCAGGATAAAGAGGAAGGAACCACTCAGACTCAGTTAAGACAAGGGGCATCTTTGAAAGGGGCTGGCAACAAATGGAGCATCTGGATCTATTTTATCTTTTGGCTTGGCTATTGAAAGGAAGAGAAAGAAAGCATGGTTATTTAGAAGAGGTAATTGGAACAATACTGAAGACAAGGAGATACATACCTCCCTGGTATACAGAGTATGGAGAATCTTTGGTGCCTGGGGCCACAAAGGTCTGTCACCCTTCAGATACCAACTGACTTCAATCCTGGACTTTCTGCAAGAAAGTTTGGATACAGGTTTAACACTAAATTCTCTAAAGATACAGTTGGCAGCCGTGTCATGGTACAGAGGTCAGGTTGGGAGTGAACCCTTGACCTTGCATCTGATTTAGCATGTTTCTTTAGGGGATGTGTGAAACATGTTCAACTCCCAGTTTAACACTTAATCCCATTTTAGGACCTAAACTAAGGAGGCAATGCTGAAGGGCCTGAAGTTAAAGACTGTTCTTGGTGGGCAACTCTTCAACAAGAAGAATTTCAGAGATCCAGGCACTGTCATGCAGAGATCCTTATTTGGTGTTTTTCAATGGGCCTGGACACCATTCAGCCAGTCCCTTCCTTTTTACCAAAGGTGGTATCAGAGTTCCATCTGAATCAAGCGATATCACTGCCCACATTCAGGAGTTGGGAATGTGCAGGGCCAAGGAAGCATTTACATTTTCTGGATGTGTAAACAGCATTGTTTAGGTATATGAAAGTCATGAATGTTTCCTAGAGGTTAGATAAGCTGTTTGTCCTCTTTTGAGGACAGCAAAAATAGAAGGCAGCCTCAAAAACATCCATTGCAAGGTGGATTAAGGAGGCAGTAACCTCAGCCAAGTTCTTGTGGCCTGGTTTGGCCTCTGTTGGAAACAGGATGCTGGGCTTGATGGACCCTTGGTCTGACCCAGCATGGCAATTTCTTATGTTCTTACATAGGAAAAGGCAAATGGTTCCAGAAGGGCTTAGAGTGCAAGGGCACAGGCTATGTCTAGGCTATTGCCTGCTAGTCTCTCTTCAGGAATATGCAAGGCAGCCACATGTGGGCTTCTTTTTATTCTTTTGACAAGCATTACAAGTTAGACATTTAAATCAGGGAAAACTTGATATTTGGTTCTGTAGAGATAGTGTTTCTTCTCTTTTATTCACGCCACAAAAATACTAGGATGACTCTGTTCCAGCATAATGCTGCCACTTTATTTTCATTTAATATTACAAGGAGAAAGCCATTCTTTGAACAAGCTTTCAGCAATAATGGAATGTAAGTTTTCAGCAATAATGGAATGTAAACACGAATCAACCAACCTCAAACCCTCTCTCACTAATTCCTGCTGAATATTTATCATACTATTACCATTCACAACTGTCATGTTTATTCATTTGATTACCTATATACCGTTTCATAGTCTTATTTTTTCACTTGCTATTCTAATGTATCAATAGGCTGAAATGTAAATATTGTGCTGTTCAATTTCTCCCCTTCCATCCCAAGTTTATTTTCCTTGTTTTTTGTAACTTTCCCTCTCCCTTTTTCTGATTCACTGTATTTAAAGTTCAAGGTTCTTATTGAAAATATTGTTTTTTACGTTACGTTATGCTTTACACTCCTTGTTATTTGTAAACCGGGTTGATGTGATGCCTATCATGAAACTCGGTATAACAAAAACAATAAATAAAATAAATAAGCTCTCCGTGGATATTCCATTATATACAGCAAGCCGTATATACTGTTTCTACATACAAGAGTCAGCATGATTCAGCAGAATATGTCTTAGGTCATGATTAATCAGCATGACCTAGCTTCTAATTATCTACAAGCACAATATATTTTGTTACTGATAAAAAAAAAAAAGAGCATACATTTTGTCTAATTAGGAGACCTTGACTTTTGCTCCTACTAACCTCTGTTCTTGCAAACAGAGCAAAAATGAATTTAATGAATATAACTTCAAAGAATATTAATCTGCTATCATAAGCCAAATTGGACAGAGAAATACAATAAAACTTTCCAATTTTGTATGAGAATCCTGGAGGCCATCATGGCCTTGCCCACCCAAGTTAAGAACTGCTTGGGCACATCCCATTTGTCTGGACTGGTCTAGTAGAATGATAATGAAAGTGAAGTTTATATGTACCTGTTCATGTGATTTCCTTGAGTCCTGACAAACCAGTCCAGAACCCACCTAAGAGCTATAGCACTGAAAGAAGGAAGCCAGAGTGGGACTGTTTGGATAAAAGCAGACTGACTCAGAGTACATTTTGCAAATATATTACACTGCCTGTCTCCTGTTTAAATAAAAAGTTAAAAAAAGGCTTTTCTTTTTCTGTTTTGTTTGGAAATATTTAGGAAGTCCCTTAGTACTGGCATATAAGGGGGAGCTAAGGAAGTCTCCAGAGATGGGAAAACAGGATAATCTGTTCATGGTATTCAGATGAGTATATCCTGAAGCTTTTGAAAATTGAATTACATAATTTGCTGAGAAAAATCTGGATTTGTGAACGTGTTTCACCTCTTCTGGCTCATCAGCCTGTTTCAGCGTGCAACCTGGCTCTCTGAAGCCTGGTAGAGTAAAAATATGGGAGAAACAGTGAATGACTCTTAGGTGTGTTACAAAGGAAGCTTTTTCAGTTTTAGAAGCTCTGGCATTTGTGTACTTTCTGTTAGATGACTGAGAATGTTGCAGCTTTAGAAGTCAGAAGGCACTTTCTATTATAGGCCAAAGTTGAGCGTTCATATCAGAAGAAATGAAAAGTAAATGGATCAAACATGATGTTTAATAGAGACTCATGTTCAAACCTTGCATCTGCACCTCAAACTTGGGAATTCTAATCAAGTGCTTCCTACATATACTAGCAATTAAGTGTAGAGTAGAAGCCAACCCTCAACCATGACATACACAAGAAATCATTCAACAATAGAAGTGATTATTCTGTTCACTATAAATCTTTTGCCCCAATAAGGATTATATTTTCTTCTATAGCCATGAGCCTTTTTCCTACTTCAGTTGGTTAGTGCCCTGAGTGGGAGCACTGAGAGGAGAGGATGGCCTTGCTGGTGGCTGAAAGAAATCAGTAAGTTTTGCTTGGGAAATTTTATTTTTTAAAAGTATTAGGGCAAAGTTAATTATTGGGGAATATTATTTAGTATGTTTGTGCTTTTAATAGTCAGTAAGGCAGCGAATAAACAGAAGCTAGTGTGTTTATTTTTAATAGTCTATAAGGCAGCTAATAAGCAGAAGTTAGAGTGTTTGTATATTAAAAAAAATAATAACCAGAAGCTAGAAATAATCTAGGAGCAGTGTATACCTAAGTAAAAAGGTTGAAAAGTTCAGTTCAGTTACTCACCTTGGAAAGGTGTTAAGATAGTGTGATTTGGTTTGATTAGGTACCAACATTTGTTAATCAAGAGAGCAGTGAGTCACTCTGGCTGCCTAACTGAAGTGTTAAGGTTGTGTGATTGATTTGATTAGGTACCATCATTTGTTAATCAGAATAGCAGTGAGTCACTCAGGACAACTAACTGTAGTGTAAATCTCCAAAGGGATTGTTTTGCACTAATTTGCCTTAGAAGCACAATATATATTGCAAGGGAAGAGCTCAGTAACCCACAATCCAGTGGGAGCGCTGAGAGGAGATGATCACCTTGCTGGTGGCTGAAAGGAATCAGTAAGTTTGCTTGGGAAATTTTTTTTTTTAAAGTATTGGGCAAAGTTAACTATTGGGGAATATTATTTAGTGTGTTTGTGTGTTTGTGCTTTTAATAGTCAGTAAGGCAGCAAATAAACAGAGGTTAGATCTATTAGTTAAAATTTGTAACCTATCATTAAAATCATTCATTGTAACTGAAGACTGAAGGGTGGCTAATGTAACCCCAATATTTTAAAAGGCTCTAGGGGTGATCCGGAAAACTATAGGCCAGTGAGCCTGACTTCACTGCTGGGAAAAATAGTGGAAACTATTCTAAAGATCAAAATCACAGAACATATAGAAAAACATAGTTTAATGGAACAAAGTCAGCATGGCTTTACTCAAGGTAAGTCTTGCCTCACAAATCTGCTTCAATTTTTTGAAGGAGTTAATAAACATGTAGATAAAGGTGAACCGGTAGGTAAAGGGCTGGATTTTAAAAAGGTTACGTGCGTAACCGGTCTTTCGCGCGCCGGGCCTATTTTTAAAAGGCCCAGCGATGCGTGTAAGTCCTGGGGCTTTACTAAAGGGGCGGTCCGGGGGTAGGGCAGGATAGTCCGGGGCAGGGGCAGGGCCAGAGGCCTGCAACACAGCGGCCATTGCCACTGTGTCGAAGGACTGCATGTCGTCAGCCTGCCGGCACACACAAAAGGTAAAATAAAAATTTTGTGGGGGTTAGACTAGGGCTAGGGGAAGGAAAGGTTAGGGGAAATGGGGGAAGGCAGCGTGGCTCAGCGCACACAAGGCGCACAATTGTGCACCCCCTTGCGCGCGTAGACCCCTGATTTTATAACTTGCGCACGCCTGCACGTGCAAGTTATAAAATCGGGTGTACATGTACGTGCGCCAGGTAGCACGTGCACCTTTTTTAAATCTACCCCATAGTGTATTTGGATTTTCAGAAGGCGTTTAACAAAGTTCCTCATGAGAGGTTTCTAGGAAAAGTAAAAAGTCATGGGATAGATGGCGATGTCCTTTCGTGGATTACAAATTGGCTAAAAAACAGGAAACAGAGAGTAGGATTAAATGGACAATTTTCTCAGCGGAAGGGGTGGGCGGTGGAGTGCCTCAGGGATCTGTATTGGGACACGTACCTTTCAATCTACCTTATAAATGGCCTGTGACCGACGGCCCGCAAATGCGCAGTAGAGCGCAGCTCTACTGCGCATGTGCGGGCAAGGATGTCGATCAGAAAAAAAAAATGGCGGTGGGGCCGCAGGAGTGGGAGGAGAAGCAGCGGCGCCGCGCGCGCGCGCGCGGTGCCGCTGCTTCTCCTCCCCAGATCTGCCGGCAGATCTCGGGGGGGGGGGGGTGTCACTCCCGCGCCCCCCCCACCGAGATCTGCCGGCAGATCTCGGGGGGGGGGGTCACTCCCGCGCCCCCCCCACCGAGATCTGCCGGCAGATCTCGGGGGGGGGGGGGGGGGTGTCACTCCCGCGCCCCCCCCACCGAGATCTGCCGGCAGATCTCGGGGGGGGGGTGTCACTCCCGCGCCCCCCCCACCGAGATCTGCCGGCAGATCTCGGGGGGGGGGTGTCACTCCCGCGCCCCCCCCACCGAGATCTGCCGGCAGGAGCGGGAGGAGTTAATGGAGCCGGGTGAGGGTTGCGGGAAGTCGCGCTTACGGCGCCGGGAGGAAATGGAGGTGGGTGAAGGGAGGGAGAGGGGGACTGAGTGAGTGGGAGGGAGGGAGAGGGGGACTGAGTGAGTGGGAGGGAGGGAGAGGGGGGACTGATTGGGAGGGAGAGGGGGGACTGAGTGAGAGGAGAGGGAGGGTGGAGAGGAGTGGGTGGGGGAGGGGGGTGGTGAAGAGTGAGGGGAGAGAGAATGAGGGGGAGGTGAGAGACAGAGGGATGTAGCCCGTTTTAACGGGCTTTACGGCTTGTATATTTATAAATGATCTGGAAAAAATATAACGATTGAGGTAATCAAATTAGCAGTTGATACAAAATTATTCAGAGTAGTTAAATCACAAGCAGATTGTGATAAATTGCAGGAAGACCTTGTGAGACTGGGAAATTGGGCATCCAAATGCCAGATGAAATTTAATGTGGATAGGTGCAAGGTGATGCATATAGGGAAAAATAACCCATGCTATAGTTACACAATGTTAGGTTCCATATTAGGAGCTACCACCCAAGAAAGAGATCTAGGCGTCATAGTGGATAACACATTGAAATAGTCAGTTCAGTGTGCTGCAGCAGTCAACAAAGCAAACAGAATTTTGGGAATTATTAGAAAGGGAATAGTGAATAAAGTGGAAAATGCCATAATGCCTCTGTATCGCTCCATGGTGAGATTGCACCTTGAATACTGTGTACAATTCTGGTCGCCGCATCTCAAAAAAGATATAGTTGCGATGGAGAAAGTACAGAGAAGGTGGACCAAAATGATAAAGAGGATGGAACAGCTCCCCTTTGAGGAAAGACTAAAGAGGTTATGACTTTTCAGCTTGGAGAAGATAGAGGTGTTTAAAATCATGAGAGGTCTAGAACGGGTAAATGTGAATCGGTTATTTACTTTTTCGGATAATAGAAGGACTAGGGGGCACTCCATGAAGTTAGCATGTGGCACATTTAAACCTAATCAAAGAAAGTTCTTTTTCACTCAACACACAATTAAACTCTGGAATTTGATGCCAGGGGATATGGTTAATGCAGTTAGTGTAGCTGGGTTTAAAAAAGGATTGGATAAGTTCTTGGAGGAGAAGTCCATTACCTGTTATTAAGTTGACTTAGAAAATAGCCATTGCTATTACTAGCAACAGTAACATGGGATAGACTTAGTTTTTGGGTACTTGCCAGGTTCTTACGGCCTGGATTGGCCACTGTTGGAGACAGGACGCTGGGCTTGATGGACCCTTGGTCTGACCCAGTATGACATGTTCTTATGTATCTTATACAACTCATGGACTGACACTTTCTAGCTAGTTACTATGTCATCTTCTCATCACTTGAAAAGTTTGCATGGGAGGGAATAGCTTCCATCCTATTAGGTAATGGGTTATCTCAACAATTCTTATTAGTTCTTGACAACTACAATATCAGTACTGTTTTTAGTGCTGACTCCAGCATTATCTGGTGAGAGTCTGCTGTTCGGATTGCACAACAGATAATTTCAAACAGGTGAACTCTAGTACCATTTCCCACTTCTAATAAAATGGAGTTCCACTATATTTATTTTTAATACAATGAATAATTAATCCTTCTCTTAATGGTTTTGACAAACCTTTAATTTTCCTTACAGTACTTCCTTTCAATATTTTTGAGACACTGCATGGAAAGCAATTGTCCAAGGTAATTATTAATACTTGTCATCTTCGACTTTTATTTATGACAGGTACATATTCTAATATTTTACCATCTAGGTAATTTTATCCACTAATTGGATACAAGAAAAGGAAGATCAGCTGACAAGTAACAGTTGCTGTGTTGATTACAAAAGCTTTCAGCAGAGAAAGATACTGGCTCTCAGACTGCTAGACTTCTTGGTCTTGTCTCAAGATCTTTGCTGAGATACGTTTTTCAAGATTTCTGTTCTTACCTCACAAATTGATTTGGCTTATCTATCTGTTCAACAGATAAACGGAGGATGAATATTACAGACTCTGTTTTCTATGCTGTGCGTTTCCCAGTTTTGATGACTGCAGGACTCATTTCTTCTTTGACAATCTTTGTAGTGATTTATCTGCTTGTTACGAAGCCTAGTTTATGTCAAGATGGGAAGGTCTTTTTCCTGTTCGCTCTTTTTGTCTTTCAGTTCTTACAGTACTTGATAAACCTTATCACTGTCACCATGACTTTCTGGTTTTCAGGGATTTCCCAGTTGCTTTGCTCCGTTTATCTACTGTTTCAATATTCATTGGTTTTCATGGAGTACAACTGTCTCTCTGCGATGTGTGTTGACCGCTATGTTGCTATTTGTTCACCATTTCATTACCAGTCCCTTTGCTACTTCCAGAATATCTTGAAGATTTTGGCCATCTTGATTGTGCTTTCCTGTGTCATGCCTTTAGCTGGATTTTTCTACTGGATTCATTCTGTTTCTGCCATACAAGATTGGGGCAGTCTTCAGTGGTGTCAGGGACATTCTCTGGACAAAATGCTATCTCTGAAGACCCTCTGGATAGCTTTACTAGTACTCTGGTTCTCATTCAGTATCATTGTGATTGTGTTTTGTTATGTGATGGTATACAGAGAAGGAAAAAAGGTTGGTGTGATAACCCCATTCAACAAAAAAGCCAAAAAGACCATCTTTTTCCAGGTCTTGCAACTTACTCTGTCATTTTTCCCATTACTGGTGTCACTGATTTTGTTCCAATTGCCTTATTGGCACTTAATGAACTGGAGTACATACTCTGTAATAGAAGCAGTGAATTTCATCATGTCGACTCTAGCACAGATGACATGTCCTGTCATTTATGGACTGCGTTCCAGGGGCATAAGAGACTTAGTTAAAAAGCTATTTTGCAGTAGGAAGTTAAGAACACAAATGCATCCAGAATCTTAGCCTTCAGATTAAAGCTAGCTATTTCACTCAACATTACAGTGCTGGAAAAAATAATTTTCTAAATAACTTTCAAGTACTAACAGTAAAACTGTACTTAGCTTTTAGAATTATATGGTATATGTACAGTATAAATGTGTATATATATATATATATATATATATATATATATTGCTAACTATGAATACAAAATTTCAGATCATAGGACAATGTAGTTTTCAATTAATTATTGTGCCCTCTAAATCATGGCTTGTCACCTAAGCAGGACCTAGGGGCTCCTACCTTACCACTACTAACCCTAACTGGTCTAGATTGAATTCTAAAAATTGTCTAAGTCTTTGTTCTCACAATCTCTTGTGAACACTCAAAGCTTAAATAATTACATGGTCAACAAGTCAGAGTGGTTGGTCTACTGGTCTGTGGAAGTGACAATAGGAGGTATCTTTAGATCTTGTTAACTCTGTGGTACAATATATTAATGGGAATGGGATCACCAGTTTTAATAATATCAGTGCAAACTTGATTCTGGGCATTTGGAGGAGCAGAAGTATTTTCCAGTCAAGCCTTGTTCCTATCCTTAGACACACCTGTATCAACTTGTTGAACACATTGTTAGTGGTAGTTGTGTAATACTTGCATTGTAGATGTGTCATTTTTGGCCAAATCTATTAATTTTTTTCCTACAGGCACAAAATAGAAATAATAATTTGTTACCAGAGAGACAAGCCTTTGATTCATTTTGATTTCATATGGCTTTAGTTGAGAGCACCTTTGAAGCCCTTCAACCTTCTCTCATAAAGTGTAACACAGATAATATAATTTAGTCAAAAAAGATCAAGTTGAATTGCTGGGTTGATATAAAGTATGTGGTTTAATAAAAAAAAAAATAAAAAAAGAAAGATACAATTATAGGGTAAAAGTAACTCCTAATCAAAATTCAAATGAGCCCCAATCATCATTCACAGCAGCGTTGTTTCATTAGGAGCACTAAGCAAAAAGATGGTTTGCATTTCTTTAACCTATGGATGTAATCTATTTTGTCTGTAAGTCTATCCTTAAGATTCTTTGCACAAAGTGCACACGTCTATTCTACAAGCTGTTGTTGTGCTGTACTAAGTTTTGTTACATCAGTATTTAGAGTCATTCATTATCACTTTTTACTGACATTTACAAAATAATACCCAGGTTTTTAGAATTTAACTGTTGGAATTTTGCTGATTTTCACCTGAATTCTAAGCATATTTAGTGCATGAAAAGTTGTCATTAGCTGCTGAGCAGCAGCTTTGAAACTGACTAATAGCATTGCTGATGGCTCCAGTACCTTCATTGTCTATCTAATTTGTTGCACATTCACTTTATTTTGGTTTAGTCTCATCAATGGATTGAAATAACTAGCTAGGCTCTGGTCCGTAACAACTTCAGTGTTCACCAGAAAAATGCTGACAATATAGTTTCCAGATTTGAAGAATATACACTTATAAGTTACCATGAAAGTTTATGAAAACTGGAAATGGAAAACTGAAGTTTCTTGCCCAATACTGGAAGCACGATGAGAACAGACTACCAAATACCTAACACTACAGTTCTCAAATACTAACTGATAATGGAGGATTTATTTGTTCTTCCTGGAAAGCCTCATTATAATTAATCTGTGTGGTATTAATGAGGTTGAGGTGTGTAAATTACGGACAGTGATAAAGAGGATTAGCTTGCTGAATGACTCACTTCTGAAATAAATTAACCATGTCTCAGACCAGAGCTCAATTCTTAGCAATACGTTGTTCTGTAAAACTTGTTGCAATCATTCCACATCTATGAGGGAAACCTTTAATTTTACAGTTCTGTCCCTGGACGGATATATATAATGAAGCTGATATCTGTGGCACTTTTTAGCATCAAAGTGAAGATTTTAATGTGGCCAAATTTGGAAGAAACCTCATCTTTCAATCTTAAAAAAAAGTGAAGATGATTACTTACATTCTGTTTGTGATCAGACTGCTAAAAACAAAAAAAAAACAACAAAAAAATGTCATTACCCCTTAAGATACAAGGAGGACTTGTGCAGTGCAAATCTGGCTGTTTTTTTTGCCAGGCAGTGGGAAAATAAGAGAAATGTACAGAAGGAAAAGCAAGGCTCACACCAAATTAGTGAAGCTAACAAATTACATTTTCAAAATTTCTTTTAGGGGTTTTTTTTTTTGCTTCAAATTAATTAATTTTGTCTGAGTTGATGAGAATTTTATTCTTATATCTTCTGTCACCGACAACTCAAAATGTTTGTCTGATTGTATGTTGGCATAATTATAGGTGTTAGGGATTTAGGGAGAGGAAGATTTAGCATGAGGTGAGTGCAACTGACCACTTTAGCCTAGCCAAGGACAAATAATGGCTCCGATGTAATAAAGCATGCTCAGCTCTGTGCACATTTTTATGCATATAACTTTACTCCTGATTTAACAAGGAGTTTAGCACACCTGGGGGCCAATGTAATAAAAGCACACGGTAAAACAGGCGTTTGTGTTGAGCGCCCGTTTCCCTAACACACACATATCCACAGCCCCTGGGTGACCAATGCAATAGTCAAATGAGCTGCTGCACTAAAAAGGACACGCTAGGGAAAATTGTGCATTCCTAGCGAGTCCTTAGCATCGGGCACCCAGGAAACATGGCTATGTTAGGAAAATGGATGCTCAGTACGAGTGTCTGTTTATTCCATCTTCCGACACAATATACATGGCGTATATATTGAGCTTGTATATTGTGCACCCAGAATTTTTTTCCCCCTTATTCATTTTGTCTGTTACGGCTATGGCTGCTATGCATCCGCCTCACCACCAGGGGTCCTTCTAGAGCAGGCTCTCCTGGCTGGCCCAATCCACCTGCTCTATGTCCTGGAGGTTCCCTTATAGCCCTGCCTACCCTAAACTCGAGTGCTTCGGCATCGAGCTCTCTTGGGCTTCCTGCCCTAGCCTTGCTGTGCGTGTGGCCTTCGGGCCTTCTGCCCTGCCTTGCCTTGCTGTGCACTTGGCCTTTGGGCCTTGTCTCTGCCTTGCCGTGAGTGTGTGGCCTTCGGGCCCTCTGCCCTGCCGTGTGTGTGTGGCCTTCGGGCCCTCTGCCCTGCCGTGAGTGTGTGGCCTTCGGGCCCTCTGCCTTGCCATGTGTGTGTGGCCTTCGGGCCCTCTGCCCTGCCATGTGTGTGTGGCCTTAGGGCCCTCTGCCCTGCCGTGAGTGTGTGGCCTTCGGGCCCTCTGCCCTGCCGTGTGTGTGTGGCCTTCGGGCCCTCTGCCCTGCCGTGTGTGGCCTTAGGGCCCTCTGCCCTGCCGTGTGTGGCCTTTGGGCCCTCTGTCCTGCCGTGTGTGGCCTTAGGGCCCTCTGCCCTGCCGTGTGTGTGTGGCCTTTGGGCCCTCTGCCCTGCCGTGTGTGGCCTTAGGGCCCTCTGTCCTGCCGTGTGTGTGTGTGTGTGTGGCCTTCAGGCTCTCTGCCTCACTATAAGGTTCCTTGTCTCTGCCTTGCCGTGTGTGTGTGGCCTTTGGGCTCTCTGCCTTGCTACTAGGTGCCTTGACCCTGCCTGGACTCTGACTCTGCTTGCCTGCCGCCTGCCTTGACCCTGCCTGGACTCTGACTCTGCTTGCCTGCCGCCTGCCTTGACCCTGCCTGGACTCTGACTCTGCTTGCCTGCCGCCTGCCTTGACCCTGCCTGGACTCTGACTCTGCTTGCCTGCCGCCTGCCCTGACCCAACCTGGACTTTGTCGCTGTTTGCCTGCCGCCTGCCCTGACCCAGCCTGGACCTTGACGCTGTTTGCCTGCCGCCTGCCTAGACCCAGCCTGGACTTGGACTTTGTTCCCAGAAAGTACTCTGCTCCATTTACCAGCCATCACCCAGCTCCATACACTCCTGTCGCAACACTTCTCTCCCAGCCATCATCAGAGACCTTCCAGTTAACCCTGTCTCTCTCCACCTGGAGTCACTCTTGAAGGTGGTGTTCACTACACCGGATCACTGCCCAAGCGTAACATTGTCTTGCTACAGCCTTCTGTGGTTCCTCTAGCACCACAGAAAGCAGGATTTTTTTGTTTATTTTGTGAGCCTTGACGCACGACAAGGCTTAACGCCAGCTGCGGGGCTGGCATTAAATTTGCTGTGTTAACATGGGCACTTTGGGCAAGCAGTAATTAATTTCATCGCAGTGTAATAGCCTCATCTATATGGAATTTACATGTGATGAGCGCTATTAGCTAGGCATGAGTTTGGATGCGTGTTTTGGACAAGCTAATGTCCTTATTACATCGGGAATTATGGACGCGCGTCCAAAACACTCGTCCAACCTTTTGATAAGCTGTGCGCTATGCTGGGAACACTTTTTTACATTGACCCTAGAAAATGTATTCACAAATTAACACTCCTCTATGCAAGTCCCATTTCATTTTATTTACATTTATGAAATATTAAACAAACTCGCTGAGCAAGAAATAATCACAAGAAAATTACACATTAATATCATCACAGTACAAACCATATAAAAACAGTACAATAATATAAATCCTCTCAAAAAGTCAAGATTTTCCTTCCTTTTGGGATCCACAGATAATTTTGGCAGTTTCTAAACTTCAAAGGCAAACTAGTCCATAATTTGGGGGCAATAAATCTGATTGCCCTCTCCCATGTAGAAACCCCTCACTGCTCAGCATTCTCCTGACCTTCCTTATCCTCCCTGCCCAGCAGTCCCCATACCCCCTCTCTCTTCCACCTCTCTCTACCCAGTAGCCCTGATCTTCTTTCCCCATCTTTTCTACCCAGCACTCGACTTTCTATCTCCCATGCCTTTCTGCTCAGCAGACTCCTGAACCCTTGTCTCCCCACACCTCCATCTAATAGCATCCACATTCCCTCATTGGCATCCCTCCCTGCCTAACAGCACCTACACCGTGTCTCTCTCTCCCATCCCTCCTCTGCCTAATACCACCCGCACCTTCTCTCCCCACCCCTCCATGCCCATCAGCCTCCCCAGACCCCCTCTTCCCCCACAGCATCCAGCAAACTCCTGATCCCATTTCTCCTCTACCCCTCACTGCCTAGCAACACCAATACCCCCATCTCCTCCACCCCTCCCTGTCTAGCAGCACCAATACCCCCTATCTCCTACACGCTTCCTGTCTAGAAGCACCCACACCTCAACCCTACCTGCCTAACAGCACCCACATTTCACTCTCCTCCTGGCTCCCAGCCAGCAGAAAAGCTACTAGTCCAGAATCTCTGTCCCTCCCTGCCACACACTTCCCAGGACCTCGTGACACATCAGTATGTTCCAACACACCTGTTGAAAACTACTATTCTATGTATCTATCCATGTTAATCTCCTATTGTTGTTTGTTGTTTTTTACTTTTTTTATGTTTTATACATTCTAAGCATATCTTTGTGCTAATTTTCATGTTACCATGCTTTTTTAAAACTCTAACAAGCTGATACAATATTGGTGCGCAATAAATGGGCGCTCATGATTGAGCGCCCGCTCTCTTAATGTGCCAATTCACATCTCCCAGGCACCTGATTTTATATTAAAATTAGGCACCATGATAAAAAGGAGGTACTATGGGAAATTGTGCATCTATGGAGCCTCCTTAGCATTGGGTGCCCAGGAAAGGTGGCTGTCAGCGGTTTAGGAAACAGATGCGCAATATGAGCATCCATTTTCTCCCGCTACTGGCACAATATATAACCATGTATATTGTGGATGTATATTGGGTGCCCAGAATATTTTTTTTTTTGCAAACTGTTCGAACTGTTTTTTTTTTTTTAATTATTCTGCTTTGGCCCAGATTTTAAAAGGCCTATGCGTGTAAATCCACCGGTTTTATGCACGTAGGAGGGCTTACGTGTGCCGGGTCTATTTTAAAAAGGCCCGTCCACACGTGTAACACCTCGGAATGCGAGTAAGTCCCGGGGCTTCGGAAAAGGGGTGGGGAGGTGGGGGCGGGGTCAGAGGCTCCAGGCACAGCGGCCATTTGCCACTGTGCTGGGGGATCGCGTGCCGGCAGGCTGCCGGCGCGTGCAACCTGCGCCTGCCCGGAGGCAGGTGCAAAAGGTAGGACAAAGGTCTGGTGACGAATGGAAGACCGCATTCAACACAAGAGACGGCATGACGAGACGAATATCTCGTCATGCCCTTCGGCCTCTGCAATGCCCCAGCTGTTTCAGAACCTCATGAACGAGGTACTCAGGGAAATGCTGCACACCTCAGTGATTGTTTACCTTGACGACGTCTTAATATACTCCAAGGACTTGGAGGCGCATCGCCAAGATGTCCGTCAAGTACTTCAGAAACTGTGAGAGAATCGGCTTTATGCCAAACTGGAGAACTGCCAATTTGAACAGGAATCATTACCCTTTCTGGGTACATTGTATCCTCCACAGGGTTCCATATGGACCCAGAGAAAGTCGCTGCCATCAAGAATTGGCCTCAACCTGTGGGAGTCAAGGCGCTGCAGCGGTTCCTCGGCTTTGCCAACTTCTTTTTTTTTTTTTAATTGATAATTTTATTGAATGTGTACAACAAGATAACACTGCCATGTACAAACTTGCTTGCAACAGTAAAACGTGTTTCCAAGACAATGCGTCGTCCATCATTTAAACAGTTACAAGACACAATTTTCTTTAATAACCGAACCCCCCCCTCCCCGTCGCACTTGAAAGATAGTAATAAATTTTGTTGGAAGTATTCCTAAATCCAACAGAATGGTAATACTAGTACGAGACTGAAAGCCCTGCTGAGCTCTGTCGAGCTTGCCAGTCTCTATACGGCTGCCATAGCTTTCGGGATGAAGCCACCTCACAAGCTCGAAAAGAACTCACACTGGCATGTAATAGACTAAGTGTATTCAACCTGGTGTGAATTTTCCCAATAGACAGAGGACCGAGCATCTCCATTCCAGTGCAATCTGGCACTTTGCGGCTGAGAGAATATATGTAATAGAGATGTGAATCGTGTGATCGATCGTCTTAACGATCGATTTTGGCTGGGAGGGGGAGGGAATCGGATCGTCGCCATTTGGGTTTTTTAAATATCGTGAAAATCGAAAACCGGCACACTAAAACATCCCTAAAACCCACCCCGACCCTTTAAAATAAATCCCCCACCCTCCCGAACCCCCCCAAAATGCATTAAATTACCTGGGGTCCAGTGGGGGGGAGGGCGGGAAAACCGGCACACTAAAACAAGCCTAAAACCCACCCCGACCCTTTAAAATAAATCCCCCACCCTCCCGAACTCCCCCAAAATGCCTTAAATTACCTGGGGTCCAGAGGAAGGGTCCCGGTGTGATCTTTTACTCTCGGACCTCTGGTGCTTGTAGAAATGGCGCCGGCGCTACCTTTGCCTTGTCATATGACAGGTCAAAGGTAGCGCCGGCGCCATTTTGTTTTTTGTCCCCCGAGGTCAGGAGCGTAGGAGATCGCTCCCGGACCCCCGCTGGACCCCCAGGGACTTTTGGCCAGCTTGGGGGGGCCTCCTGACCCCCACAAGACTTGCCAAAAGTCCAGCGGGGGTCCGGAACGACCTCCTGCAGTCGAATCGTGTTGTCTACGGCCGGCGCCATTTTGCGCAAAATGGCGCCGGCCATAGACAACACGATTCGACTGCAGGAGGTCGTTCCGGACCCCCGCTGGACTTTTGGTAAGTCTTGTGGGGGTCAGGAGGCCCCCCCAAGCTGGCCAAAAGTTCCTGGGGGTCCAGCGGGGGTCCGGGAGCGATCTCCTGCCGCAAATCGTTTTTCCGTACGGAAAAACCAAAGGTAGCGCCGGCGCCATTTCTACAAGCACCGGAGGTCCGAGAGTAAAAGATCACACCGGGACCCTTCCTCTGGACCCCAGGTAATTTAAGGCATTTGGGGGGGGTTCGGGAGGGTAGGGGATTTATTTTAAAGGGTCGGGGTGGGTTTTAGGGTTGTTTTAGTGTGCCGGTTTTCCCGCCCTCCCCCTTCCCCTCCCCCCGATTTACGATTTTTTGACGATAAATCGGGGGAATTGTTATTGTATCGCGGCTCTAACAATTTTTGACAATTTAAAATATATCAGACGATATTTTAAATCGTCAAAAAACGATTCACATCCCTAATATGTAACTAGTTTTCCCTGTGTGACTGGAATATCATAGGGTAGATTCAACAAAACTTGCTCTGGCGTAGGGGCTATCACTGTCCCTAATATATCTCTTATGAGTTGAGCCACATCTGCCCAGAATTGTACTAAGTAGGGGCAGGTCCACCACATGTGGTAGAACGTGCCTTCTTCCCCACAGCCCTTCCAGCACCTAGCGTCATAAGCTGGTCTAAACTTGTGTATCTTTGCTGGAGAGCAGTACCATCGTAATAAAATCTTATACCGGTTTTCAACCGGCTGGGAATAGGGTGGTCCTTTTTTTGTATAAGAAAAAATCTGAATCCATGTCTCTTCAGACAGGGAATGTGCAAGATCCCTCTCCCAGGCTTGCATATAGGCAGGCTTATTCTTAGGGTCCTTGTTAAGATAGTTATAAACCTGTGAAATAGCTTTCTTCAGTGTGTCCGCTTGATCGCACCATGCTTCAAATTGTGTCTTACCCAGTGCCAAATCTCCCCCCACCTTCTCTGTTTGGAAAAAGTGGCATATTTGAAAATATTGGTATATATCTGCAGGTGGTAGGCCATATGTTGTCTGTAAAAAGGTAAATGGTACAAGCCCCTCGAGTCCCCACAACTGGCCAAAGCATCGAATACCCCTCGTAAACCAGCTGCCAAACGTTTTGGAGGCCATGCCCATGGGGTACCGAGTATTCATTCGGAGGGTAGAACTGTAATAATACCGTCTGTCCCCTGCCAGCTGATTTTTCCACTTCTCCCAAACCATTAATGTATTGAGAGTCGGTGCTGAAATATGTCGCAAAGGTAAGCATGTGTTCTTAGGCTGCCAAATCAATGAGCTGAGCGGAGCTGTGCCAGATAGTGTTTGCTCAATTACAGCCCATTGTTTCTGTTTCCCTTTTCTATGCCAATCGAAAATGGCCCTTATCTGGGACGCAACATGGTACCACTTCAAATTAGGGACCCCTAGCCCTCCCCTAACCCTAGGTCTATACATGACTTTTTTTTTTATTCTCGGGGGTCTTCTTTTCCATATGTACGAGAAAATGCGCCTCTGCCAGCTATTTATCATAGCATCGGGAATAGGTATCGGGAGCGCCTGAAATAAATATCCAATCCGTGGAAGGACATTCATTTTAACGGATGCAATTCTCCCCATCCATGAAATATATAGTTCAGACCAGCGATCTAAATCATAAAAGATTTTGCGTATGAGAGGTGGGTAATTCAGCTGTAAAAGCTCCGTCGGGTCTTTGCTAATATAGACTCCCAAGTATTTTATTTTGTTGGGAGCCCATCGGAACTGAAATTTCTGCTGTAGTTCCGTAAGCTCAGAACTGGGTAGTGTGATATTTAAAATCTCGGACTTATCTATATTAAGTTTAAATCCCGAAACCTCCCCGAAAGTGTTTAATGCCGCTAAGGCCCCCTGTAGTGATGATGACGGGTCAGTCAGGGTAAACAAAATGGCATCCGCAAACAGACATCTTATATGACCCATCCTCCACCGTTACACCCTGTATCAACGGGCTATTTCTCACAGTGATAGCCAGCGGTTCAAGAAACAATGCAAACAGTAGCGGTGACAAAGGGCACCCCTGTCTCGTTCCCCTCTGAATATCAAAAGCTTCAGAATATATTCCATTGACTTTTACACGAGCTGTGGGGTTAGTGTAAAGTTGTTGCAACCATGTTAAGAATTTATCACCAAAATTCATGGCCCTCAAAGTGTGAAACAGGAACTGCCAGTGTACCATGTCGAAGGCCTTCTCCGCATCCACAGATAACAAGACCATCGACATAGATTCCTTTCTGGCCCACCAAATTAAATCTATTTTGCGGATATTGTCCGCTGCCATCCTACCAGGTATGAACCCCGCTTGATCTGTGTGAACCAACTTCGCCATGACGCTGTTCATCCGATTTGCCATAATTTTAGCGAGTATTTTAAGGTCTATATTGAGAAGAGAGATGGGTCTATAAGACCCACAGTTAGAGGGGTCCCGCCCCGGTTTCCCCAGAATAGTGATCCCCGCTTCATTAGATCCTGGTCTCAGATGTTCACCCTCCCTCAAAGAGTTAAATAGCTTCTGCAGGAGTGGTGTTAGGGAATCCGAGTATGTTTTATAAAAGTGTGGCGTATAGCCATCCAACCCTGGGGCCTTGTTAGTCTTGAGGTCCCTAATTGCCCACTGAATTTCTAGCGGCGAAATCTCTCGATCAAGCCGACATCTTTCCTCCGGCGTTAAAGCGGGAAGGGTGATATTCCCGAGATAGTTCTGAATTTGGTCAGAGTTTATATGTATGTTAGCGGTATAAAGAGTGCCATAGAATTCATGGAATCTCTGGCGTATGTCTGGGGGAGAGGTTAATAAGTCTCCTTCTGTGGTTCTGATCCCCAGAATTTGGTTCTGCGTTTGCCTACGTCTTAAGAATCTAGCCAATAATTTCCCGGATCGGTTACCCCAGGCATACCTTTCCAAATTCAACATTTTTAGTTGGTCGGTCAACTCCGCTGAGATAAATATTTTCAATTCCTCTCTAGCCTGTTGTAAAGAGGAATAAGTGGCACCCGATAACGTGCGTTTATGCTCTTGTGCCAATGTTGCAATTTTCCCCAAGTATTTTTTGTTTTTCCTCCAGTTTAGAATGTTTCACGTAGGCTCCCCGAGAAATAAATTTACCTCTCAATACCGCCTTGAGACAGGCCCATATTAAAGTGGGCGCCCCTTTATTAAGAGTGATATATTCCTGAATAGCATCATTTATCTGTTGGCGAAACAGATCATCTCGTAATAAGGTATCATTTAGTTTCCAAGATTTAAAACCTGTGTTGTCAGGTTTAGTACGTATGTTTAAGGTTATGGAAGCATGATCTGACCATGTGATGTTCTGAACATCTGCAGCCCCAATTCTATCTATGAGCGTTTTATCAATGAAAAAAAAGTCTATGCGAGAATATGTACAGTGGGGAGTCGAAAAGAAAGTGTAGTTTCTCCCAGTTGGGTTCTGCTGTCTCCATGGATCTATTAAATTCCAGTTATCTATGAGGGATTTTAGACTCTTTCGGTGGGGGCGGGAACCCTCTAGTGCACCCTTTGAGTTGTCCACACGGGGGTCAAAAGTCATATTGAAGTCTCCCACGACTATAATCAGGCCCTCCCCTTCTTTGTCTAAGAGCCCATCTAATTGTGAATAAAAGTCTTTCTGATTTTGATTGGGGGCATAGATATTCAACAGTGTGTAAGTGGTCCCTTGGTATTCAAAACAAACTAGCATATAACGACCATTAATATCACCTATGTACTTGTGAATAATATAATCCTCCCCTTGGTAGAATAATACACATACTCCCGTGTACTTGGACGTCGGCCTGGCAGCGGAAAAGAACTTATGAGCAAACACAGGCCAGTTAAGCAAATGCTCATGTCGTTTGTTAAGATGAGTCTCTTGCAGGCATATTATCTTGGCTCCCAGCGCCTGAATATCTTGGCGCAGAAGGTGCCGTTTACGAGGGGTGTGTAGCCCCTTAACATTAAGAGAGAAAAAATGCAGTGCCTCATACTGGAAATGAACCGAGCATATGCATCAATAGTGGGGCATTCAAAGCATTAATCCCTCCTACGACCAAGATACCCAACCGCTCCCTTATCACATAATACTTGAGTTTTCCATCCCCTCGTACCGTTATGCGTATACCAAAAGGAGCCTCCAACCTATCCTTCAGCAGTCTCCCTCTCATCCCGTCCCTCCCCCTCCCCCCCTTCCCCCCCCCCCCCCCCCCCGTTGTGTGCGCCATAACCACATGGCGCTTCTGCTTAAGCAGATGAGACCAGTGAAGTCCCTGTGGCGGCACTCCGACGCTCCAGTGCCTGCCTTCATAACCATAATATGAATCGATCGTTGCACTGTAACAAAACCTATGTTAAATTTTTAACATTAACCTGTCCAATACTATTCAAACATTATAAGAAGCATCCGGCGAGCTACTCCAGTGCTTGAGCTCTGCTGTAGTGTACGTCCTCTTGAGTAATCCCAAGTGTCCGATCTGTAGACTTCTCCTCAGGTTCCGCCCTGCTTCTCCCCAGCAATTAATTGCTGTCCGCTGACAGTCCGCCGCAGCCGCTGTCCTCCATTATCCACCCTCTGCCATCTCCTCACCTCCGACCTCTCGCGATGTGGTAATGGCGCTGGAACTTTAACCTGAAATCCGGAGGATGACAAGATGGCCGTCGCTTCAGTCACGCTAAGGGCTTTGGTCGTAACACCTTGTATTGTTACCGCTATGCCCATCGGAAACAGCCATCGGTATCGAAGATTCTCCCTTCTTAACACTGAAGTCACTGGTTGATATTCCTGCCGTCTTTTGAGCATGATGGAGGAAATATCTGAAAACACCGCTACTTGGTGTGTTTCCCACAGCCAGTACTGTTGCTTGCGAGCCACCGCTAGGATCCTTTCTTTGATGGGAAATCGGAGAAAACAAGCTATGATGTCTCGCGGCTGGTTGCTGGTACGGGGGCCAAGTGTACGGTGAGGTCTTTTGATCTCGATGTCAGGTTGGTGTGCCGGTGTTTCCCCCGACGGCTCCTGCGATAGGAAAAACGTGCACAGGGAGCGTACCACCGCCTCGCAGTCAGTATATAGTGCCGTCTCTGGGATGCCCCTGAATCGCAGGTTACACCTGCGATTCCTATTCACCAGATCTTCCAATTTCGCATTAATTTCAGTGTGGCTTTGGCGAAGGGAATCCTCTTGTTCCTGCAGTTTATCCAAACGCACTTCCTGGCTCTCCAAACGTATGTCACACTCATCTACACGGCGTCCTATATCCGCCATGTCCTCTCTTAATTCCGCCATCTTTTCCATCATCTCCCGTTTGTTATTTTTCATGTCCTGCCGCAGATCCTGAAACCATCGGCGAAATTCATCGCGGGTAGGTATGGTAGAGTCCCGCTGGACCTGCTCGTTCCCGGAATCATCGCCCTCCTCCGTTGCAGCGGGATGCACTTCGGAGATGGTGTTGTCTTCGAGAGGCCCCTCTCCTTCTTTCCCCTTCGTATAGAAAAATTGCCTCAAATCTGGTCCCTTGCGTTTGGATGCCATGTCGGGTATGTTACAGGATACCAATATTGGTACAGGAACGTATTTGGAGGCAGATGGGGATCGATTCACTTCAATTGTAGTGCTAGGCAATCTGGAGCTTCAGGATTAGGCTGCCATTCAGGCTCGTGATGTCACCGTCCCCTCCGGCTTTGCCAACTTCTACCGGCAATTTATCCCCCACTATTCCATCATGGTGGCCCCGCTGACAGCTCTTATGAGGAAGGGGGCCGACGCTAAGAATTGGTCGGCCACAGCCGTATGAGCCTTTCAGGACCAAAAGAACGCCTTCCTCCAAGACACCTGCCTCTGGCACCCGGACCCTCAACACCAATTCATCGTGGAGGTTGAAGCCTCCGACATGGCAGTAGGAGCCGTCTTAAGCCAGTTGTCCAATAGTGGTAAATCCCTGCCATGCTCCTATTTCTCGCGCAAGTTGTCCCCCGCAGAGAGAAACTACGGCATAGGGGACAAAGAACTACTGGCCATCAAGCTAGCATTCCAGGAATGGTGCCAGTGGTTGGAAGGAGCCCAACACCCAGTGGTCATTTACACCGACCATAAAAACCTAGAATACCTGTGCTGTGCCCAGCGCCTTAATCCACGGCAGGCGCGCTGGTCCCTCTTTTACAGCCGATTCAATTTTTCCCTCCGCTACAGACCGACAGCTAAGAACGTCCGAGCGGATGCCCTTTCCCGCACGACGGAGACTGATGATACCATCGACTCACCTCAATACATCCTGGACCCAGCCAAAGTACTTTTAGCCGCATCCGAGGTGGTCTCTGCGGGTAAGACAGCGGTGCCCGCTCGTTCATGGAGAAAGGTGTTAGCATGGGCCCACGATTCCCTGACCGCAGGGCACCCAGGGACTGCCCGGACACTAGAACTTCTGATTGAGTTCTACTGGTGGCCTCAGGTCAAGAGAGATGTCCGGCTCTACGTCCAGTCATGTCCTACTTGTGCCCAGCAGAAACTCTTGCAGGGTCGTTCCTGGGGTCTCCTTCAACCTCTACCCGTGCCTACGGAGCCCTGGACAGACCTGTCCACGGACTTTATCGTGGAATTGCCACCCTCTGACGGGAAGACCGTGATCTGGGTCATGGTCGACCGATTCTCAAAGATGGCTCACTTCGTGCCTCTTGCTAAACTACCTACAGCACCCGAGTTAGCTAATCTCTTTACACAGCATATCTTCTGACTGCACGGACTTCCTTCGCACATCACTTCAGACCGTGGTCCTCAGTTTACGGCGAAATATTGGAAGGCCCTTTGCAAGAAGTTCGGAGTGCAATTGGATCTGACTACTGCCTTTCAACCCCAGGGCAACGGCCAAGCTGAGCGTACCAACCGAACTCTAAAAGCCTTCCTCCGGGCCTTCGTCAGGGATCTCCAAAATGATTGGGTTGCCTTGTTACCCTGGGCAGAGTTTTCTTATAACCGCCATAAACACTCTGCAACCAACCGGTCCCCTTTTCAATTGGTCTACGGGAAGACCCCCAGACCTCCATTACCGTTGCCTCTGATGGTGCCGTCTCCTGCAGTACAACTTACGGCTTGACAACTGCGCCACCTCTGGCACTCCACCCAGGAGAAGCTTCGTGTGACAGCTGCCAAATCTAAGGAGCATGCTGACAGGTCCCGACGACCGGCACCGGTCTTCCAACCGGGAAGTAAGGTATGGTTAAGTACCAAGAATATTCAGCTATGCATCCCCTCCATGCAGTTGGTGCCGCGCTATATCGGCCCCTTCACTGTGGCAGAACGTATTGGGGCAGTGTCCTACCGACTACGTTTGCCGTCCACCCTGAGGATCCATAATGTTTTCCACGTGTCCCTGCTCAAGCCAGTGGTCCTCTCCCCATTTCAGACCAAGCCTCCGGAACCAACCACCTCTACCGCCGAACAGGGCGATACGTATACCGTGAAAGACGTCCTGGATGTCCAATTCCACCGTCGTCGGTGGGAGTATCTCCTCTCCTGGGAGGACTACGGTCCCGAAGAGAATTCCTGGGAACCAGCCGCCAACATCTTGGACAAAGGCCTTCTCCTTTCATGTGGATCACCCAGGTAAACCCCGGCCTCCGGGAAGGGGGGTGTAGGAGGGGGGGTACTGTTGCGATCCCGGGCCATGCCCCGGGATCTCCACTCACCACCCGGTCCACCCTGTCCACGGGAGCTCCCCTCCGGCCTGCCAGACCAGAGACGAGGCCGTCCAGGCCTGAGACGCTGCAGGTGATCTGCTGCTGGCCCCGCCCCCTAGGCGCACGCGCGCAGGGGCTCCCGATTTAAAGGGACCAGTGCGGGAAAAACAGAGGACGCCTCCCTGCTGACGTCAGATGCTGCCGGGTTATTTAAACCCGGCAGTCACAGCTAGCCAATGCCTTGCAACGAGGTTGACTCTTCGGAATAGCTAGTTGTGCGCTTCCTGCTTCCCGGTTCCTGCTTATTCCCAACATCTGATTCCTGGCTCCTGACCTTGCTTTGTTCTTCGACTCCAGCTCCTGCTTCCGTCCCTGGTTTTGGCATCCGACATCTGACTTCTGGCTCCTGCCCTTGGCCTGTTCCTGGACTTCGGTTTCGTCTCTTCCCACTGCTGCAGGTACTTGTTCATCACTCGCCCGGAGGTTTCTCCTAAGCCCCAGCAGCTCGGGTCCTCACGGGCTCCTTCCCGGGGGGACCGCGGGCTTCCAAGGGTGAAGTCTCTCCTGACCTCCTGGGCGCCATCTCAGCGTTGGATTACCTTGGCAGGCTGCTCTTCTGATCCTTGGTCGCATAGGATCCACCTAAGACCAAGAGGCCCGGGTCCCTACGGGCTCCTCCTGGGGGGACCTCGGGCTTCCAGTGGTGAAGCCGTCTTTGAAGTCTCTCCTCAGCGCCGCCTCCCAGCTGCGACACCCATTGTGGGTATCCACAGCACGACACCTGCAGTCTCAGCCGGCCCAAGGGTCGACGATCCTAACACAACCAGTTGGGCCTCATCGTCAACTACAAAAAATCCCATCTGCAGCCTACCCAAAGGCTTCAGTTTATAGGAGCCCTGTTGGACACGATACAACTCAGAATGTTCCTGCCACATGACAGACGCACCACGATGCGTCAGCTCTTCCGGAGCTTAAAACATACCCTGACGCCTTCGGCCCGGCAAATTCTAACACTGTTGGGACACATGGCAGCGGCCATTCATGCGGTGGCTTCAACCAGACTACACCTGCGCCACATCCAATGGGATCTCAAACGCCAATGGCACCAACATTCCCAACCATTGACAAAGACTGTATGCCTCACACCAGCCTTGTGCAAAGAACTCGACTGGTGGCTACACGTACGGACACTCAGCAAGGTTGCTCCATTTTTACCGTTACCTCACAATGCCGTTCTCACCACGGATGCCTCCCACAAAGGCTGGGGGCGCACCTCGTTCACCTGCAGACACAAGGTCTGTGGACACAACAGGAGCAATCGTATCAAATCAACCTCTTAGAGCTTCAGGCGATACGCTATGCATTAAAGACCTTTGTATCTCACCTTCGAGGTCATCTAGTGATGGTCTACATGGACAACCAAGTAGCCATGTTTTACATCAACAAACAAGGCGGCTCAGGCTTGAGAGTTCAAGGACAGCCCATTCGAACTGAGGAGAGTGGAGTTGTAGCCACGGCAGTCCTAATATCATAGGATGGACGGACTTATCGATCACGTGGAATTCGATGTCCTCCACATTTAATGCTCCGATACTCCCAGTGACCAGAACTGTGGTTAAGGTGACCCTCCCAGGCAATGGATCACCTTAGATGGAAGATATGACAAGTGGAAACTCCTTAGGAACAGTTTGAATACGCAGGTGGCGAGGGACTTCATGAGAACATTCCCACCTACCCGAGTCTACAAGGGCTAAGACTGGGAAGCATTGATAAGCCAGAGAGATAGTTGCAGAGAGGGTTAGTTGAGGGGCTGGAATGAGAAGCTTAGGGACACGCTTCAATCATTCCCTTGGCTGGGAGGTTTCTTGGATGGATGGGATATTCCGAGAGTTGGTGTCTAGCAGTGCTGTAGTACAGGCAAAGGCCAGCCTGTCATCTCTGTAGGCACTCTTGAGGAGTGAGGCGGCCGCAGCCCAATTGCATAGGTTCCTCGGTTGGATTGGCAGAGGGAGACCTTGAGGTAGTAGCTGGGATTGGAGTAGGTGAATGAGGCCTGGTTGTAGTGGATCTATGGGGGTCCGGAACTCCCGGGCATGCTCCTGAAGGTGATGATTGATCCTTCCGGCCAGATCGATAAGGTCCTCTAAGGACTCTGGGAGATCACAAACTGCTAATTTGACCTTAATACGGATCGAAAGACCCTCCAAGGAAATGGGGCATAAACAGTCCTCCTGCCAGCTCAGCTCCGGGGATAGGGAGTGGAATTCTATGGCATAGTCTGTCAGAGAACGGTTTGCCTGACGGATATGCAGGAGATCCTCACTAGAAGTTGCAAGACAGCAGGGGTCATCGAAGACCTTTTTGAAGGAGGAGATGAAATGGGATAAGTTCTGTAGGAGTGTGTCAGAATGTTTTCAAAGTGGAGAAACCCAAGCCAGAGTCTTGCTATCAAGGCGAGAGAGAATAAAAGTAACCTTGGTGGTATCATCCAGAAAAAGAGCTGGCTGGAGAGAAAAGTGCATAAAGCACTGGTTTATCAACCCCTGACCAGTTTAGGATCTCCGGCATACTGCGGGGATGCTGGTAAAGGTACCGATGGAAGTGGAGATGTCACTGGGGTCGGCACAGTTGCCGCTGGAAGAGATGGCGGGGCCTGACTTGCTGTAGTGTCCAGCCAGGTGTTGAGGCAAGAGAGAATAAAAGTAACCTTGGTGGTGTCATCTGGAAAAAGCCAGCTGGAGAGAAAAGTGCATAAAGAACTGGTTTATGAACTCCTGACACAGTTTAGGATCTCTGCCATACTGAGGTAAAGGTACCGACAGGCACGAAGGTGTCACCGGGGTTGACGGAGTCGCCGCCGGAAGAGATGGCGGAGCCTGACTTGCTGTAGCATCCAGCTGGGCATTGAGGTGTTCAATGGAGGTCGCCAGAGCCTCTAGAAAGCGCTGCTGCTCCTGAATTTTATGGGCGAGTCCGGGAATGGCCTGAAGTGCAGAAGCCTCTGCCGAGTCCATGGCCTTGGCAAACTGGTGAGCTGGTGGACCTTTGGACCAAGGGGGAGTTGACGCCATCTGTGGGGAGGAGCCCTCGCCTACCTTTGGTAGGCGAGGCTGATGACAAGCAGAGACCCCGCTGGAACTTCACCACTACCAGCCCATGTTCCCCTCAGGTTGAGTCCTTGGGTGCCAGGACTGGCTGGACTTATGTGGGGCCTCTGAGAAAATGGAAGTCCAGAAGAGAGGCAGGCAGCGTAGCTCATAGTTGGTATCCAGGCAAGGATCATAGCAGGTGGCGTGGCTCGTACACGGTATCCAGGCAAGGGTTGTGGCAGACGGCATAGCTCATAGTCGGTATCCAGGCAAGGGTCATGGCAGGCAGCATAGCTCGTAGTCGGTATCCAGGCAAGGGTTGTGGCAGGCGGCATAGCTCGTAGTTGGTATCCAGGCAAGGGTCGTGGCAGGCAGCATAGCTCGTGGTCAAGACCGGTCCGAAGTCAAAGCCAAAGATAAGCAGGAGGAAAGAAGAAGGAACTCAGGGGCAACACGCAGATCACAGGAAGCAAGGAGACCTGTCGCCAAGGCATCGGATGCAGGCAGGGACTATCCTGTCCCTGGAAGATGAAGTTATCATTGAGACCCGTCCAGGTGATTTGTTTTTCTTTAGTTTGTCAATCTGGCCTACTACATCTTCCAGGTTCACAGTGATTTGGTTTAGTTCATCTGACTCATCACCCTTGAAAACTATCTCTGGAACCGGTATCTCCCCAACATCCTCATTAGTAAAAAAGAAGCAAAGAATTAATTTAGTCTTTCTGCAATGGCTTTATCTTCCCTAAGAGCCCCTTTAATCCCTCAGTAATCTTACGGTCCAACCAACTTCCTCACAGGTTTCTTGCTCTGGATATATTTAAAAATGTTTTTATTATGAGTTTTTGCCTCTACGGCCAACTTCATTTCAAATTCTCTCTTATTTATTTATTTATTTGAGGTTTTTATATACCGACATTCATCTGGGATATCACATCGGTTTACATTAAATGTTAAAAACTGCACATGAAATGCTCTTGACATATAACAAATTAACGGGGTACAAGCCTAGATGTATGCTTGATAAATATGGGAGACAGGGAGGTTGAACGTAACGGTAACTTAAGGATTAGGGGTATTTACAATGAAAATAAACAGGACTGGCTGAACAAAGTATTGTTCACTTTAAATCATCTAAACATATCAAATTCAAATCAGATCACAGCCGTGGATAATCATTATGGGACAAGGGTTAGTCACCCACAGCCATCCGTTTTGTATAGAATGTTACCTAACCCTGTCTGGCATGGTCCCGTTCCTTTGTTAACATGGGTACGGGGATATGCTGCTGTGCTTGCTCCCACAGGTCCACTTTGGGTTCTGAGCTGCTCTGTAAAGCCTTGGAAAGATGGCATGGCATCAAGGTCTACAGAACCCGATCCCAAACTTCACCCTGAGCCTCCACAACCCTCAGAAGGACCGAGACCGAGCTCCCTGCAACAAGCAGCACCAGGTGACCTGGGGACAAATCAAAGCGTTACCCAGCCAATCTACACAGCTTTTGGAACAGCAAGGACTCTTTTTGCTTGCTGCATTTTCTTGCTTGAATGCCAATTCATTGACAATTGTGATGTGCATCTTCTTATCTTGCATTCTTTCTCCTGCCGTGGTGATTTCTGAACAAGGACTATGGCGGAACAACATGTACATCACCGATACGCAGAACTTATCGCACCTGTTGAATCGAACAGACTGTTGGATCTGCATGCACATGCCGACCCACACCCACGGAGGACTACTGATGCACGCCGTACCATTTAATCTTACAGGATGGACTACTTACCCTTGGCCGGGAGGTTATCTTGTTAACTCTCCAGTTGGTAATACCATACTACCCATCGGTAGCCGTATTCAAGAGACTGCTGCACTGTGTTGGGAATATGATCCAGGGGATGGTAAGGAGCTTCAGGTGGAGAAATATCCATATTGTAGCCGAACCATTGTATTGCAAGAAATCATGAACAGATCATACTATGATGTAAAAGCATACCCAACAAATATCACGGAATACTTGCATAGCTTTACCCACTATATGTGCAATTGGCTGATCTCAGGATGTTCAGTGGGAGAAACAAAAAAAAAGTGTGAAAGAGGAGAAAAATTCTCAGACGGGCAATTTAACTTGTGTGAATATGTATCCGCAATGGTACAACAAGTCAAACAGCCCCGTAACTGGTACACTAACCAGATAGGGAACATTTGGATGTTATGTGGGCGTAGAGCATATATGCACATTCCCCCCAGATGGAGAGGCAGATGCACTCTAGGCTACATCCTCCCCTCATACTATGCAGTCAAAAATTTACCTAAAGCTAGACTCCGTAACAAAAGGGAGGCGATCAAGAGTCCCATAGATAAGTATACAGAAACCCAGGTAGCTAGAAGCCTGTTTCCCCCAATGGGAACAGCTATGAATTACAGAGACTTACACATCCTAGTTAACTGGATGACTGCCCTATTTAATCAGACAGTCCATGCATTAAAACTACTCACAACAGACGTTTCTCAGATTAGAGAGGTAGCATTACAGAACCGCTATGTCTTAGACACCATTTTAGCTTCAAAGGGTGGTGTTTGTGCATTAATTGGATCTCATTGCTGTGTATACATATCAGATTATAAAGCAAACCTCACACATACCATAGAGCAGATGGAAACCATGGTTGCTGATGCACCACTTTCAGACAAAACACCAACTTCTCCCTGGGACTGGCTATGGTCCTGGCTTCCTGATATTTCTGGTCTCAAAAAGGTGATTCCTATTATAATGATTGTAATTGTCTTAATTATTTGCCTGTGCTGCTGTATTCAGTGCAAACCCAACCTCATATCCATACTGAAACCTTGCTTTCAGCCTGGATACAAAGATGTCTTGTATGCTGCTTAATAGGGAATCATGAGCCCTGCAGTAGTTGGCACACCACGCTGCACCAGCTCTGAGTGATGTGGAGAATCAAGAGCTCTGCGGTAGCTGGCACACCACGCCGACTCAGCTTTTCTCTCCATATCCCCCCTCCCCTATCTCCAGCCCATACGCAAAGCATAACAGGTTTCAGTAGGGGTCTAAAGCATGGATACAGAGATATTCTTATGCTGCTTAAATAAAAACAGAAAAAGTGAGATGTGGGGAATTATGTGCTTTGCCAGCAGGCCATGTTAGGGGTTAATTCTAACTTCCCTTCTCTCTGACCTTTGCACTGAATGCAGCAAGACTAGCACATCTTAAATCTCTAGCTTATAATTAACCCTCACTGCCTAGGGAGAGAATACCTAGCTGCCACGTATTCAGCTGCAGGCAAAAGACAGACACATATATGGTATAGGTTTCAGCAGCCAATGAAATGATCTGTACGCACCCCCTGAGCCAATGGTCTGTATGCTATGGCTAGGAGAGCCAATGATGTGATGGCACATTTGTATGCTATGGATGTATGTACAATAAAAAGGGACCCACGGGAGTGTTCAGCCCTTTGGCCCCTTTTCCTCTTTGCCATGAATCCTGCCTGATGTGTCTTCATTGCCGCAATACCTCTACATCGCCACTTCCGCTGAAGCCTCAGTGACATCCAGAGCAGCTACTTATTACTGCTGAATTCTACTTCATCTCTCATCCAGCAACTTCTACTGGAGAGTCATCTTTAGAAGTGGGTCTTGGACGTACCCTAACATCGCTACTTCCGCTGAAGCCTCAGTGACGTCCATAGCAGCTACTTGTTACTGCTGAATTCTACATCCTCTCTCATCCAGCAACTTCTACTGGAGAGTCATCTTAGAGATGGGTTTCGGACGTACCCCAACATCGCTACTTCTGCTGAAGCCTCAGTGAGGTCCATAGCAGCTACCGATTGCTGCTGAATTCTACATCATCTCTAGCAACCAGCCAGTCTGTTTCCGCTGGTGATGCCGCCATCTCTCATCCAAACAACCCACACAAATATAATCTTGTTATCTTTAATTAAGAAATCTTTTTAAATGTTTTTGAAAATTTTTTTTAAAACACACCTGTGTGTCTCATGACTTGAAAAATTCTTAAATATTTAGCAAGTGTTAGGTGATGCTTCATATAATTACCAGAACACCAAGCCTTGGTGTCTAGCTCAATTTTTGTAGTATAATCATGAGCACCACCCTCCACCGCTTCAATCTTTTCAAATAATTTATTAGAAAAAACTTATTATTTTAAAATTAGCTTCACCTAACCTATTTTCATATTATGTCTTATTATTAACCCAGTCAATCTTAATAATTTATTGAAAAAAGGTTGGCAAAAACATCTGTTGAAACACTGGATGTGCAACAAGGAATTCAGGTCGCCAATCGTTTGAAAAACAAAACGTTACTTAGCTTATGATTGTATTGCACTCAAAGTCCTTGGAACCGATTTTTACAGCGGCACTTGCCCCAACAAGGCCCAGTTTCGACGAATCTTCTTCAGGAGAAGCCACTAAAATTGCGTCCAAAGTAGTATAATATTATATCCTTTTTAAATCCATGACGAGCTCGCCTAGACACTGCTCACTCCGTTTCCATCTTCAAAAAGATGGCGAACCCGCTCTTCCCTGTCGGCATCCCCGGTTTAAAGGGAAAGACCATCAAGACCATTTAAGAATTTTTCAAGTCATGGGACACACAGGTGTGTTTTAAAAAAATTTTTCAAAAACATTTAAAAAGATTTCTTAATTAAAGATAACAAGATTATATTTGTGTGGGTTGTTTGGTTGATGGTATATGGGTTACCCCCACATTTTGTGGATAGATAGTGGTAGGCCATCTCTCATCCAGCAACTTCTACTGGAGAGTCATCTTTAGAAGTGGGTCTTGGACGTACCCTAACATCATCACTTCCACTGAAACCTTCAGTGACGGCCTCAGCAGCTCAGTCCATTGCTGCTATCATCAATAACACTCTGCAAGATTCTTCCAAATTTCAAGATCCACCTGTCATCAATGCAGAAGACGACTTAGAAATTAAGATCAAAGAGATTCTGGATGTTCGTAACAGAGGCAAGACTTTTTGAATACCTTCTGATTTGGGAAGGCTTCGGCCCCTATTTAATCTCTTGGGAGCCTCAGACCTATATCTTGGACAAATAGATGCTTCATCAATTCCACCTCGTGCATCCTTCTAAACCTAAGCCTGGTACCCGAAGAGGAGATTGCCCTTTGAAGGGGGGTACACTTGTGACCATCGCTGCTCGACGCCCTCACTCCGCCCTCTTTACCTCTGTGGCGACTCCCTCCGGGTCTGATGGATGGCTGGTTGCCGCGGCGTCTCCATGCCGTCTCCCTTCGGTGTCCCCGGACCAGCTCGACGTTGCAGATCTGCCCGGTTGCCTGAAGACCTAGGGCGCGCTCGCTCTGATTGAAGTACCAGCAAGGGCGCGAACCTCAGGGGCATCCCCCTGAGATGATGTCAACCGCTTCCAATATTTAAAGGTCTTTGTTTTTGCTAACAAACTGAGTTAGCAAGGAAGGGACTCGCTTTGGCTGTCCAAAGCTATTCTGCCTCCTCGGACTTACCAGAGGTACCCGCTCCTCGGGGGCCTCGCTCTTTTTCTTTATTTCAGATTACGATAGGAACTGGTACTCGCTCCTCAAGGGCCCATATTCCTGGACACTCTGAAGATTCTCTACTGCTTGGAAGCTATCGCTGCTACAAACAATTGTGAGTTACCATCGTGCTCTCAGAGCTTTCCCTGGAACCAGGTACTCGTTCCTCGAGGGCCTAAACCTTTCCAGCTCCTGAGCTTCTTTGAGACCTTACGTGAGTTTTGTCATCTAGTTCTGCTCATGAACTCTGTCTACTCTGCCTACTCACTTTTTACAGTTTCTCAACAGCTCAGCCATCTTGGATCGCTGTTCCAGTATCTGAGGGACCTCAGCCCTGCCGGGCATATCAGCTCACTACTGCCATCTCTGGTGGTTTCAAAAACCTGTTAAATAAAAGAACTGTGTGTCTGTCTCCATACTCAAGCCTAGCTGGTGGTCCCTCTTGGGATATCCTCCTGGGGGCGTGGTCATCTGCCACCGGCCCAGGGACCCACCCACAACTATATCAGATTCATTACTGATTGCTACTCCTTAGCAAGATGATATCTGAGACACTATATGATTGCTGACTCCTCCTTCTTTAGGAGCCATTATATCTGATTGCTCCGCCCATCAGGCATCAGATCTACATCAGATTGCTAACTACGCAGCCTAACTAACAGCAGATTTATTACAAGTTGCTAACTCCTCCCTTTTCAGGAGCCCGCAACACAGATTTCAACATCCAGCTACGCTTGCGCCACCCTTCCGGCCTCCAGTGCCCTTGCCGGCACTTCCTCATTTTGCAGGTGACCCCTTGTTATGTAGGGGCTTCTTGAACCAGTGCAACATGCACTTTTCCTTACAACCTGCATATTTTCCTGATATAGTTTCCAAAACTACATATATCTTATCCCTTCTGGACGGGAAAGCATTGGCCTGGGCATCACCTCTTTGGGAACATATGGATCCAGTCCTTAGCAATCTCCCGGGCTTCCTCGCCCTCTTCTGCACTGTGTTTGACGACCCAGGTTGAAAGGCCATCTCCGGATCTACACTCTTACATCTGCAACAAGGTTCCAGATCACTGATTGATTATGCCATTGAGTTTAGGATTCTCTTGTCTGAATTGCACTGGGACCTCGGCTGCCTGCGTGCCATATTCCTTGAAGGGCCTGAGTCCACATATCAAGGACGAGTTGGCGGCACGAGAATTCCCTGAGGCCTTGGACTCCCTTATAGACCTCACTGGTCGCATAGACCGTCGTCTGCGTGAATGTTCCCAAGAGGTCAGGGGAACCAAGAGAATGGCTTCAAGTCATCTACTCAGGCCGTTACTTCACCAAGCACTGAGGATGAGGAAGCGATGCAACTGGGTCGTAGTCACCTATCCTCAAAGGAGAAACATCTTCGTCAGAAGGCTGGTCTTTGCATGTATTGTGGCTAATCGGGTCATGCGTTACCCTCCTGTCCACTCCGTCCCGGAAACTCCCCGGCCTAGGATCTGCCAGAGGACACCTCCTAGGCCTGACCGCACTCTCTCCTCCATTAACACTGCCTGTCACCATTAATTTGGACATCCAGGAGTTCCACACCCTGGCATTAGTAGACTCCGGAGCCGGAGTAAACTTTATCCTCCGGCAACTCGTAGAACATTTGCGGATTCCCACTGTCCGTATCCCGATGCCATTGTTACTCTCTTCTATCCATGGCAAACCATTGCCTGGCGGTTGCCTTCTCCACAATCCCTATTCGACTTTGCACAGGATCCCTGCATACAGAGGCTATTTCTTTCCTGATTTTGGACAAGACTATACATCCAGTGGTCCTAGGATTGCCATGGCTGAAAATACACACTCCACAATTTGATTGGAGTACTCTCCAACTGTCTCATTGAGGTGACTACTAACATAAAAAATGATTGGAAAACGTGTCCCTGATGCCCTGCCTAACCACACAGCCATCCGTCCCGGGGCTTCCGCCGCAATATTCCTCCTTCCAGGATGTAATCTCAAAGAAAGCTGCAGACGTCTTTCCTCCACATCCCTCTTTTGATTGCGCTGTTAATCTGTTGCCCAACACTGAGCCTTCCCGAGGAAGAGTCTACCCACTTTCTCTGACTGAGACAAAAGCCATGTCAGAATATATACAGGAAAATTTGGCTAAAGGCTTCATTTGGCTTTCCAAGTCTCCCACTGGAAGAGGGTTCTTTTTTGTGGGAAAAAAGGACAGCTCCCTCCGGCCGTGCATAGATTACTACGACTTAAATGAAATTACACAGAAGGATCGCTACCCCCTGCCAATAATTTCTGAACTGTTTGACAGGCTCCAGGGGGCCAAGATATTTACCAAATTGGACCTCAATTTGATCAGGATACGCCAGGGCGATGAATGGAAAGCCGCATTTAACACCCGCGATGGCCATTTGGAATATCTGGTCATGGCTTTTGGCCTCTGCAACGCTCCAGCGGTGTTCCAGAATATTATGAACGAAATCTTCAGAGACATGCTCTACAGTTGTGTCGTGGTCTATTTGGACGACATTCTGGTATTCTCACAAGACCTCCAGAGCCATCGCCGGGACGTCACCAACGTCCTGCAACGCTTAAGGGATAGCCAGTTATACGCCAAGCTGGAAAAATGCTCTTTTCACAAAGAGTCCGTCCCTTTCCTGGGCTATGTGGTCTCTAGCCAGGGGTTTCAGATGGATCCACAGAAGACTAAGAGCATCCGGGACTGGCCCCAACCAATGGGCCTTAAGGCACTCCGAAGAATCCTGGGCTTTATTAATTACAGGTCGTTCATCAATCACTATTCGACACTAACCGTCCCACTCAGCTATGACACGTAAGGGAGCCAATCCTTCCCAGTGGTCACCCGAAGCCGTTTCCGCCTTTCGGGAGCTTAAGGAGGCATTCCTACAGGAGCCATGCCTACATCATCCTGACCCCTGACAACTCTTCATCGTCAAAGTAGATACTTCTGACATAGGAGTTGGTGCAGTACTCAGCCAGCATTCTATTAATCATACCTTGCACCCGTGCTCGTTCTTCTCCCGACGCTTCTCTCCGGCTGAGCGTAATTACGGAATCGGGGACAAAGAGTTGCTGGCGATCAAGTTAGCCTTTGAGGAATGGCGCCCCTGGCTCAAGGGAGCACAACACCAAATAACAGTGTACCCATTCCACCGACCCTGTGTCTCTGGGCCTGTGAGTCCTCCTCTCTGGCACCCCCCGCTCCGCAGGTAGTGCCTCTATCTCTTTAAAGACTCTAGACTGATACTGTGTCTGACATCACTGAGACCTCGCCTCCCGACGGTGAGGCTCACGGGGCTCCTCCCTGTGGGCGGTACCATCTCTCACCTCGGCCCAGGGCCCACATATTAAAAAATCCTAACAGCGGGGGGAGAAGGCATGTACCTTCACTGCCGGGCTCGGCTTCCTGCACCCTCTTGCCTTTCAGCTGGGTTTTTTTTTTATAGTTAAGTCCATGCTGGAAAAAGAAAACCAGCTACTAGATGAAGGCACTCATCTGAGGGAGAAACCACTGAAATCAACTCAGGAAATCTTGGATGAGGGAGGGACTGTAAGGTATCACCACAGGAGAGCGGGGCAATAAACTGTATCCTTCATTCTCCTTCTATTAAACTTCAATGCAATCCCCAGTAGGGAGATGGACGCCCACCATCTGCTGAAGATAGAGAATATTGGTAAGCTGATGTCAGTGCAGGGGTATATATACCGTGACATCAGCTTTGCTCCTTCTCTAACTGCTAGTAGAGGTGCATAACCCACTGGTTCTGGATTCACCTGTCTAAATGCTAAGAAAATGGCAGATTGGATGGACCTTGAGTTAAGACTGTAAGCTCCACAGAAAAGGAACTGTCTTTTTTGTGTATCTGTCTAGTAACACTATAGAAATGATAAATAGCAAACTGCTATTAGGATATCCTTGGATCTGCTGATATGTCCTGAAAAACTGGATCAGATACTAAACATAAGAGTTATTTAGGGGACATAGGGTGATTCCATAAACCTACTTTTCTTCTTTCAGAAACTAAATTAAAAAGGAGAGGGCCTGTGAGAAAGGGTTAGTAGAGGAGAAGGGAAGGGAGCTTAAGGCTTAGGAGAAAAGTTGTAAGGAAGACTTGAGGATGAGTTTTATTGGGGAAACTGTCACCATTTGAAAGTTTAGTGACGATTGATGAGAGACATTTTTAAGGTAAATGAGGGGCTCACTTTAATTTTCAGTATTGCATTATACTTTTTTTGTAGAAAATGGCAAAGTTTATCTCTACATGAAGGACATTGGTTCTGGTACTTTATTTGGATGCGAATTGTACACAGTTTTTTTTGCCCAGAAATGTGGTGGAAGTTCTTCCTGTTTGAAGGTTTTACATTATAGAGTCATGCTCCGTAAACAATATTAATCTCGGTTGGTTACACAGAAACACTATTCTTTTTTTAATTTGAGCTACCTATATATGCGAAAACAAACTCCACTTGCTCTGTCTGAAACATCTCGTTTCTCTTTTGCTCCCTGGGAGCCTCTCTTTGCTGTCTCAGCCTTTCTCAGAGCACCTACATTTAACTCTTCTCCTTCCTTACAGAATGTTGTCTTCCTTCGGTCTCATCCCTTCCCTCAGAGCATCTCCTTTTCCCTCTCTCAGCTCTTTTTCTCACCGGCTCTCCTCTCTCATTTCTTCTATCAGAGCATCTCCTTTTTAGTCTTGTCCCTTCTCAGAGGGTCTTTCTGCCTCAGCCCTTTTTCTCATACGATCTCGTCCTCTCCTCTCCACCAGTTTTTCCTGTGCAGCGTTTCCCGCCTGTTTGGTGTCGCTGTCTCGCGCGGCTAGAGCAACTCTCGCGAGAGTTCGGGCGGCGACTCTGGGGGCGTCAATATGGCGGAGGCGGAAGGGGAGAGCCTGGAGTCCTGGCTGAGTGAGTAACCCGGCACATTAGTGCCCGCCTGCACAGGGGGAAAAAGAAGGAAGGAAACGGGCGGATGAGAGAAGGGCGAAAAAGGAACGGGGCGGGCTGGGCACTGGAGCCCTTCGGCTGTGGAAGTGCAAAAGAGTAGGAGATGTTGCTGCTTGCACCGTTATCCGGATAGAGGGCGGCAATGCTAAGCCCCTTTCTCATCCCCGATGTAAGAGGAACATCGAAAGGACTCCTGCCACCCAGCCACCACCGCTTGCCTCATCCCTATTGCTGCCCAAGGAGGCACCATGACCTCGCTTTCCCCTTTAAAAAAAATCTTAAGACTCGCTGCAAAAGGATAACTCTGCAGTCTTGAAATTAATGCTCTTTCCATCCCCTTCGGGTGGGGTCCCGCCAGGATGTGAACCTGGCCGGAGACCGATCCTTCAGGTCAGTCCTTCCTTACCGCCTTACTTATAGGCCTGCCTTCTTAATAGGGAACGAAGAAGCGCGGCTTTGAGGTAGTAATTAAAGAAAAAAATACAATAACCGTACAAAAAAAATAAAATTAAAAGAACTAGCCCCAAATGACCCGGAGTCAGGTGGGGTAGGTGTAGTTGGGGGCAGTGGAAAGTACCCGACAGGTGCAGTGGAGGAGGTCTTCCAGTGCTTATAGTAACTGCAGAAAATTCTGGGATGAGAGCCTTGAAACTGTAAACACCCAAAATACTTGTGAAAAATCACAAGTTTTTTTTCTAAGACGTTGCTCACTCTGTCCTTACTCTCGGTCCTTAGGGAGGGATCTGTTGGTATTTCCTAGTGCTCTCTCTGGAGTGTGTTCCTGGCCCCATCTTCTGTACACCTGTGCCCCTGCTCTATGGTTCCAGGGAAGCTATCCCCATGCTTTTGTGCTATCTCTTTCTGTCCTCTATGATCATTTTCTTTAGAGGATCCCTAGCCTTATTCTCACCCTCAGAGATCCAGGGAAAAGATCCCTGGTGATTACATGGTAGGGGAGCTTGCATGCTGTGTTTATTATTTATTTACATATATTTATATTCCTCAATTCATTACCAAAATTTTTGAAGCAGGTCAGAACATAATCTTATAATCTTGTAATTAATAATAAACATACATTTAAATGCATCACAAATTCCATAGCATTAATTAAAAACAATATTAAAAAGAGAGGTTTTAAATTTTTTCCTAAAACTTCAATAATCAGAAACCTGTCATATCTCTAAAGGAATAGAATTCCATAATACTGGTGCTGTCTGAGAAAAGGTACGATGTAAGGTTTCCTGCAGGTGCACCTCTTTATCCCCAGTGATGATTAATAACTGTTAATAGATTGCAGAGCTGTTCATCTGTCATTTTTATAGTGGCTGCTGCTGTAACAGCTCCTATGTAGACCTTTATACAGTGACTTGTAAAAGTATTCAACCCCCTAAAAAAAGTCAGCTTTGTGTGGATTACAGATGACAGTGGTACAGATTTTTCCAGATAGTACGTTTATTGCAAACCAGTATGCTCGTAAAGTAAAATTTCAAAATCACAATTATTTCTCTGCATTTTTCATAAAATTTAAAACTGAAAAATGCTGCTTGCATAAATATTCAGCCTCTTCAGACAAGTACTTGGTAGAACCACTTTTTTTTTTTTTGTCTCATCTGACCACAAAACCTTACACCTATTTTAGCTGGGTCGCTTTGATGCTTTCTGGCAAACTCCAGACATGCTTTGACATGATTTTTCTTCAGTAATGTCTTCTTTCTAGCCACCCTCCCATGCAGGCCAGTTGTATGCAGAGCTCTTGATATGGTTGATTAGTGCACCTCCACTCCAATCTCAGCTTCTGAACTCTGTAGCTCCTTCAAAGTGATTGTTTGCCTCTCTGTGGCTTCCCTCACAAGACTCTTTGCTCTGAGTTTCGAGGGATGGCTTTGTTTAGGCAGTATCTGGATGGTATGATGCAGCTTCCATTTCCTCACAATTGATCCAACAGTGCTCACTTGAATATTATTTTGTAGTCTCTTCCTATCTTGTGCATGTCTATAACTTTATTTTTAATTTGTTTAGCATGCTCCTTGGTCTTCATTTTCATTGCTTTCTTTCAGATTTACAGTCTGACCAAAGATACTGGAAGTAGGGGTCTTTTATCAAGAAAAGCTGACCTTTTTATAATGATTCATAGGTAGAGGCCAATTGTTAGGGCAGTATCTTTTTTTATCTGCTTAAACTCAGAGCTTCCACAGCACAGGAGTTGCATTTTTCTGTTTTCAATTTTATTTTACAAAAAATGCAGAGAAATAATGAATTGTGACTTTGAAAATTTACTTTAAGAGCATACTGGTTTACAATAAACATACTGTCTGGAACAATCTGTGTGTCATTTGTAATCCACACATCTGTTGACTTTTCAGGGGGTTGAATACTTTTGCAAACCACTGTATTTGTTGGGATTTTTTTTTTACCTATGTTACTTTTATTCTTAAATGCTAGGAATCATTTAGAAAGCAATGAAGAATGGAATGCCTCTATAGATAAATGGTGTGGCCTTGAGTCCTGTGTGCAATTCTGGTTACCCTATTGCCAAAAAGGATATAGTGGCGTTAGAAAAGGTACAAAGAAGGGCAACAAAAAGTTAATAGGTGAACAGCTCCCCTAAGAAGAAAGGCTAAACAGGTTAGGGCTCTTCAGCTTGGAAAAGAGATGACTGAGAAGGGATATGGTTGAGATCTACAAAATTATGAGTGGAGTACATCAGGTAAATGAGGAATAACTACCTATTTTCCCCATAGATAAGCAGCATGAATTAGCCATGTTGTATAGGGTACGTCGTCCATGCCACTAGGTGGCGGAGCTCTCAAAGCCTATTACAGACTTTTAGCTAGGTACTCCCTCCCTGCTATATCCTGGCAGGATCACCTCAGGTATCTCAGTCTGTTTTCTTTTCCGCGCAATGGTGTGTGCAGAGCTCTCTATTCTCCACATTAATAAATAATTTCCTTCAGCAACCTGCCCTTCAGAGATACTTAACACATTTCTGGACACTCCCTCCCCATCCAGGATGATTTCTCTCGGCTAACCTCCTCTGTTAACCCCCCGGTTTACCGGGCAGGCACCGAGTGGAGGTCGGGGGAGGGGATAGAAGATTACATTTCTATCAGATTCGACTGACAGCCTGCCCTCAAGAGATAGTATAAACATCTCTGGGCAACCCTCTCTCTCCTGGACCAACGATGACTCAATTAACCTCCTCAGTTAACCCCTCGATTCACCAGGTAGGCACTGAGTGGAGGTCGGGAGAGCTTCGCAGCTGTCGACCAGGGGCTGGGACATTGTTAACTTGTTAACCAGCCTCCTCACATTAAGGGTGCCAAGTCCGGCATGTCTTTTTAAAACATACGGGCCAAGCGAAATAAATAAAATTCCCGCCAGAGTCGATACAACCGCCGGAGTGCTGAGACATCGCCGCAGGCGCATCAACGCTGATGCATCAAAACCGGCGCACCGATGCGTCATAGAAATGAGCACATCGACGCTGGCGCATTGAAGAGGCCGCTGAAGCTTCGGTGCATTGGCACATCAATGCGCCCGCCGGTACATCGAAACGACCGCAAGCACTGGGCGCATTGATGCTGTCGCAAGCACACCAAAGCGCCGCCCTAGTGCATCAATGCGTCCACCGGCGCATTTAAAGGGCACCCCTGCACCAGAGCGCCTAACCATCAACCTAGGCTCCGGAGTGCCCAAACATAGATCCAGACATCAGCGCCGCCACATCGACGTGACAGCTGTCACCCGGGCGCATCAACGCTGTCCTCGAAGGTACATCCAACCGACCACCGGTGTCCAGATGTATCGATGCGGCCGCAGGTGCCCAAACACATCGGCATGACCTCTGGCCCCCCGGCTAATCGGCGCATCCGCCGACACACTTAAGGGGTAACCCCGCGCATATGCGTGGACACCGATCCATCCATGTGACTGCTGGCCGTTCGGGCAACCGTCGCTGCGTAGGCCCATCCATTCAGCCACTAGATAGCACGCGCGCCCCGGTGCGCAGGCCCATCCATGTGGCCACTGACCAGTAAGCCTATCCATAACACATGACAGAGCAAGATCATACCTGCAGGACAGCAGGAAGGCCGAACTGGGTGCGCAGACCGACACTCACGCCCGTCCACGAATCTGCCTACCCTTGGCGCAGCTGCGATTTCGTGCAGGCCAACAAACCTCCAACACTACATGTTGCAAGACTCATGTATCCAAAAAAAAAAAAAATTCAATCCACTGGGACACTACCTTCAAACGGTATGCCCATCACAAAAAATTTTTTTTTTTTTACAATTTATGGTCTTTTAGACCACCAGCCTCAACAACTGCCCATGTACTGCCCTGAGGATCTTTACGAAATACCTTGTGGTAGTGGCAGTTCATCTCCTTCACCAGGGAATATGTCTTCCCATACCTGGACAATTAGCTTATCACAGTGAACTCAAGGGACGAAGTGCTACATTCTCTGAGCTGAACTATACATCTGCTACAGCTCTTAGGTTTTATGATTGAGAATTCAAGCATGGAGCCTACTTGGAGCCTCACATTCATTGGGGCTTGCATAAACTCAGTACAGAAAAGAACATTTCTAACTCTGTCACTCAGTCGCATCCTGCTCTCTTCTTCTCGTTCATCTACAAGATGACTCTTAGTGGTTCTTGGTCACATGGCAGTGGCCATTCATGTGCTCCTGCTGACCTGTCTTCACATCTGCTATCTCCAATGGGATCAGCTAACTTAACCACTGTTTCTCCAATCATCACAGCGACTATGAAACGAGAGTTGCAATAGTGGTTATACCACAAATTTTCAAAGGAGGAGCCCCTTTTTGATTACTCTCCAGTGAAGTAGTTCTGGCGACAGATCCCTCCACCAAAGAGGGGACATATGGAACCTTTCAACACAAGGCCTCTGGATGCTTCAAGAGAGCCACTGTCAAATCAGTCTTCTGCAGTTAAGAGCAATCAGATATGCTCTATCAGCCTTTGAGAAACTTCTTCAGGGGAAGAGCATTGTGATTCAAATCGATAACCAGGCCACCATGTGTGGCAGTGATCAAAAACCAAACAGAATGTTGGGTATTATTAGGCAAGGAATGGAGACTAAAACGGCAAATGTCATAATATCTCTGTATCGCTCTATAGTGAGGCTGCACTTGAAGTACTCTACAGTTCTGTTCACTGCATCTCAAAAAAAATAAAAATATATATAGTTGCATTGAAAAAGGTATAGAGAAGGGTGACCAAAATGATAAAGGGGATGGAACAGCTCCCCTATGAGGAAAGACTAAAGAGGTAGGGGCAATTCAGCTTGGAGAAGAGATGGCTGAGGCAGGCTATGATAGAGGTCTATAAAATCATGAGTGGAATAGAATGGGTAAATGTAAATCAGTTGTTTACTCTTTCGAAAAATACAAAGACTAGGGGGTCATTCCATGATGTTAGTAAGTAGCACATTCAAAACTAATCGGAGAAAATTATTTTTCACCGAATGCACAATTAAGCTCTAGAATTCATTACCGGAGGATGTGGTTAAGGCACTTGGTATAGCTGGGTTTAAAAAAGGTTTGGACAAGTTCCAGGTGGAGAAGTCAATAAACTATTAACTATATAGACTTAAGGAATATCCACTACTTATTACTGCACGATAGCAGCATGGGTTCTGCTTACTGTTTGGGATCTTACCAGGTACTTGTGACCAGGATTGGCTACTGTTGGAAACAAGATATTGATTTTAATGGACCCTCGGTCTGATCCAGTATGGCAAATTCTTATGTTCTTAAGCAGAGAAGAATGGGATCATGGCTTCTCTGTCAAGAGGACCTACAAATCTGGTATTTAAAACAAATCGAACTTCTCTTCAGGCCACTATCTGTCGTGCATCTCCAACACGTTGGCAGATTGACTCAGCAGAGTGTTTCAACCACACGAGTGGTCTCTACAGCAATCAGTGGCTGACAAACTCTTTAGTTGATGGGAATCTACTGTCATTGGACCTGTTCACATCACAGCAGAACACAAAACTAAATCAGCTTTTCTCAGTTCTACCAAATGATTACAGGTTGGTTCAAGATGCTTTCCTCCTGAACTGGGGACAGAGGCTTATGTACACTTTTCCACTGTTACTACTTATTGCCGGAACAGTACAGAAAGTTCTTCAGCAATGTGCTTGTCTCATAGCCCCAGTGTGGCCCTGGTAGTTATGGTATACATATCTAGTACAACTTTCCCATACATTTGGGAACAGACTCTGCGCTGTTGATGCAGAAAGATGGGACATTGTACCATCCTAACCTTTTGGGCCTCAATCTCAAAACTTGGATGTTGAGTGCTCAGAGATCAAGGATCTTCACTTACCTACAGAAATTGTGGACATACTTGTCTCCTCTAGGAAACCTTCCACTAGAAGGAATTGTGCCTTCAAATGGCACAGGTACTCCAAATGGTGTCAAAATGCTTTGGACCTATTTTTTTGCAAGTCTAAGCATCTGCTTAAATATGTGCTCCACCTTTCTGACTTAGGCCTTGCCATCTCTTTTTTACAGGTGCACCTCAGGCTATAGTGGTTTACCATACTCAAGTGGATAGTAAACCGATCTCTACTCATCCGATGATATCTCGCTTCATGAAAGGCCTATGGCATGTCTAACTCTTGGTCCAACTAATGAAGCCTTCTACTGAATCATTAGAGCATGCTTCTCTAAAATACTTGACATGGAAGCAGGGCTGTTTTGCCCTTATGCACATGGGATCTAGGAAAGAAGGTAGGTAATGCGAATGATATGAAAAGCTGAAACTACTGTTGGGAGAAATTTCAGATGAGTAAGGAGAACCACCCTGTTGTGGAAGAACTGCATGTATGGTGGATAGTGAACAAGAGCTTGGAGTTAACTGAGTCTAGTGGTTGAAGTCACTGCAATGAGAAACACTACCATACTCTGGACTGCAAAAGGACCTTAGTATATTACAAGAAACAAACTCAGCCACAAAGGAAAACTTCCAAACTGTGTATCTCATATGATCCCAACCAACTAAGAATAGCGGTTGCCAAGTGTACCTTGTCTAATTGGCTGGTTGAATGTATTACTTGCTGCTACATCTTAGCAGGATGGTGAAGGCTTATCAAGTGAGAGCCATGACTGCTTCTGTTGCGCATCTTCAAGAAGTACCTATTGAAAATATCTGAAAAGCTGTAATCTCGTCTTCCATTCGTACTTTTATGTCACACTACTGTCTTGTTAACATCTCAAACACCGACAGTAAATTTGGACAAGCAGTTTTGCAAAATCTGGTCTTTCAGTAGTCCACTCTCCCTGGTGAAGGCTGGGTTGATTACTAAGTAAATGCTCTGCTGTAACCTTCAGCTTGGGACTCCTCACATGTAATGGTTAATTCAGCCTGCTTATCGATGGAAAAAGTAAGTTTGTCTACCGTAAACTGTGCTTTCCATAGATAGGATGAATTAGCCATGGTATACGCACTGCCTCCCTGGACTACATAGCTGGATTAGCTCTGGTATGGACTGAGGAGACTCATGAGGCAATGCCCGCGCAAGAGCTCCTGCACATGCTCAGTAGAGCAGCTTTAGTAGAGCATCCTTTAGTATCAATGTTCATGGTGATGTCAATCAGTGCCACTGATTGACATCACCAATGTTTACAGTAAGCAAATTTGCTATTCTATGGCTTGGGATTAGGCATTTTTCTGTTTTGTTTTTTATTAATATTATAATTTGTATTGTTTTAAATGTGGCGATTTTTTATTGTGATTTATTGATGTTATGATAGTTTTACCCCAGCCACCAGAACTGTTGGCTGGATTATGTCATTGTTCTGGGCCACATGGCAGTGGGTTCATGTAGTACCACTAATGCACCTTGACATGCGACTCCAACAATGAGGCCTCCACCTCCACTCCCAATGGACCCAGTTAACTCAGTCTTTGATGACCTCAGTGAATATCTTGCAGAAAATTAAGCAAGAGCTTTGCTGGTGGCTAGACTTCTAATCTTACAAGAGAGGGCACCACTTCTATTTTCTCACTAGGTTACATTAATGGCAGATACCTCAACTAAGATATGGGGAACCCACACATGTCCCTTCCAAACCCAAGGAATTTGATCGTTAGTTGAAAGGCAGTTTCAGATCAATGTTCTAGAACTGCAAGCAAACATGCCTTAATGACTTTCTTGCATCTCCTTGAGGGGAAGAGCATTCTATTTCAAACCAACAATCAAGTAGTCATGTTCTGTGTCAACAAACAAGGAGGCACAGGGTCATGAACTTTCTGCCAAGAAGTGATAAAGATATGGGAATGGGCATGCAATTATCAAGCTGCTCTTCAAGTAACTTAACACCTCAGCAGGGTATTTCATCTGCACGAATGGTCCTTGCAACAGTCAACAGCTGGCAGACTAGAAACATCTCTCCATCAACCTCTTCTCATCAGTTGTAAAACAGATATGTGGAAAGATTTTTTTCTGTTCTTCCCAGCGAACTCTGATCTGTTCAGGATGCTTTTCTCCTTAACCTGACTGCAAGCTAGGATGATACAAAAGTGCTCAAAAGACCATGCCTGATTGATTCTTATTGCATCAGCATGGCCCAGGCAAGTGTGTACCCGGTATACCTAGTGCAGCTGTCAGATTCCTCTCCGAGCCAATCCATACTTGTTAACTCAAGAAGAGTGATGTGTATATCATCCGAACCTTCCTCCTCTCAACTTGACAGCCTGCATGTTGATCATCTCATTTTCCTGATCTGGAAACGTAGAGGACATAATAGTTTCCAGAAAGCCATCAACTAGGAGAGCTTATGGCTTTAAGTAGAAATGATTCTTTATTGGATGTAAACAATTTAAATTTAATAAAGATGTAAATTAAAAAAAAAAGAAAAAAGAAATGATTCTCATATTGGGCCTGTTCGCATTCGAGCCATAAGAGCTCGAATGCGAACAGGCCCTTTTCTATAATCTCTTACAAGTTAGCCCTGTTATTTGCCCTGTTATTTGTAACCTCTTGTTCGATGTAATTTCCAACTTTGGTTCTATGTAAACCGACGTGATATGTACCAGTACATGAACATCGGTATATAAAAGCCTTTAAATAAATAAATAAATAAATAAATAAATAAATAAATTCAGTACTATTTTGCTTCTTCAGGACTCAGTGCCTTGTTAGTGAGAGTACATCTCAGTGCTGTAGCAGCCTACCATATTCAGACTGAGGGTAGGCCAATCTCCACTCATCCTTTAGTATCAATGTTCATGAAAGACTTACGGCATACTAAACTACCAGTTGTCAAATCACTTGTTCCATGGGACCTTAACGTGGTTCTGCAACAACTTATGAAGCTACCTTTTGAACCATTGGAGCCAGCTTCTGTCAGATTTCTCACATGGAAAGTATTATTTCTTGTTCAATTACATCAGCCAGAAGTCAGTGAGCTTCTTAGATACGATTTTTCCACATCACCCAACTTTTCTAGCAAAGGTGGTCTCAACTTTCCGTATTAATCAGGCTATTGTGTTACCTGCATTCTTTATAAGGCAGCATTCACATGAAGGCCCTTCATTCCTTAGAGCATTGTCTTACTACAGAAAAAGACCTCTGCCATATCATTAGGCCTCATGACTATTCTTCTCTTATGATCCTAGCCAACTGGACATAGCAGTTGCCAAATGAGCATTGTCCAGTTGGCTAACAGATTGTATTGCACATTCTTATGCCTTAACAGATCTTCAGATTACAGATTCTATCAAGGCTCATCAGGTGAGAGCCATGGTTATATCGGTGGCTCATCTCGGAATAGTACTTATTGAAGACAATTGCAAAACTCTAACTTGGTCATTAGTGCACAGCTTCACACCCCATTACTATCTGGACAATTTATCAAAATAACAGTAAATTTCTTCAAGCAGATTTGCATAATCTGTTCACTCTGTAATCTGCTATCTATGGTGGGGTCTGTGTTGTTTATTCATTAAATGTTCCACTGTAACCCTCACCTTGGACCTCCCCATGTGTCGTGGCTAATTTAGCCCTGCTTATCAACAGAGAAAACAAGTTTGCCTACCGTAAACGGTGTTCTCTATAGTTAGCACAATGAATTAGCCATGTTAAATATCCACCCACCTTCCTGGAGAGTCGACTATCTAGGTAGACTTTACTCTAAAATCGACTGAGGGACTCATGAGGCAATGCCCACCTTGGAACTCCCACACGTGCTCAGTACAGGAAAAGCTGTATGAGAGAGGAGTCTATTCAGCGCTGTCAAACGATGTAATTCACATGTCATGGCTAATTCATCCTGTTGTCTATGGAGAATATCATTTACAGTAAGCAAACTTGCTGTTCCACGCCCTGATCTCCTTGGCCATATGGTATGTTACAAATAATTTGAATAAATTAAATCCAGTCTTCTCTTTTTTCCCTCACTTGGAAAAGGAGAGATTATTATCTTTCCTTTGGATGGATGTCACCTTAAGATAAGTTTTAAATAGGCAACATAATATTTTGTGTAGTGTTTTTCATGCATTATGGTCAGAGCTGGAAAATTTCCAGGTGCTTGAAATTAGGGGCCTGGCACCCAATGGAAGAAACGAGCAGGGCCTGGAACAGAAAGAGGAATTTACAGCAGCTAGCAGGAACAGGGAGAGAAAGTCATGGTAGTTACTGATGGCAGTACCCTCTTGCTGGGCTGTAGTGAAGAAGTATACCGGGAAAAAGCTGGGAGGAAGAATATCTGGAGGGAGAGGAAGAAACTGGGAGGGGCATGAGGTTGAGGGCGAAAGAGCCCTGGTGAGAGGAGAAAGGGGGAAGGCGAGTACCTGGAGGAAAGGGAGAGCAAAAAAAAAAAAAAAAATCAAAACACAAAATAAAGAACAAAATAATCAAAAGGAAAAAAACAGCAAAACAAAACGAAATTTCCCTGCATCCTAAAAATTTTTTGCTGGTTCCTAAGTTTTCTAAATTTTTCAACACCTGATAGTGGAAATTGGTACATAATTGGTATTGGTGCCTGTATGTCCAAACGTTTGGTTATGCTACAGAGCCATTTTTGCGTCCAAAGAGAGGCTTTAATTTGAGAAGATGAGAATCTAATACTTAACTCTAGTGTTACTCTCTAACAGCACAAAAAATAAAGTTAAAAGTAAGAATGGTATTAGAAATCTGAAACATGCAAGAAATGTACACAAAGCCAAGAAAAGGAGTTAAAGTAATTGTTAGACATGTTCACCTATCTTTCGGGTCTATCCTGTAAAGTGCGGCCGCGTTTACCCTGCTCCTAAGCCGCTTTTTACTCACTTTCCGGCCGCGTTAGCCCTTCCTGCGATCCCGAATCCCCTTTAACCTACTCCTACCGCGTCCTAAATTCCCCGGGCAACCCCTTCCGCACGCGGCATGTATATTGCATGCAAACGAGCGAATTAGCTATTCCCTAGCATCCCGTAACCCGCGCCCCGACTATCGCTAGTTTTCCCTGCCGTTTTGTCGCGCGTTTAACCTGCAAACTTACCGCCTACCCTGACCCCTGCGGTAGAGGCAGGGGTCAGGGTAGGTGGCAAGCTTTCCCCCAGCCCCCGCTCACCTGCCCCGGCCGCGATCATGGGTGCCGGTCTCCGTGGCAGCCCCAGTCCTCTCCCCTGCTCCCGAAGCCAAAAAAAAAAAGCGAAAAAAACATTGCAGCCCCCCTCCGATGTCCGGACTGGGGCTGCCACGGAGACTGCAACGGCGAAGCAAAAAAAAAACCAAAAGCAATTTTGGTTTTTTTTTTCCAAAAGCGACAATTTTGGATTTTTCCCAAAAGCGACTTACTTTTTTGGATCTGTCAAGATCCCAAAAGTAAGTCGCTTTTGGATGCCTGCACAACTTACTTTTTTGCAGCCATCAGCAGGAACACGATCGTAGCTCCTCCCGACGAAGACGAAGATGGCCGCCTGCACGGGGGAAAGCGTGCAATTGGCCGCTGAAGACGTGACGTCATGATGTTTGGCGCCACGGGATGTGACGCCACGTCTTGAGCGGCCAATTGTACGCTTTCCCCCGTGCAGGCGGCCATCTTCGTCTTCGTCGGGAGGAGCTACGATCGTGTTCCTGCTGATGGCTGCAAAAGTAAGTTGTGCAGGCGTCCAAAAGCGACTTACTTTTGGGATCTTGACAGATCCCAAAAGTAAGTCGCTTTTGGAAAAAAACCAAAATTGTCGCTTTTGGAAAAAAAAAACCAAAATTGCTTTTGGTTTTTTTTTTGCTTCGCCGCTGTCAGTGTCTCCCCTCCTCCCGGAGCAAGGCTGCTTTTCGCGCCCTGCTCCGGGAGTAGGGGAGACACTGACAGCGGCGAAGCAAAAAAAAAAAAAGCGAAAAAACCAAAAGCAAGAAGTAAGTCGCTTCGCTGCTTCCCTCCTCCCGGAGCAAGGCTGCTTTTCGCGCCCTGCTCCGGGAGGAGGGAAGAGTGAAGCGGCGAAGCGACTTACTTTTTGCTTTTGGTTTTTTCGCTTTTTTTTTTGCTTCGCCGCTGTCATTTCTTCTCCCTGGTATCTGTCATTTCAAATGACAGATACCAGCGTGGCGTGAAGCCTTAGGCCCGCGCACCCAGGATACTGTATAGGCGCTCTATCCAGTAAAATGGGTTGCGCGGGCCTAAGGCTTCACGGACGCGGTTTACATTTAAATAAAATTAGTGTTCAGGATCGAGCGGTAGGTGAGCTGCACTGTGCGTGCGGCAACCGCGGCTCTTCCTACCGCTCGGTACTGGATAGACCTGTTTGAGAGACTTTTTTAACCCACAGTTTTATAATCATATGAGATCCCAATTTTAAAAAAATGCAGGTACCTCACAAGTGAGCAGGAGTGCCCCAAAATTGTCAAAATTACATAAAGATTAGGAAGCATCCAAAAGAGAAATGTCTTCTGTGACCACAAGAAAACTTCAAAAGCTGATAACGAAATTCATTCAGATGGCTTATAGCAGCTGACACAAGTTTGCATTTCAACACATCGTGCCTGCTTCAGAGTCATTCTGAAGAAAGGGAAGAATTTGTTTAGTCCCGGTAAAACTCTAAATCTTCACTGTAATAAAACTTGGTACGTCTGAAACTAGACATCAGTGCTCTGACCTATAATATCCTCTCTGTAAACCAGAACATTAATAAAACAACATGTCCTTAGCTTGGGGAGTGGTCCTGGGGGACTCAAAGAAAAACAAGGATATACTTAAAGGTGTACTGAATCTACCTATATATTCATTATCATTGTAGAGTAAATGTTTTAATATAGTATTCTTTTGAATTTTTTTTTAAAGGCTCATAATCACTTATTGTAAAGCAGAGTACTGGCCAATTACATTTCTCTGATGACAAACAGGGCTGAATTAGCTTGAGACGTGGGTGGTGTCATCCAGTGTTACTGAACGTACCCTGCTCTTTTAGCTTATAGAGCTTTTGCTTTACTGATCATGTGTGGGATTTCCTGTGTGGGTGCTTTCTCATGAGCTCCTGAATCTTTTTTCATCCAGGCTCCTACATGGACATGTTTCCTTTCTCTCTTATCTAAGATTTTGTATTTCTTATTTTTCCTTCTCAGGCTCACTTTGAGTTGCCTTGGCTTTCTTGGTAGCCCCTTAACAGCACTTTTCAGTACTACAAAAAAAAAATAGTTAGATCTTCTCATGTCTGGCTCCATGAAGACCATACCCACTGGCTTCAAAGACTGTGTGTGTGGCAGGAAGATGTTCATAATCGATAGCTACAATATCAGTTATCAGTGTCTGAGGCCAGACCACGACACAGCTTATTGTTGTGGCCGGATGTCTCAGAGAGCTAGGGCCTGAAAGATGGGGGATTTTTTCAGGTCGGTGAAAAGCCAGAATCATTCCTCCTCTCTGCGTGGGGCCTCCTTATGCTCCTTGAGCAAAGCTTCACTTACTTCCTGTCATCTCGAGTGCCATATCTCGATCTAGGCTTCTTGAGCAAGGAAATCGCCTGGAGATGCCTGATCCAATATGTTCTTATCCTAGTGTGTAGACAGATGGACTCAGGACCAGTGGGATTATGCTCCCCTGCCAGCAGATGGAGACGGAGCAAGCTGACGTCACAGTATATATAGTCCTGCAGTGACCCCAGTTTGCTTGTATTCTCTGTCTCCAGCAAATGGTGGCTGTGCATCTCCCTATGGAGATTGCTTCAAGTTTTTTGGAAGGAGAAATTTGAAAACAAAATTAAGGAAAGGAAAGCCCTGCTCTCCTATGGTGATACCAAAAGGTTCTCCCCCTCAGTTGAGAATTCCTGAGGAGATTTCTGTGGTCCCTCAGAGGTGTGTCTTGGTCCGGTAGCTGGGTTTCCTGGCCAGGACTTAGCTGCTAGTTCAGCTGAAATGCAGTGGTTGCAGGAGGCCAAATGTGGCGGAGACGGCAGATGCCCTCTCCTCCTGCAACTGGAGATCGTCTCTGTACTCAGTTGGTAAGCACTGAGCTCAGGTAAGGTTTAAAAAAAAATAGAGAAGTTTTACCTTTGAAACAGAGACAGAGGGATTTTCAGGACTTACTCTGGTCTCCGTGCTCGGTGTGCCGTCCCAACGTTCCTTCCCAATGTTCCTTCCCGCTCCCATTGGGGGTTGGGGAAATGGGCAGCCTGGCGGGTTGAGCGGCCCTGCAGTTAGACTTTTTTTCTTGCATGTCATGTGGTAGGCCACAGCAGCATTTTTTTGTGCGCTCCTGTGCATGCTCTGCTACCCTCTACAGGCCGTCGGTGTGCGCAGTGCATTCGGATTTCAGCACGCCTTTTATGCACACAAGTTTTAAACTGTTCACAGACTTAGCTTGGTGCACAAGTTGTGCGTGCACCTTGCCGCGCTTCCTTCTGCGGTGCTTTTTTTTAGTGTGCATAGCTTTTTTGAGCGTGAGCCGTTCAGTCGCACGTTTACCTGTGCGATGGCTCCGGTAAACTAAAAGTCTAAGCTTCTTCCTATTTGTGTTGCCTGTCAAATTATGACTTCTCAGCCTGACCTGGCTTCTAACCTGTGTCAGCGCTGCTCAGGCGCTCAGGGAGAGTTGTCTTCCTCGGATTTTGCTAAGCCTGGTTCCTCCCATTCTGATGATGGGTTGGTCACGGCCTTGATTGGAGGAATGCCGGACCTTGGTCCTCCCTTGACTGGCGATTCCATGAGCAAGGGCAGTTCTGTGGGACTAGCCTCAGTTACTTCTGGGCTTGGTCTGGATCCGGCAGCTTTTTCTTGGGTGGAATTTTTTCAAGGCTTACAAGCTTTTCTTCAGGCGCAGTCTTCCGCTTCACCCATTCCTGTCCAGTTGGATCCTCAGCTGGTGGCTTCCAGTCCTATGATTAAGCATTGGATCTCGCCTCAGCTCTCTGCAGGTGTTCCTAACGGGAATCCGGATGGCATTGATGATGAGGTTGTTCCTGATTCCCTGGAAAATGAGGAAATTCTTCCAGGAATGGATATTTCCAGGAATGGAAATATCAAACCATGTTGCGGTTCTTTCACAGAGATGAACTGCGGCCCTGATTTCCCAGACTTTGAAACAGCTGGGGGTGTCTGGTTTGGACGCCATGTTGGAGCCAAGGAAGAATCCCATTTTGGTTTCCTTACGTAAAGCCTCTTGTTTTTTCCCCGTGATGGATGCGATTCAGGAATTGTTTGCTCTGGAATGGGATGCCCCAGAGGCAAATTTCAAAAGGGGTCAGACTTTGTAAGGCCTGTACCCCCTGGATCCGGCTGTGAGAGAATGTTTGCGTTTTCCCAAAGTGGATGTACCGGTATATGCTGTCTGTAAGTGGACGACTATCCCCGAAGAGGGAGGAGCGGCCTTGAAGGATGTACAACATAGGAAGATTGAGGCTATTCTTAAGCGAGCCTTTCAGGCAGTGGCAATGACTTTACAGATTGCTTCCTGTTGCAGCCTAGTGGATCGATCTTGTCTGTTTCTCTCTCAGGAGGTTGATGAGTCTGGAGGGAATTGCAGAGCGGTTATGGAGCTTGCTGCCACCTTTTTACCAGATGCAGGCTGTGATTTGGTCTGTACCTCGGCCAAAGGTGTGGCTTCGATGATAGCGGCCAGGCGTCAGCTCTGGTTGCGAAATTGGTCACCTGACGCAGCCTCCAAAGCTAATCTTACCAAGATGCTCTTTAAAGGCTTTCTCTTGTTTGGGAGTGAGTTGGAGAAACTGGCCAGTAAGTGGGGCGAATCTCCGGTTCCTCAGTTGCTGGAAGATAAGAAGCAGTTACAGCACCCCTTGGCTATGAGGGGGTCGTCTCCAGGGTTCCAAGTGGTTTCATCCCTACAGAGGGTTGACTTTTTAGCGGACTTGGCCTTTTGGTAAGTCTGTCCTTTCATCCCCAACAGCCCGAGAGAGAAGCGGGCTCGGTGGCAGAACTTTCTGAGCTTCCCAATGAAGGTTTGCCGACCCACCTTTGGGAACAAGAGCTAGGGGGACGTCTCTTTCTCTTTTATCAGAGATGGGTCCAAGAGGTGATTCGAGAAGAAAATGCGCTAAAATTTCACAGTATTCTTCGGGACGTGTTCATGATGTCTCCTTGCCACTTCCCGCAGAAGAAGCAGGCAGTGGAGGTCACGCTTCAAAGGCTCCTCAGGCTGAGGACTGTAGTTCCGGTGCCTACATCTCAAAAAAGTATGGTGCGATATTCCATTAATTTTGTTGTGCCCAAGAAGGAGGGCTTTTTTCGTCTCATCCTGGATCTCAAGAGGGTCACCTGTCATTTGAAGGTGACTCATTTTCGCATGGAAACCTTACGCTCTGTGATAATGGCGGTGTAGTCGGGGGAATTCCTGACCTCCCTGGATCTGTCAGAGGCTTACCTTCATATTTCCATCCGCTTGGAGCACCAATGCTTTCTATGCTTTGCGGTGTTGGGGCGCCATTATCAGTTTCGCTCCCAGAACATTTTCCAAGGTTATGGTTGTCATAGTGGTGGCCTTGCGAAGAGAAGTGATCCTGGTGCTCCCATATTTGGACGACTGGCTGATTCAAGCCATGTCTCAGGAAGAGAGCCAGCTGGTGACACACAAAGTGATCTCCTTACTGCAGGAGCTCGGTTGAGTGGTGAACCTGACTAAGAGCAATCTTCAGTCATCCCAGTCATTGGAGTATCTGGGGTCTGGTTCAACATGGGGCAGGACAGAGTTTTCTTACTGGAAGGTCGGATTCAGAAATTGATGACTCAAGTGCATCAGTTGATGAACACCATACGTCCGATGGTATGGTCCTACCTACAGGTGCTCGGCTTGATGGTGGCAACCCTGGAAGTGGTGCCATGGGCGAGGGCGCATATGTTGTTGTCTCGTTGAAACCTGCAATCTCAGGACTATGTGGTTCAGCTTCGTTTGCCGATGGAAATTTGTTCCCACCTCCAATTGTGGTTGCAGGAGGATCATCTGAGAAAGGGAGTTCCCTTGTCCTTTCTGTTTTGTTAACCATTCCCTTCTTAATAATTCCTATCATTCTGTTTGCTTTTTTGACTGCTGCAACACACTGAGCTCATCAAGTGAGAGCAGTGGCTACCTCAGTGACTCATCTGTGAACTGTGCAGATCAAAGACATTTGCAAAGCTGCAACTTGGTTGTCAGCTCATACCTTCATGTCCCATTATTGTCTGGACAGTCTTTCAAGAAGTGACAGTAACTTTGGACAAGCAGTTTTGAATAGCCTGTTCATTAACCAGTGGTTCTCGACCTTTTTTCTGTTGAGATACACCTGATAGATTAAGTTGCCAGAGCCTCATGTGCATTGGGAACTGAATTCATTTGGAGCTGGGATCTTCATTGAACCAGAACCTTTCCTGCTAAAGTTAAGTCCATTTGGTTGTTATCTGTTGTTATCTGTGCTTAGAAGTAGGGCATATATCTGCCAAAACTAGTGCACTGTCTTTTAAAAATAAAAAAAGCACAACTGAAATAGATATTTGGGAGGGCTGTAGTCTGCTTTTAACTGTTTCACACCCTCCCACCCCTAGGTTTGTGTTTCTTATATAACCTGCCTAGATTCATAAATGGCAACAAGGTAAATTAGTATTTCCATAATTGCTATTCGTCAAATGTCAAAACTTACCAAAATGAGGATTATCCAATGTAACTGCTGTGGAGCCTTTATTCTGAGGGAAAGCATCTGGAAACTTAGAGCTTGCCCAATTTGTGCACAACTCTCTTCCTTGAAAAAGGAGCTGAATGAGGTTAAAGCTCAATTAGCTTCAATTACAAGAATCACACCCACATTGCATTACTCAGAAAATAATTCCCCAACATCACAGAAAAACCAGAAGTCAAGAAAAAGAGATTCATTAGGCTCAGGTAGGACCCAGTGTCACCCATTCGTGACAGATGGACAGCCAACAGGTACACCCTCCCACTCAAACAGGTCATTAAGAAATTATTTAAAATCCAAGAATACAGTGGGCTCTGGTAGAATTAGACCTGTGACGAGGAGACACACAATGTACCAAATGCAAAAAGAACAAAAAGCCTTCTCTATATTAAAAACTGAAGAAGTTCTTGAGAAAAACATTGAAGTGTTACCAGAAAAGAGAAAACAAACACAATACATGCAGAATTTCAAGATCCATAACCGAAAGAAAAATCTAATTGAGATGGATAACTCTGTCAACAGTGGCACAACTGCAAAAGGAAATAGTGAAGTGAATAACAAATCTCAAATAAAATCTCATAAGGAGTCCAGGAAAAGCAATAACCTTAAAGAGAGTACCTGGAAGGCTATGACCACAAATGCTCATAGTTTGGGAAATAAAATCCCAGATCTGCAGGCCCTAATGGCTGAGGCAGAACTGGACATTGTTGCTGTCACAGAGACATGGTTCACAGAATCTCATGATTGGGATACAACAATACCAGGCTATAACTTGTTAAGGAAGGACAGAGAGGATAGAAAAGGGGGAGGTGTGGCTCTTTATGTCAGAAACAACATCCAAGCATCTGAGCTGCAAGGAAGTTGGGGCAAGGAAGAAGCAATATGGGTCGACCCAAAAAAAGATGACGGAGCATCCATTTATATTGGAGTGGTTTACAGGCCTCCAAACCAAAAGGAAGAGCTGGACAGAGATCTGGTTGAAGACATCCATAAGATAGGTAAGAAGGGAGAAGTGGTGATCGTGGGTGACTTTAATATGCCAGATGTAGACTGGAAAATCCCATCTGCAGAAACTAAAAATAGTAGAGCAATAGTGGATGCCATGCAAGTATCTTTGTTCAAACAAATGGTATTGGAACCCACGAGAGAAGGAACTATACTCGACTTAGTGCTCACTAATGGAGATAATGTCTCCGATGTCCAGGTGGGCACCCACCTCAGCACCAGTGATCATCAAATGGTATGGTTTAATATCACTAAAAGAATAGGGAAAAGAACCACAAAGACCCGAGTTTTACAGTTCAAAAACACAGACTTTGAGGAAATGGGAAAGTACCTGGAGGAAGAACTAAAAGGATGGGAGAACGAGAGAGATGTGGAGCAGCAGTGGACCAATCTAAAACGAGCAATCACCAAGGCAACTACTCTACATGTTAGAAATGTAAAGAAAAGCAAAAGAAAATTGAAACCTATCTGGTTCTCAAAGGAGGTGGCTGACAAAATTAAAGCTAAAAGAAAACAGCATTCAAGAAATATAAAAGATCCCAAAGGGAGAAACACAAAGAGGGAATATTTGATTCAACTGAGGGAGACAAAGAAATTAATCAAGTTGGCAAAAAGTCAAGCGGAAGAGAGGATTGCCAAGGAGATAAAAAATGGTGACAAAACATTTTTCAGATACATCAGCGAAAAGAGAAAGGTCCAAAGTGGTATAGTGAAATTGAAAGGTGGTAATGATCAATGTGTGGAGAGAGACGAAGAAATGGCAGAAATATTAAACGAATACTTCAGCTCTGTGTTCACTAAAGAAGACCCTGGAGAAGGACCATCTCTACACAACAAGAAACTGGAGGGAAGTGGAATAGATGAAAATCCTTTTACAGTAGAAAATGTGTGGGAAGAGCTAAAGAACCTGAAAGTGGACAAAGCCATGGGGCCTGATGGGATTCATCCAAGGATATTGAGGGAGCTCAGAGATGTTCTGGCAGGTCCGCTGTGTGACCTGTTCAATAGATCCCTAGAAACAGGAGTGGTGCCGAGTGATTGGAGAAGAGCGGTGGTGGTCCCGCTTCACAAGAGTGGGAACAGGGAAGAGGCTGGCAACTACAGACCGGTTAGCCTCACTTCGGTGGTGGGAAAAGTAATGGAGTCACTGCTGAAAGAGAGAATAGTGAACTATCTACAGTCCGGAGAATTGATGGACCAGAGGCAACATGGATTCACCAGGGGAAGATCCTGTCAAACAAATCTGATTGACTTTTTTGACTGGGTAACCAAGGAATTGGATCAAGGAAGAGCACTCGATATCATATACTTGGATTTCAGCAAAGCTTTTGATACGGTTCCGCACAGGAGACTGGTGAATAAAACGAGAAGCTTAGGAGTGAGTGCCGAGGTGGTGACCTGGATTGCAAATTGGTTGACGGACAGAAGACAATGTGTGATGGTAAATGGAACCTTCTCTGAAGAGAGAGCGGTTTTAAGTGGTGTACCGCAAGGATCGGTGTTGGGACCGGTCCTGTTCAATATCTTTGTGAGCGACATTGCGGACGGGATAGAAGGTAAGGTTTGTCTTTTTGCGGATGACACTAAGATCTGCAACAGAGTGGACACGCCGGAAGGAGTGGAGAGAATGAGACGGGATCTAAGGAAACTGGAAGAGTGGTCGAAGATATGGCAGCTGAGATTCAATGCCAAGAAGTGCAAAGTCATGCATATGGGGAGTGGAAATCCGAATGAACTGTATTCAATGGGGGGGGAAAGGCTGATGTGCACGGAGCAGGAGAGGGACCTTGGGGTGATAGTGTCTAATGATATGAAGTCTGCGAAACAATACGACAAGGCGATAGCAAAAGCCAGAAGAATGCTGGACTGCATAGAGAGAGGAATATCGAGTAAGAAAAGGGAAGTGATTATTCCCTTGTACAGGTCCTTGGTGAGGCCTCACCTGGAGTACTGTGTTCAGTTCTGGAGACCGTATCTACAAAAAGACAAAGACAAGTTGGAAGCGGTACAGAGAAGGGCGACCAGGAAGGTGGAGGATCTTCATCGGATGACGTACGAGGAGAGATTGAAGAATCTAAATATGTACACCCTGGAGGAAAGGAGGAGCAGAGGTGATATGATACAGACTTTCAGATACTTGAAAGGTTTTAATGATCCAAAGGCAACGACAAACCTTTACCATAAGAAAAAAATCAGCAGAACCAGGGGTCACGATTTGAAGCTCCAGGGAGGAAGATTCAGAACCAATGTCAGGAAGTATTTCTTCACGGAGAGGGTGGTGGATTCCTGGAATGCCCTTCCGGAGGAAGTGGTGAAGACCAGAACTGTGAAGGACTTCAAAGGGGCGTGGGATAAACACTGTGGATCCATAAAGTCAAGAGGCCGCCAATGAAGAGTGGGTGACTCGCCAGAATGATGGCTATTGCCTGGAGACAATAACTTTATTCAATAAACATACACATGGTTACTGTGACTCCAACATCGCTCTAAGCTTCAACAGCAAGAGGAAATGTGGAAAAAAGGATTTGCACTCACAAAGACGGAAGTAGCTGGCTTGTTACGGCGGTTACTACCCCAAACCAAATAAGCCTGATACTTCACTTTCAATGCATATCCAGCATAGTTCTCTGCTTCAACGGCAGGGGAGAAGAAAAACTGATACTTCACACGTCCAGCAGAGCTCTCCGCTTCAACGGCAGGGGAGAAGAAAAAAAAGGGTTCGCACTCACAAAGCGGGGAGTAGCTGGCTTGTTACGGCGGTTACTACCCCAAACCAAATGTGCCTGATACTTCACTTTCGATGCATATCCAGCATAGCTCTCTGCTTCAACGGCAGGGGAGAAGAAAAACTGATACTTCACACATATCCAGCATAGCTCTCTGCTTCAACGGCAGGGGAAAAGAAAAACTGATACTTCACGCATATCCAGCATAGCTTCAACGGCAGGGGAGAAGAAAAAAGGATTCGCACTCACAAAGCGGGGAGTAGCTGGCTTGTTACGGCGGTTACTACCCCAAACCAAATGTGCCTGATACTTCACTTTCGATGCATATCCAGCATAGATCTCTGCTTCAACGGCAGGGGAGAAGAAAAACAACCAATAAGGACTGTATAACATAGTCTGGGAAAAAACAAATGAGCATGGGTGTAGCTTGCTTATTGCGGCGGTTACTACCCCTACTACCCCTAACTAATCAAGCTAGATATTTCACTTGGATGCAGCTCCATCACTGCTCTCTACATTAATGGTGGGGGAGGAAGGGAAATAGAACCAAGAGCTAAGAGAAACAGATAAGTATGAGAGAAAAAATGTGTGAAGCTTGCTGGGCAGACTGGATGGGCCGTTTGGTCTTCTTCTGCCGTCATTTCTATGTTTCTATGTTTCTATAGATGGTTTTTACATGTGGGACACACTGAACACATGACAATCACAAGGCTAAATATAAATGTACATTTTGCATCCACAGGAACCCCCCACCCAACCCTCAGCAATGGGTATAAAGCAAAACTACCATAAACGGGGGTACTTGCTAGACAGCAGGATGTATTTGCCGGCGTATAGGATGCAGTGGCGTATAAGATGCACCCCCTTTTTTATACATATTTTTAAGGAAAAAAATAATTTTCTATATAATTATTATAATTTTCTATATAATAATTGTAGTGTATGTTAAACTGACTTATAATCAGTTTATGGGGCACTACATCAACAGCATCCGGTGGGGGGGGGGGAGTGACGCGGTGGCTTCGGGGAGCGAGGGTGCGCCGCTCGATTGGCTGGTGCTGGGCAAAAGGGACTTGCCGAAGCGCGGCTTCCCCAATCAAAATCAACAGGAAGCCGCGCTTCGGCAAGCCCCTTTTGCCCAGCACCGGCCAATCAGGGAGCGATTCTGCAGGTCCTATGCACCGGTAATCACAATTAAGTGTCCGGTGGGGGGGGGGAGCGTCACGGTGGCGTCGGGGAACGATTCTGCAGGTCCTATGCGCCAGTAATCAAAATTACCGTACTAACAGCGTCCAGTGGGGGGGAGTGTCGCAGTGGCGTCGGGGAGCGAGGGCACTCGCCCGATTGGCCGGTGCTGGGCAAAAGGGTCTTGCCGAAGCATTGCTTCCCCAATTAAAATCAATAGCTGACGCCTTGAGGTCAGCTGCTCGGATATATGGTAGGAAAGAAGTTGGTGTAGGGTTGGGAGGTGAAAGAGGCAGGTTGGCTAGCTGTTACAAGACTTGCTAAATAAAAAAAAAAAAAAAAAGAGCAGTCATGTACAAATCACCTGCAAGGTCGTTTGCTTGGAATTTTTTCGGATCTTACCTGACATTGTGACATCCTTGACAAAACGTTATTTGGGCTACTTTGTTATTTATTTATTTATTTATTTGTGGTTTTTATATACCGGACTTCGTAGGATAACATCAGTTCAGTTTACATTATAACTTCAAAATCAGCAAAACAGAGGCTTTACATATAACTTATAGGAAAACAGTGAATAAAATAAAATTAAATAAACTATATAATGAACGAGGCTTAAATAGAGGTTGTTGGATAACTGAGATGGTATTGAGAGAAATGGTTGGGGGATGGAGTGGGGGGAAAGAAAGGGGTAGAGGGGGGATGAAGATGGACGGAATGTATAGAGGGGATAGGGGGTTGTATATTGCATATAGGGAGGGGAATGAAGAGTTGAAAGGGTTGCATGGGGGAGGGAAAGGAGGAGTTGCAAAGATTGCAAAGAACTATTTACAATAGATGCATTGGGGAGGAAGTAGCATATATGATTATAAAACTATATACAGAGTGTACATTATTGAAGATATGTAAGTCAAGGCATGAAGTTGAAAATCCAAGATGGTAGCAACTAAGAGAGGGAGTTATCTTATGAGGGATCGTAAAGTTAGAACTGAGGGATCTGTTAGGGGCAGGGACGCGGGAGAGGAGGGGTGATGAGGGTAGAGGCATTGTGTGGCAGGGAGAGTGTTTTGTTGGCAAAGAAGATTGAAGGGTGAGCAAAATGAGTGAGTTTTGGTGATATGTACTATTTGAATGCCTTCGTGAAAAGCCATGTTTTGAGTTTTCGTTTAAATGTTTTATGGCAAGCCTCTTGGCGTAGATCTACTGGCATAGTGTTCCAAAGGGTTGGTCCTGATACAGAGTAGAAGAGCTCTAGTTGCGGCCAGTTTGGTGGTTTTGTGAGAGAGGGTTAGCATGGTTGCATGATATTGGTGTCTTGTGGGTCTCTTGGCTTGGTGGAATTTAAGGGAACCGTTAAGCCAGTACATTTCTGGGTTGTAAAGGGCTTTGTGAATGAGAGAGAGGGATTTGTACTGAATACGAGAAGTAATAGGGAGCCAGTGAAGGTTCATGAGTATAGGGGTTATATGCTCATTTCTGCTTGTGTTGGTTATGATTTGAGCAGTGGTGTTTTGTAGAATTTGTAAGGGTTGTGTGACATTCTTAGGTAACCCCAAGAGGAGGGAGTTACAGTAGTCAAGTTTGGATAGAATTGTTGCTTGAAGTACAGTACGGAAGTCAGTGGGGTGTAGAAGAGGTTTCAGTTTTTTGAGGGTTTGGAGTTTGAAGAAGCCATCCTTTAGGGTATTGTTGATGAACTTCTTTAGATTAAAGCTATTGTCAATGATGACCCCTAGGTCTCTGGCATGTTGGGAAAGCTGAAAGGAGGGTGGTGGGAGAGATGATAGGGGGGGTGTGATGTGGTGGCTTGGTGACGTGATTAGCATAATTTCAGTTTTAGTGGTGTTAAGGGAAAGATGAATAGAATTTAGCAGTTTGTTGATTGAGAGGAGCGTGGAGTTCCAGATTTTTAAGGCATTCGGGAGAGTGTCTGAGATAGGGATAAGTATCTGTACATCGTCTGCATACTGAAGTGGGGTAGCTTGAGGCTGGAGAGGAGATGACAGAGAGGAAGGAAGTAAATATTAAAAAGGGTGGACGACAGGGAGGATCCTTGTGGGACTCCTTGGTTAAGAGGAATGGCTTTGGATTCATGATTTCCTATTTTAACTTTGAAATTGTGGTTACTGAGGTACGATCGGAACCAGTTTAGGGCCGATCCGGAGATACCAATCTCAGAGAGGCGTTGCAGGAGAATGTGATGGCTAATAGTATCAAAGGCAGCAGAGATGTCAAGGAAGGTGAGAATGAAAGATTGTCCTTTGTCCAGGCCTTTTAGTAGATAGTCAGAGAGGGAGAGAAGAAGGGTTTCTGTGCTGTGGAATTTCCTGAAGCCGTACTGAGCGGGGTAAAGGATGTGATTGTCTTCAAGGTATTCCATGAGCTGTTTATTGATAGTTTTTTCCAGGAGTTTAGAGATGAAAGGGAGGTTCGAAATGGGGCGGTAATTGGAAAGATCTGAGGGATCAGTTTTTTGTTTCTTCATTATGGGCTTAACAATAGCTTGTTTGAGGGAGTCCGGTACAATGCCAGAGTTGATTGAAGAATTTATGATATTGGCGATGGGTTTAGCAATGAGTTTGGGAATAGTTAAGAGGAGTTTGGTAGGGATCGTGTCAGAGGGGTGAGATGATGGCTTGGCTTTCTTGAGGAAGGATACTACTTCAATGGCAGTGGTGCAATCAAGGGTGGACATGCCCTTGAGAGGGTTTCCGGGGAGCGGCTGGTGTGCATCTTGGTGGGTTGGTGTAGGGGATGTGGTAGTGGAGAATTGGTTAAGCAGCTTGCTTATTTTATTGTGGAAAAATGTAGCAAGCTCTTCACATTTCGTTTTAGCAATCTCTTCTGGCAATTCTGGGGGTGTGGTTTTAGTGAGGGTTGAGACATAGTTGAATAGGGCTTTAGGGTTAAATTGGAATTGGTGGATTTTAGATGCGTAGTAGTCTCTTTTGGTCTTATTTAGTTTCTCGCAATATGGGGCGGATTTTAAAAGGCGCGCGAATAGCCTACTTTTGTTTGCGCTCCAGGCGCAAACAAAAGTACGCTGGATTTTAGTAGATACGCGCGGAGCCGCGCGTATCCACTAAAATCCTGGATCGGCGCGCGCAAGGCTATGAATTTTGTATAGCCGGCGCGCGCCGAGCCGCGCAGCCTACCCCGTTCCCTCCAAGGCCGCTCCGAAATCGGAGCAGCCTCGGAGGGAACTTTCCTTTGCCCTCCCCTCACCTTCCCCTACCTAACCCACCCGCCCGGCCCTGTCTAAACCCCCCCCTTACCTTTGTCGGGGGATTTACGCCTCCCAGAGGGAGGCGTAAATCCCCGCGCGCCAGCGGGCCTCCTGCGCGCCGGGCCGCGACCTGGGGGCGGGTACGGAGGGCGCGGCCATGCCCCCGGGCCGTGGCCACGCCCCCGTACCCGCCCCCAAAACGCTGCCGACACGCCCCCGAAACGCCACGACGACCGGGCACGCCCCCGACACGCCCCCGACACGCCCCCCTCCGAGAACCCCGGGACTTACGCGAGTCCCGGGGCTCTGCGCGCGCCGGGAGGCCTATGTAAAATAGGCTTCCCGGCGCGCAGGGCCCTGCTCGCGTAAATCCGCCCGGTTTTGGGCGAATTTACGCGAGCAGGGCTCTGAAAATCCGCCCCTATGTGTGTAGTGAGGATTTGAACTGTGCTTGGTGTTGAGGGGATGGATTGCTACGCCAGATCTTTTTAAGTTTTCTGAGATGTTGCTTGAGGTTTCTCAATTCTTGTGTGTACCAAGGTTTTTTATTGCTATTCTGTGGGCTGATGATCTTAGTTTGCACGGGGCAGACAGTGTTGGCAATTGAAGTGGTAATGTTCTGCCAGGAGGACAGAGCTGTGTCTGCGTTTGTTAGGTTGATGTCGTTTAGCTTATTGGATAAAGCTGCAATAAAGTCATTGCTGCTGCAGGTTTTCCTGTAGTGGATGGTTTTGTTTGTGTGAGTGAGGCATGGTGGTTTTGTTATTGAACAGGAGGATCTGATGAGGTAATGGTCAGACCAAGGGATGGGAGTGCAGGTGGGTGTTTTTGTTTGTATGTGGGAATTGACGAATAAGAGGTCAAGGGTGTGACCAGCCTTGTGGGTGGGGTCATTTATGGATTGTGTGAAGCCAAGGGCAGTTAGGGAATCTAGGAATAGGTCACAGGAGGATGTGCGAGGTAAGGTGTCTACATGTAAGTTAAGGTCGCCTAGGATGATTGCAGGGGTGTCGGTGTTGATGTTTTTAGCTATGTGTTCGATAAGTGGTGAAGGGTCATTATCTATGGTACCTGGGGGCGCGTATATTAAGCAGATTTGTATTGTCGGGGATTTGAAATGGCCTATTTCAATTTTATGTAGGGAGGTTATGGGTTGAGGGATCAGATTTAATTCTTTTTTGGAAGCTAGGAGGATCCCACCTCCTCTCTTTTTGGGCCTGGGGATAGAGAAAATGTCATAGTTGTTGGGGAGTTGATTAAGGAGGACCGAATCTGTTTCCTTAAACCAGGTTTCGGTTATTGCGCATATGTCTGGATTTTCATCAGTGAGTAGGTCATGGAGTATGGGGTTTTTTTTGCATAATGATTGCGCATTAAAGAGTATGAGGGAAAGAGCGGTGATGCCAATTATCTGGGATAGTGGAGGGTAGATCATGGATAGTAGTAAGTGTTTGAGGTATGTGTGATGCCGTGGGGGGGGGGGGGGAGGGGTTGTGGTATCTGAGTTTGTTGTATCTGATAATGGGAATGTGATGTTGCAACATGGTTGGGGGAAATAAATTAAGGATTCTAACAAACACCAGAAGAAGAGATCACATCTCCCCCATTCTAAAAAATTACACTGGCTCCCAATTCACTTCAGAATCCTCCACAAGTCCATCACCATCATCCATAAAACCATCTATTCTCAAGCCCCTCTTAGCCTTCAAATCCCGCTCAGACTACACTCCTCATCCAGACCAATCAGAGAAGCATACAGAGGATCCCTACACGTTCCCCAAACAAAAGTTACACACCATCAAACATTCAGAGAACGGGCTTTTTCCACTGCGGGACCATCTATATGGAATGCCATTCCCCCTGACCTCAGACAGGAACCTTGCTTACCAACATTCAGAAAAAGGCTAAAGTGGTTTTTTAGACAAGCCTTTCCTGATCACAACTGACTCTCCTAACTTTCTCACCAGAAAGACTACAACCACTTGTAGGTTTCCTGTCAACACTATGTAAATAATTTATTCCTCTCATTGTTACTGCCCAAACTATCCCTTCCACCCTTCTTCTTCTCCTAGTTCCAACTTCCCCTGTTTTATTGTAACTTTCTTCTTTGCCTCTCAACACCTGTTTATTGTTCAAAGTTATCACTCCCCCTGTTTCCTGTAAACCAGCATGATGTGATTGTGTCATGAATGCCAGTATAAAAAAGTGTTTAAATAAATAAAATGAAGTAGAGTGATTGGGTATGCATGTGTTTGTGCAAATGGGGAAGATGAGTAGTGAGGAGGGGTGAGACAGAAGATTGAGGATGTGGGGTGGGGATGTGAGATACAGGAGGTGGCGAGATTAGTTTGGCTTGACAGGCTCTGCTGGAGTGGTTGTGGGTTATATCGAGTAGAATAGATCAAGTTGTGGTATCAAGCAGTAGATGTTAGACAGTAAATTTCATACAGTAAATTTCAGGCAGAAAAATGTTACAGTAAATATACAGTAAATTTCAGGCAGTAAAAGGCAGTAATTATTAGGCAGTATTATTCAAGCAACTCACTTAAGCTTCAGGACCAGTTTCAGACTAGAGGCTTTCAGATGTATGCAGGTGGTGGGTTGGGCTGGGCTGCCCTGGGCGGGCTCACGTATTGAGAAGTGTTATTGGTTGGTAGCTGTGATCAGTAGGTGGCTTAGATAGCAGATGTAGGCGGTTGGCGGTTGTTTAGAGAGGAACAGACTTGAATTGTGGCGAGGGGGGGGTGGGTAGCTGAAGGAGAATGATGTGGTTTTTCTCCAGGGCTGCACGAAGGGGTGCACAAAGGGGCTGGCCCCTTTGTCGCGCTCCTTAGGCACGCGACGCCTGTGTGAGAGGGAGATTTAAAGGCAGATTCGTTTAGTTTCTGTGACGTCTTCCAGCTGGGGGAGGGGTTAACAGCCACGAGGAGGAGGAGAGGGTCCAATGGAGGGCTGGGTACTGGAGAAATCTCAATCCAAGCCCTGGATCCTGGCTTGGAGAGCAGTTGCACAAACAGAGGCAAGCAGAAATGAAGTTACCTGCACAAAAGGGAGATTTAAAAGCACATTCGTTTAGTTTCTGGGACGTCTTCCAGCTGGGGGAGGGGTTAACAGCCACGAGGTGGAGGAGGAGGAGAGGGTCAAATGGAGGGCTGGGTACTGGAGAAATCTCAATCCAAGCCCTGGATCCTGGCTTGGAGAGCAGTTGCACAAACAGAGGCAAGCAGAAAAGGTTAAAGGCTGTATTACTTTGGTGGAGATTTAACCCCTTTGAAGGACAGATGTCACTCTAATGCATTTGTTTCCCAAATCTTTGCATAAAAGATTGTAGGCATATCGGCAAACCGATGAAATAATTAGGCTCAGAGATAAACCTGAGATTGATTTATTTACTGATTTTATACACCGTCATTTGGTGTAGCCATCATAACGGTGTACAACAGTAATAAAATTACAATAAAATAAAATTACAGTAAAATTGACTTAAAATAAAATGTACATATTAAAGTAAAATTTACAGTAAAATGACATAACATGATATTAATACAGTAAAAATAGCAATACATTCAAATTATAAATTGGGAACTTGAGGCGTGGAGGTGAATGGCATGTTTAGAAACTAAAATGAATCTTAAGATATTAAAACATAAAATAACAAGTTAGAGTATATGAGCGACTTAATTGGAATCATTAAAAGCCTTCATAAAAAGCCAGCTTTTAATCTCTTTCTTAAATATCTTTAAATTTGGTTGTAGGCATGTTTCTGTGGGGAGTGAGTTCCCTTTCTTTGGAGTAGCAAGGGTTATTGCACGTTCTCTTACTTATTAGATTTTATTACTGTCTGTGTACTGTGCCATTGGCCTGGCAGTTAGGAATTCACTCTATGCTTGTATTTTAATTCCCTTGTCTTTACTACAGATAAGGCCACTAACCCCTGTAATCGGCAGGAGGACTGGGAGTATATCATTGGTTTCTGCGATCAGATCAACAAAGAACTGGAAGGGTAAGTGGTAGAATCGGTCATTTTTGCTTTATTGCTTACAGTGAAAAATGGTTCAAGAATTGATCATTAGGAGACCCCAAAATGCAAAAAAAAATCATTTCTTTTCTTTTATAATATTGCCATTCTTTTATAGTAATATACAGGCCGATTCAGTATGGTGTGCCCAGGCCGAGCGCACTGTTAGCCCCCGTTTGGACACGCGTTTTCGACACGCTATTATTACCCCTTATACAGTAAGGGGTAATATTGAGTGGAAGACGCGCAGCCAATCCCCCCAAAACTAATAGCGTGCTCAACATGCAAATGCATGTTGATGAGCCTATTAGTCACGCTCAGTACAGAAAGTAAAATGTGCAGCCAAGCCGCACATTTTAATTTCGGCCAGTGTATAGAAAAGCAGAAAAAACTGCTTTTTTGTACACCCTCTGACTTAATATGATAGCAATATTAAGTTGGAGGCCCCAAAAATTTAAAAAAAAAAAAAAATCTGCCTGCGGGTTGGAAAACGGATGCTTAATTTTGCCGCCATCCATGTTCCAAACCCGTGGCTGTCAGCGGGTTCGACAACCCACGCTGGTAAAATTAAGCATCGGCTGTCAAACCCGCTGACAGCCGCCGCTTCCGCCAATAAGGAGGTGCTAAGGACGCACTAGTGTCCCTAGCGCCTCCTTATTAGCGTGGGCCCTCATTTGCATATTGAATCATGCGCCCAGGAGAGTGGCCTGGGCGCTCGCTTCGGAGCGCTGGCTCTCCCGCACAAATTACCTAATCGGCCTGTTAGTAAATATTGGCAGAAAAAGACCCAAGTGATCCATCCAGTCTGCCCAGCAATCTTTTTTTTTTTTTTCCCTTTTCCTTTTAGGATAATTATTGCTCTGTGCATATTATCCCAGTCAACACAGGCTATCCTTTTCTTCATCTCCATCATTTAGTCAGTAGGAATCCTCTGTGTTTATCCCATGCCCTTTTGAATTCCATTACTGTTCTTCTCCTCTCTACCTCTTCTGGGAGGGCATTCCCTGCATCCACCACCCTTTTCATAAAAAAATACTTCCTGATTTTGGTCCTGACTCGACCCCCTTGAAGCTTCTTAGTTTGACCCCATTTTCTATAATTTTCTTTCCATTGACAAAGATTTGATTCTTATACATTATTACCATTCAGATATTTAAAAGTTTGTATCATAACACCCCATATCATGGACCTCTCTTCCAGTGCATACACATTTTGGCCCTTCAGTCTCATCTCATAACTCTTTTGGTGCAGAGCCCCACCATTTTTGTTTCGTTTTGTTTTTTATATTTTATTGCATTTGATCAGAACATGACAAAATACAACCAAGCTGTCACAGGTATACAATAACAATAAACTTATACAACTAATCTGTTGTGTGTCTCATTATCAAAATAATGGTTCCTGTACATAAAAATCTAAAAAGTGTTCCGATATTTAATCCCCTCCCTCCCTCCCTTTCCTGGGATTATGTTACCGTTCATCAAAATGAAATGCTAGTTACCGTCATGACACTTTTATATGGTATCCGTATGGGGTTTATATAAACTAAATGGCATTAACCCTCAATTTATTAGTATAATTACAAAAATTATTAAAATTATGTTCTTATTAAAACTAATCGGAGAAAGTTCTTTTTCACTCAACGCACAATTAAACTCTGGAATTTGTTACCAGAGGATGTGGTTAGTGCAGTTAGTGTAGCTGTGTTTAAAAATGATTGGATAAGTTCTTGGAGGAGAAATCCATTACCTGCTATTAACTGAGTTGACATAGAAAATAGCCACTGCTATTACTAGCAATGGTAACATGGAATAGACTTAGTTTTTGGATACTTGCCAGTTTCTTATGGCCTGGATTGGCCACTGTTGGAACAGGATGCTGGACTTGATGGACCCTTGGACTGACCCAGTATGGCATGTTCTTATCTACCTATATGAGGGAAACTGTAAAATACTGTATAGAATACTAATGAATTATTAAAATATCGGGAATAGAAAGTGCTACAATCTCCTGGGCTCTTGCCCACAAAGAGCTACAACCCGTCTCAAGTGTACGCACCCGTTGTTATGTCATTTACTTCATCCCGTTTAAAATATTTTTCTTTAAATTTTTTTTGCTTCAGTGATGATTCTATGTATAAATCTCAATGTGTAAATAATAACCTTTAAAAATACCCTTTAAGTGAACCTTCAATGTTTCAATTTCGTTGTTACGACTTATCTTGCTTTCTTCAAAACTTGACTGGTTTAATATTGTCACCCTCTGCGTTGCCTCTTGTTTTTGAATGTCTAACATTGGCAATGTTTCGGCGTGCGATTCACGCCTGCTTCAGGGGACTTGTAATTACTTTTTGTAGCCGATCCTGGCTTAACTCAGCAACACACTCGTTCAAAAAATGGCGCTCAGACGCCAATGTTGGGCATTCAAAAACAAGAGGCAATGCAGAGGGTACACGCTGTGGAAGCTACCTGAAGGTTATCTATATTGGTTAGGGTAAGCCTGTACTTCTGTGTTGGGATAGTGAGCCATCTGTTAATCTGTCCACTCTTAGTCCATCCCAAAATTGAAGGAGACATTCACTGAAAAATGAAACAAGGTAGTACTGAGGATGTGAAGGGATCCCACCCATCCGAGAGTTATGGGCCAATTCTAGTTCCTAAATTGCACGGAGATAGCTCCATGTTTTCCAATAAGAAACTAGCTGGTTTCGTCTAACAGCCGTTAAGTAATCCAATCGTTGATTTTGTCAAAAGAGTGTGGTGACCTCAGCCACTGTGGGCAAAATCTTGAATTTCCAATGCCTAGCGATTAAGAGCCGGGAGACTAACTATACCTGTTGACCGAATCTCTGTTGGTCCTTGTCAAATCCACAGGGCTTCCTTGGTGTTCAGCCTGACAGGCATATGCAGTAGTAGGGTCACCCAGTTCTCCAGCTCCTTCCAAAACTGTGCTACTCTTGGGCAGGACCACCAGACATGTATGAACGAGCTTACCAATGCTTACTCTTGCCAGCAAAGGGGGGAATGCTGAGAAAGAATAGCGTGGAGTTTTTCCGGAACCATATGCCATCTAAAAAGCAACTAATAGCAGTTTTCCTGGAGCCTCGCTGAGACGGAACACTTGCTCGCCATTTTGAAGATAAATCACCATTCGTTAGGGGGTAGAGTTTCTCTCAGATCTATTTCCCATTTGGTAAGATGAGGTAAGGGAAGTTGATCAGAGCTACCTAGCAAGCAGTAGATTTTCGAGGAGATCTTGGAGATTTTGTCTGCCCCTGCACAATAATTTTCAAAAACAGACTGTGTGGTCCTCAACTCCTGCCTTCGGGTCAAGGTGTTGATAAAGTGGTGAACCTGAGCATAAGCAAGAAAGTCGGTCTCGGACAATCCATATTGTTGACTGATCTGCTGCAAGGACATCAGTTGCCCTCCTTGGTAAATATGCCCAATGGTCAAAATACCTGCTTGTTGCCATGAGCCAAAGGCCGTGAATTGATATCCTGCCCGGAACCGAGTATTATAGAATAAGCAGGATTGGTAAAATTGGAGAAACTCCCGACTAGTGTGGATTTCCAAGAGGTCCACAACTTTAAACTCGTCTGGAGGACCCAGGGTACGCAGTGGAGAGGTCGCCAGGTGTGGTGCGGTTGCCAGAGTATGGCATTGATGGACATTGTCCCCACCATTGCTTGTTCAGCTTGTACCCACTGTTTAGGAGCAGCTTGTCTGGCTATGTCTACTATGGCTTTCAGCTGAGAGGCCGCATAGTAGTAGAGTAGATTAGGTACTCCCATACTTCAGCCAGTTTTGGCAAGAACATCGTACATCGTGCAATTCGAGGAGGCCGGCGCCTCCAGATGAAATCGAAGATTTTTTTTTGTAACTTTTTCAGCAGGGGAGGTTGTCAGATAAATTGGCAATGTAGCAAATAGATATAAAAGGCGAGGTAATACATTCATCTTTATGATGGCAATCCTCCCCAGCCAGGAAAACGGTCACTGATGCCATTGGAGAAGGTCACGGTCGATAGACTTAAGGAGTGGAGCGTAGTTTAGAGCATAAAGTTCCTCCAATGATGAGTTTAAGTAGACTCCTAAGTATTTTATAGCTTTCTTTGCCCATTTGAAAGGGAAGATGCTCTTGATGGTATCTATATTAGCTTTGTTGAGATTAATGTTGAGTAGTTCGGACTTTTCAAGGTTCACCTTGAATCCAGATACGTGGCTAAAGTCTGCCATTTCTCATTGGACTTCTTCCAATGAGTTTGTGAGGTCAGTTAGGGTGAACATGATATCGTCCGCAAATAATGAGAGGATGAACTTGCGTCCGTCCAGTTCAATTACCTTGATATTCTTTGACCGCCATATACGAGTTACAAAAGGTTCCAAAAAGATGGCGAAGAGCAGAGGTGAAAGAGGGCAGTCTTGTCTGGTCCCTCTCCCTATCTCGAAGCAGGGTCCATATCGTCCGGTCACTGTCGCTTTCGGTGATGTGTAAAGTTGGAGTATCCATTGAAGGAAGAACGTCCCAAAGTTCATCGCCATCAGGGTTTGAAATAAGAAAGGCCAGTGCACTAGGTCGAACGCCTTTTCTGCGTCAATGGCTAAACGTACCGCTGGGATATGTTCTCGTTTCACCCACCACATGAGGTCTAAGATCTTGTGGACATTGTCCGCAGCCATTCGTTGGGGAATGAAGCCCTCCTGATCTTAGCAGATTAGGTCTGGAAGATATCGATTTAGTCTCAGTGCTAAGATGCACGCCAGTATCTTCAAGTCTTGATTGATGAGCAAGATAGGTCTATATGATCCACAAATTGTGGGGTCTCTGCCTGGTTTAGGGATAATGGTTATGCCGGCTACATTGGATTGGGCATGGAAAAAGCCCCCCTCTCGGATATGGTTAAAAAGCGCCACCAAATGGTCCACCAGCTCATCGGAAAGTGCTCGATAGTATTCGCTTGAAAGTCCATCCAGGCCTGGAGACTTTCCATTTTTTAGGGTTTGAATGACCTCTCTCACTTCGCAGCAGTGATTGGGGAGTCAAGGTGACATTGCTGCTCCGCTGATAATGACAGAAGTTTTACGTCTGCCAGGTAGGAGTTTATATCGGTGTCCTGTATATTCCCATCTCTGCTATACAGTTGCGCATAGAAATCCACAAAGCTATTCCTGATCTCTGTCAGGTCGGTGGTGACATTCCCCTTCTAGTCTTTTATCTTCGGTATCATGCTTTGGAGCGTCCGAATTTTCAGTTGTCGGGCTAGCAGCTTGCCCGCTTTGTCCCTACCTTCGAAGTAGGTTTGTCTGGTTCTTTCCAACTGGAACGCTGTCTGGTCTGCATATAATTGCAGCTGGCGGTTGCGGGCATCAGTGAGTTTGGCATATGTTTTTGAAGATAGTTTGTGCATGTGCAGTTTTGCCAGTTGATCAATCTCGATCTGCAAGGACTTGCTCTTTGCCTCGCGCTCTTTTTTGATAACAGTTGCTCTGGATATGCATAATCCACGTACAACCGCCTTAGAGCATTCCCAGACGGTGCTATAAGGGACTGCGGGGTCGCTATTAAGTTGGAAATATTCTCGGACATGAGATGTTAAAGTGTCTTTAAAGGTGGCGTCTTTTAGTAGGGAAGTATTTAGTTTCCAGTATGTTTGCCCTCCGATTTTATCTCCAGATTCTAAATCTAAGGCTGTGACCAGGTAATTGGGTGGATGTTAATACTGGTGACTTTAGGTATAAGGCATTGGTCTAGCAGAAAGAAGTCGATGCGCGAGTAAGAGCTATGGGGGTTTGAGTAAAACGTATATGACTTTGCCGTCGAATTACAATGTTTCCATATATCAGAGAGTTTCCATTTGCGCATTACGGACTGTAGAAGTGCACGGGTTTAATGGACCATTTGCTGAGAATGTTTGCTGGGGATATGAGAATTGTCCTTTTCCGGGAACAATGTAAGGTTGAAGTCGCTGCCGATTATTAGATAGCCCTCCACCTCATTTTCCAATAGAGTCTGGATCTGTTGCCAAAAGGGTATCTGGTCCTGGACAGGAGCATAAATAGATAGCAAAGTGAATATAACGTTTCCTATCTTAAGCTTGAGGAGTACATATCTGCCAAAGGCATCTATTCTTTGGGCCAGTAATTCAAAAGTTATCGATGCCCGTATCTAGAGGTCTTGCTTGCCGCTGCCAGAAAGATCTGTGGATACTCCTTATATCTCAACAAATGTTCATGTCTCTTACGTATATGTGTTTCTTGTACAAAAGCGAATGTTGCTTTCTTGTCAGTCAGTTCCCTGAGGAGCATATCCCTTTTCCTTCGGGTGTTAAGATCCCTTCACATTAAGTGTGATAAATCTGATCATTGTGGATTGGTGATTTAGAAGTAATGTCTCCTACACCCAACACATGTGAGAGTGACAATTGGTATCGTGTCCCAGACAATAAACCTGGTGTTACAGGCCTCATACAGTGATCCATAGTCCTACCCAGGATATGAGTATGTACGGTGACATCGGTATAGTTGCCTTCCTAGGAAAAATATCCCCAAACTTTGAATCCATACATCCTCCCTCACGGATTCCCTCCTCGGGGGATGGAATACCACTCTCCAAGTGACCTTGCGTTCCCCCCTCCCCCCTCACCCCTGTGTTTTTCCCAAGCATCAGGATACAGTAAAATGCAAAACAGCCTATGAACATACAATAGCCATCTTTTTGAACTTGACTACATGCAAGAGAGGCAAATTAAATAACAGCATACATCACCCCCAACTTTAGAGTTCTGTATTATTGAAATCCTGGCTGCAGTGACTAGAAGAATCATCCCTGGTCTGACAATGCTTCAGCCGGTTGGGCTGTAGGGTTTTGATTCCTGCGTCGTGTCTTCCCAGCCCGCTGCCATCTTGCCTTAGTGTCCAGGTTATGGGGTTGCGGAGTCAGTGGTGATGTTGGAAGGTGAAGTTCCAGTCCAGCTTGGTCAAATACCTTCACCGCTTCGGCTGCCGTCTTCATTCGGTATGTGACACCTTGATGTTGGAAGGAGAGGGCGAATGGAAACTGCCAGCGGTAGCGGATTTCAGCTTTGCGGAGGACCTGAGTAACCGCTCTGAGCTCAAACCTTTTTTTCAATGTGCTGGGGGCTAGGTCCTGAAAAAGTGCGATCTCCAAGTCTTTCCATGCCCATGACTGTTTGGACACAGCAATCGCCATTATTATTTTTTTTTGCGAGTAGTGGTGGAGATTGACGATTATATCCCGCGTGTTGTTGGGGCGGCGCGCGCCCAAAGTTCTGTGTGCGAGCTCTATTTGAATGTTAATGTCCCCATTCCCAGCATCTGTAGCTACAGCAGTCGCATCCTGTGCTGCCATAAACATGCAGATTTCTCTGGCGGTTGCCATACAGTCTGCATAGTCAGCCGTCTCTGGGACCCCTTTAATTCTTATATTAGATCTCCAATTGCGGTTCTCCAAGCCCTCTATTTTATCATTCAAGGTATTGATTTCTTGCTGTACCTCTAAACTGGTTTGAAACAAATCGTGCATGGCCACCTCATGGCCCTCCACCCTGGTTTTGATTTCATCCACTCTCTGTCCCAGTGCCCTCATCTCCTCCCGGTTCTCTGCGAACGAGTTGAGTAGCTCTTCCTTATGCTGTCGCATTTTGGTTCTGATCTCCATAAACCACTCTCTAAGTAAAGCTTTGGTGGGTAAATCGGAGCTGACTGACAACTTGCCTCTTGTTTGCTGCAGGGACAGGATTGGGGCCTCCAAGTCTGATCCATCCGCCTCTCCCTGCATGCTGTTTGCCTGATCAGGCCCCGACTCCTGCAGTTCCATTGCGGCTTTTGTAAACGAGAACCGCTGGAGTTTGCCGATTTTGTCTTTTGCCGACATTAGGACACTGACCCGATCCCCTCGAAGGCAGCTGGGGGGTTAAATGAGCTGGCAGGCTGTGTAAATAAAGCTATCAGGGTGAGGTTTGTTTGGGAGCTTTAGGCGCGAGCAGCCATCTTGTGTCGCAGCGAGACCATGCCCCCAGAGCCCCTTTATTTTGAAAGCCTTTATCTGAATTGCTTTCTCCTGTCCCTGTTCTTCTTGAGATAGTCTTCAGAACTGAACACAGTACTCTAGATAAGGCCTCAACTACCTGTACAGAGACATTATTAAGACCTTTTTCCTACTGCCTATGCCTCTTTCTATGCATCCCAGCATCCCTCTGGCCTTAGCCACCGCCTTGTCACTTTGCTTCACTTCCTTAAGATTATCAGACACTGTCATCCCCAGGTCTCTCTCCCAGTCCATGCACATCAAACTTTCACCCTCCATCGCATACAGCTCTTTTGGATTTCTGCATCCCAAATGTATAACTGCACTTCTTGGCATTGAATCTCAACTGCCAAACCTTTGACTACTCCTTGAGCTCTCTTAGATCACTTTTCATTCTCTCTACTCCTTCAGGTGTGTCCATTTTGTTGCAGATCTTAATATCTTCCATAAAAAGACACATTTTTCCTTCTAATCCTTCTTCAGTATCACTCACTGGCAGGCCGATACAGTACAGTGTCCAAACGCAATGTTAACCCGTGTTTGGACATGTGTTTTCGACGTGCTAGCTTTACCCCTTATTCAGTAAGGGGTAATAGCGTGTCGAAAAAGCGCGGCCAACCCCCCCCCGAAACTAATAGTGCCCGCAACATGCAACACTGGTTAGCCTTACCTCGGTGGTGGAAAAATCAATGGAGATGCTGCTGAAAGAAAGGACATAAGAACATGCCATACTGGGTCAGACCAAGGGTCCATCAAGCCCAGCACCCTGTTTCCAACAGTGGCCAATCCAGGCCATAAGAACCTGGCAAGTACCCAAAAACTAAGTCTATTCCATGTTACCGTTGCTAGTAATAGCGGTGGTTATTATCTAAGTCAACTTAATTAATAGCAGGTAATGGACTTCTCCTCCAAGAACTTATCCAATCCTTTTTTAAACACAGCTATACTAACTGCACTAACCACATCTTCTGGCAACAAATTCCAGAGTTTAATTGTGCGTTGAGTGAAAAAGAACTTTCTCCGATTAGTTTTAAATGTGCCACATGGTAACTTCATGGAGTGCCCCCTAGTCTTTCTATTATCCGATACTGAACTGTCTTCAATCCGGTAAGTTGCTGGACCCAAGGCAGCATGGATTCACCAGAGGGAAGGTCCTGTCAGACAAATCTGATTGATTTTTTGATTGGATGACTGGAAAATTGGATCGAGGAAGAGCTCTTAATGTCATCTACTTGGATTTCAGCAAAGCTTTTGATACCGTCCCGCATTGAAGGATTGTGAACAAAATGAGAAGCTTTGGACTGAGCTCCAAGGTGGTGGCCTGGATTAAAAACTGGTTGACTGATAGGAGACAGCGTGTAATGGTAAATGGAACCTGCTCTGAAGAGAGAGTTGTGTTAAGCGGAGTGCCACAGTGATCGGTATTGGGACCGGTTCTGTTCAATATCTTTGTAAGTGACATTGCGGAAGGGATAGAAGGTAAAGTTTGTCTATTTGTGAATGATACCAAGTAGAGATGTGCATTCGTTTTTGCCGAATTCGGCTTGGTTTGGGGGTAACTAAACCCGAAAATAATTTTTCCGAAATTTTGGAAAAATTCGTATTTTGGGTTAGTGCGCGCTAACCTGAAAATTTGGAGGCCCACGAAAAAAAAACCCCAAACCGTGGGAAAAATTGTTTCCTGCGGTTCACCGAAAACAAAGCCCGAAACGAAATTTCAAAACTATGCACATCTCTAATACCAAGATCTCCAAAAGACTGGACATGCCTGAAGGAGTAGAGAGAATGAAAAATGATTTACAAAATCTTGAAGAGTGGTTGAGGATTTGGCAGCTGGGATTCAATACCAAGAAGTGCAGATTCATGTATCTGGGATGCGGCAATCCAAAAGAACTGTATGTCATGGTGAGGGAACGACTGATGTGCACGGACCAAGAATAGAGGCTTAGGGTGATAGTGTCTGGCAAACTGAAGATGGCGAAGCAATTTGACATGGTGATAGCTAAAGCCAGAAGAATGCTAGGCTATATAGAGAGAGGAATAACCAGTAAGAAAATGGAGATGGTGATGTCCTTGGTGAGGCCTCACCTGACTGATGTACTGTGTTCAGTTCTGGAGCCCTTATCTCAAAACGGATAGAGACAGGATGGAGGCGGTCCAGAGAAGGGCTACCAAAATGGTGTGAGGTCAGTATCAGAAAACCTATGAGGAGAGACTGAAGGATCTGAATATGTATACCCTGGAAGAAAGGAGGCGCAAGAGTGATATGCTACAGACCTTTGGATACCTGAAAGGTTTTAATGATTTACAAACGTCAAACCTTTTCCTTTGGGAAGAAATCAGTAGTACTAGGGGTCATAAAATGAAACTCCAGGGAGGACATCTCAGAAACAATGTTAGAAAATATTTCTTCACAGAGAGGTTGGTGGATGCCTGGAGTGCCCTTCTGGACGAGGTGGTGAAAACCAAAACAGTGAAAGAATTCAAAAGGACATGAGATAAATACTGTGGTTCCCTAAAGGCTAAAGGATGGAAATGAAGAAAAGAATGCATTTGGGGGTAACTTGCTGGTGTGGCAGTTACTACCTTTAACCAATAAGCCTTGATACTGTTGATGCAGCTCCATCATTGCTCTCTAGTTCAACGGCAGAGTGTTTTGGGGAATTGGATTCAGACAGCAACCAACGAGGGTCTCTACTTTTACGGTCTGGTGAAACATAAATATGGGGGTAACTTGCCGATGCGGCAGTTTCTACCCTAAACCAATAAACCTGATACTTTTATGCAACTCAAATATTGCTCTCTTCTTCAACGGTAAAATGTTTTGGGGAATTGGATTCAGACAGCAACCAATGAGGGATCTGACTTTTACGATGTGGGAAACTGATAAGCATGGGGTAACCTGCATGGAGTAGCAGATACTACTGTAAGCTTACTGGGCAGACTGGATGGACCATTTCTATGTTTCTATTCTCCCCCCCCTTTACTTTAACAGTGCCCAAATAAGAACACACATCTTAGTTTATATAGCAGATTCTATATTAAAAAAACCTGAAAGAAGTTTTACTAAACAAGTACATTGTGATACATGTATACAGAAAGTCATAAACTGAACTGGAGTCACAACATTTTTAAATGGTCACAAATAATAAATGGATAGGGCTAATGTTACTAATAATGAAAAATGTCCATTCTTTCTTTGTTTTGATTTCAGTTTGTGTAAGAGCAAATATTCAGTTACAACAGAAGAGAAATAAAATCAAAAAAGGCGTATGGGCTAAAAAGAGAAGAAAAGGGTGGGGTGGGGATCAATATTGACATTTAATACAAGTGGTGACTGCAACTACTAGCTTTTTGTGTGTTTCTAAAACCGTTGTGGTTTCCAGTAACCTAGACAATTAAATGAAAATTAACACAAAAAAAACCCAAACAAACAATACTTTAGTTTGTTGACAGCTTGGCATCCCTGTCTGTTTCAGTCCACAGATAGCAGTACGACTGCTGGCTCATAAAATCCAGTCCCCCCAGGAATGGGAAGCGGTCCAGGCATTGACAGTAGGTAGCATTTTCCTCCAATCTGGAAACCTATATGCATGGATGGGTGATACCAGCAGAGTTCAACCAGAACAGCTGTTTTAACCTGAATAAAAACATTTAGATTAAGAAAAGAATTCTGGCAGTGAACGATGTGGATTATGTTAGCTTGTATCACATTGTCATCTCTCAGAGATTCTACTGTACATTAGATATGACTGAGCCAGAACAAGCCCCAGGGCTTAGGACTTTTTTTGGCCACTTTTAGGAGACCATAGTAATAAGTATGTAATTGCAATTAATATTTTAATGATGCCAAAATATCTTGGTTACTAGTGCTATTTCTCTTACCCATTCCTTCCTTTAGAAGAAGAAAGCAGTATGTACTCTTGGCTCTGTCTTTAAATTTGGACATATTCTATTTGAGGCTTTGTGAAGTCTAAGCACTAATACTTTTGTGCTTTATAGTCTAAAAACTGGGACAGATTCAACAACATTTTATACTCTTATGCTCTCAGAGCCTCCCTGTGAGGCAGATACTATGAGAGTCAGCAGACTCAAAACTTGTTTCTATGGTGTTGTCTTCTTGCAGTACCTGTCACTTCATTATCATGGTTCTGTTGATTACCTGATTTCAGGTTCTGGAAGCCTGCATGAAGAATTGTGGGAGAAGATTTCACAATGAAGTCGGGAAGTTTCGTTTTTTAAACGAGCTGATAAAAGTTGTCTCTCCAAAGGTTAGTCATAAAAGATGTGTTTAAATGCCTCTAATTTCTTCTTCGTTGTGAAACAGCAAACATAAACTTCTAAATATGTTGGCATTCTTTTGGGAGAATCGCAACAAAGACAACATTTGGTTCAATACTTTTCCTGGCAAGTTCTTTTTTTATTGATCTTCACTGAAAACTACTAGTAACTTTCTTTTAATAATTTCAGTAGTCCAGTGATTTATCAAATTTTGCATTATTGTTATTGGAATAAGGAGGGCTCTGTTAGCTCATGGGATTATGTGTCAGAACTCGGGTTTATTCATGGTTTTTCTACTAATTAATTGACTCTGGATGAATCAGTTTACTTTGATGATCATTCAGTTCACCACATTATTTATTTTTCCTATGGTTTATATAGTCCTTCTTTTTTAATATAATTTTTTATTATAGATGAATACAAGTTTGTATAGTACTTCTAACCAAAGCGCATTTCCTTTTCGTCCACCAGATCAGTCCAGACAGTTGGAGTTTTTCTCCCCTACCAGCAGATGGAGATAGAAAACAAAAGCTATGCTTAGTATTTAACAAAAGTATGCCACTTGCAGTCTTTCAGTAATTCTCTGTCTCCAGCAGATGATAAAGATGTTGAACCTGCAGTCAGCAATTCTGGTGGACGAATTGCTCCTGGGAGTGGGCAAGTCCTAACTGAGGGCTATCCTTCCAATTGAATAGGGATGAGCAGGGGGTCGGTGACCCTTGGTGACTTGAGTCCTGGCAGTGAGAAGGGTCTGATAGCCGGTGGTCTGGCACCCTCAGTCCTGGTCCTCTCTGTTCTCTCTTATGGCTACTCCTTTCTTGGATTCAGCAGTACTTCTTGCAAGAAAGTATATCTTACTTTCTTTTCTCCTGACAGGGCTGCTTCTGTTTAAAGTTAAAAAAAACAACCCAGTGGCACAGAGGAAGGAGTTGTTTGGTAGTGGAACTGCCTTTACTGCTTGGTGGCAGGGGTCCTGTGGTATGGGACCATTTTCCCAAAATTTGATTTTCGCTACAAGAAGGAGAGTGGGTGAGTGCTGAATTATTCTTTTTATTACCTGTACTTCAGCACAGCACTAGCATCGTGGCCGCAGGGCCAAAGTGCAGGAAAATTATGTCCCATGCATAGAGGCCACTGATTCATGCCTCCAGCTTGGGCAGATCTTGTACCAAATGTGCATAGGGGCTTTTGGGAGAGTCCCTCTTGGGTGCTAAGCCTAAAAAGGTTATGGCCAGGAAACAGGGGCTTGCTGCAGATCCTGAGATAGCAAGCGATCCAGGCAGCATGGTAGCAGTGGCCATTTAATTGCTTCCAAGGTGGAGGGAAAGTGGAGGTACTACTTCAAAGTTCCCTCCGGTTTTGACTTATGTGGAAGACAATTTGATCGTGTCACAGGAGCGAGGACTTGGAAGCTCTGCTCTTCAAGAATGGTGGAAGCAGACCCCAGCAGAGCCTTTTTTCATTGGAATTTGTGGTGCTCAGTCATAGGGTTTGTTGGGTTTTTTTTTTTTAAAGAAAAAGAAGGGTCTAGTTCTCCTAATGCTGGGACACTAAGGACTTTTTTGGGGGCTTGCTCCTTTCAGATGAACTGAACCAAATCACTTTGAACCTGGAAGATGTAGTAGGCCAGATTGACAAACTAAAGAGTAGCAAATCACCTGGACCAGATGGTATGCATCCTAGGGTTCTGAAGGAACTAAAAAATGAAATTTTAGATCTATTAGTTAAAATTTGTAACCTATCACTAAAATCATCCATTGTACCTGAAGACTGGAGGGTGGCCAATGTAACACCAATATTTAAAAAGGGCTCCAGGGGTGATCCGGGAAACTATAGACCAGTGAGCCTGACTTCAGTGCTGGGAAAAATAATGGAAACTATTCTAAAGATCAAAATGAAAGAGCATATAGAAAGACATGGTTTAATGGAACACAGTCAACATGGATTTACCCAAGGGAAGTCTTGCCTCACAAATCTGCTTCATTTTTTTGAAGGGGTTAATAAACATGTGGATAAAGGTGAACAAGTAGTTGTAGTGTGTTTGGATTTTCAGAAGGCATTTGACAAAGTCTCTCATGAGAGGCTTCTAAGAAAACTAAAAAGTCATGGGATAGGAGGCGATGTCCTTTCGTGGATTACAAACTGGTTAAAAGACAGGAAACAGAGAGAGTAAGATTAAATGGTCAATTTTCTCAGTGGAAAAGGTAAACAGTGGAGTGCCTCGGATCTGTACTTGGACCGGTGCTTTTCAATATAATTATAAATGATCTGAAAAGGAATACGACGAGTGAGGTCATCAAATTTGCAGATGATACAAAATTATTCAGAGTAGTTAAATCACAAGCGGATTGTGATACATTGCAGGAGGACCTTGCAAGACTGGAAGATTGGGCATCCAAATGTCAGATGAAATTTAATGTGGACAGGTGCAAGGTGTTGCATATAGGGAAAAATAAACCTTGTGTAGTTTCACGATGTTAGGTTCCATATTAGGAGCTACCACCCAGGTAAACGATCTAGGCATCATAGTGGATAATATTTTGAAATAGTCGGCTTAATGTGCTGCAGCAGTCAAAAAAGCAAACAGAATGTTAGGAATTATTAAGAAGGGAATGGTTAACAAAACGGAAAATGTCATAATGCCTCTGTATCGCTCCATGGTGAGACCACACCTGTTGCGCAGGAGGTGGACCCTTGGGCCAAGGTGGGGTTGACACAACCGTAGGAAGGATCCTACAGGTCCCAACTGTCGGCAGGCAGAGTGGGCTGAAGGACGGAGGCCGGCTGGCGCTTCATCAATACCAGCCCCCCGCGGATTGAGCCTTTGGGTGCCGGGGCCGGCTGGACTTAGGTGGGCCTCCATATGTCGTCAATGGAAGGATCGAGGTCAGCCCAGAGGCAGCAACAGAGGAGGGAAGAAGTCTGTACTGGACAAGGCGGCGTCCTGGAGACCCGGGCGCCAAGTAGAACCAAAGTCAGACAGGGGGCGCCCGAGCAAGAACAGGCCGAAGCCTGAATAGGCCAAGTCCAGGACTTAGACTGAAGAGGCGTCCTAGGGCAAGCTGGAGTCAGGGCCGGCGGCAATCTGGAAGCAGTGTCAAGCAAGGCGGAGGTCTGGACGAGGAGAGAGTCAAGAACGTAGTCAAGCAATGTAGAAGTCTGGGTCTGGAGAGAGTCAAGAACGTAGTTAAGCAATGTAGAAGTCTGGGTCTGGAGAGAGGCAACAGATTAGTCAGGCAATGCAGAGGTCTGGGTCTGGAGAGAGGCAACGGAGTAGTCAGGCAATGCAGAGGTCTGGGTCTGGAGAGAGGCAACGGCGTAGTCAGGCAAAGCAGAGGTATGGACTTGGAAAGAGTCAACGGCGTGGTCAGGCAAAGCGGAAGTCAAAGTCCGAGGAGGCAATCCAAGGATAGGTTGAGGATCAGGAACGAGGAAACTGGAAACAGGAGTCAATGAGGAACAGGAACAAAGGAGAAACACCAGGAGGCAACGAGTACACGACCAGCGTGGAGACTTGTTGCAAAGGCAATCCTAGGGAGCAGAGCCCAGGCTTAAGTACCGGAGCTCCACTGACGTCATCAAAAAAGATATAGTTGCGATGGAGAAGGTACAGAGAAGGGCGACCAAAATGATAAAGGGAATGGAACAGCTCCCCTATGAGGAAAGACTAAAGAGGCTAGGACTTTTCAGCTTGGAGAAGAGACAGCTGAGGGGTCCACCCTTCGTTGGATCACATCGAGGGATGCTTGACCCAATTTTACTGGTTGTAGGTCCATAAAAATATGGCTTAGTGGAGATCTTTCCTTTATAAGAAACATTTCTGCCTTAGAATTTCTTCTCCCGATAATTGACACATTCATGATTTCCTCCTGTTCTTCCCTTCTTAAGCGACAAGCGATGAAGTGGCCTCTATATTGCCGCTTTCAGTCTACAGCAGTGCTTCTGACCCCAGGAGGAGAATGGGGTCGAGGGCGCTATTCCATTTATTTTGTAGTACAAAAAAATGTAAATGCATCCTTGAAGGTGCCCCATTTTTTGCCTAGACACTCTCCAGATAGTGATTGTGGCAGTAAGGAAGGGGGAGTTTCTGGCATCCCTAGATCTTTTGGAGGCACTTTTGCACATACTGTTCTGGAAGGGTAATCTAAGATTTCTCCGATTTGTGGTTCTCGGAGGTCACCCAGTTTCGGGCTCTGCCATTCAGTTTGATGATGGCTCCTCACACCTATTCAAAGGTCATGGTTATAGTTGCAGTGGCTCTGTGAAAAGGAGTTATATAATCCCTTATCTGGAAGATTAGCTGAGCTGAGCAAACTTGAGGGAATATTGTCAGCACATGATTGGCATTGTGGTTCACCTATTACAAGGTCTCGGCTGGGTTATAAATTTCCCAAAAGCAAGTTTTATCTTTCTCAGGTTTTGGCGTTTGAATGCTTGTTACGAAACAGAAGAAGGAAAAGTTTTTTTGTTTGTTTGTTTTCCTTAAAATAGAAAGAAAAGTGAAGCTTCAGGCATGAATTGGCAGATTGCTGCAAATGGGGGGTATCCTAGGGCCTGGGATTACCTCCAAGTTCTAGGCTTGATGGCTTCAACATTAGATCTGATTCCTTGGGCAACTGCTCACATGCGGCCATTACAGAAGGCTTTTCTGTCTAGATGGAATCTGCAGTCACAAGATTACAAAGTTACGTTGCCTTTCAGGGGTAGGCAAAGTTAAGTTTGCCCTGGTGGCTCTCTGAATTTGTCTGAGGGAACAGATTTGGGGATTCCGGACTGGAAAATTTGTATCTACAGATGTCAGCCTAAAAGGGCCGGGGAGCTGTTTGTCCAGTATAGATGTTTTAAAGTCTTTGGATTGTAGTGGAGGTGTCCTGGGTCATCAGTCATCTGAAGATGAGGGCATTCAGAAGAGCACTAATGGTCTTTCTTCCCCTTCTCAAGGAACGGACAGTGAGGGTTCTATCAGCCTATGTGATGGCTGTGGTGTATGTGAACAAATGAGGGGGAACCAGAGTCAGATGGTGGCATTGGAAGAGATTTTGGTTGTTCTGATGGGTGGAACACCATCTGAATTCAGTAGGCTTTCTGCATCTCTGGGGTGGTCATTGTGCAGGTGGATGTTTTGAACAGGCACATGTTGGACACTAGGGAATACTGTCAGGGCAAGAGTTTGCGATCATCAGCTCTAGGTGGGAGATGCCTCACGTGGATTTTATGGCAACAAAGTAAAATTCAAGTTCCCTGTATGTACCCGAATCAGTCCAGAGTCCTGGGTTTATTCATCTTGCCAGCAGATGGAGACAGAGAAAGTAAAACTGACACTGCTTTATATATACCCTGATGCCACCTGCAGTTCCTCAGTATTTCTCTGTCTCAAACAGATTGTGGCTGATGCATAAACACTGCAGTTTTTTCCAGTGCACCCAGTATCTTTTTTCCTAACTTTTCTTCTGTTGAGCCATACTCCCAGGGGTCGGGGTTCCTAGAAAGCGATCCCTACCTTTCTTGGTTGAGTCAGACGGGCTGGGAGTTGGTGACCCTTTTGTGCGCCCAGTTCAGGGTACTGTGGTGTGCACATCTGGTGGTCCAGATCCCTCCCCTTCACGAGGCCACTTAAGTGACTGTTTTTCTTTGGCTCACTTTACTCACTTTTCCTCTCGTTTTTTTAACTTGCTGAATTGAGTTGGACAGCTCTCTTCAGTGTTAGGAGTAGGAAACTTCGGTGAGGCTGCTTTAAAAAAAAAAAAAGAAACTGAGGCATGGGAAGCACAGCGGTGAGGACGCCCCCCCTCACAAGGGTGTTTTCTTCTCAGGGGTGTATGATTTTTTTTGTTTTCGGTCGGGGGTTCTTTCTTATCATGCGGCCTGATGGTAAGAGAGTCAGCCTGCTGTGGTTTGGAGCGGCTCCCGTGCGCTTGAATTGCCGTGGTTTGTGTGCGGCCTGTATTTCGGGGGGGAAGGTGCCCTCCAAACTCCCACCACCCGCGAAATGGAGGAGAATCGCGACCGCACCGGCTCCTGCACTTCTGGATGGCTCAGCCCGTGTACAGCTCCCTGCTCCTATAACTGTGAGAACGGTGGCCATCTTGGAATCCCCAGCGATCAGGCCCGCGCTATCGGGGCCCAATGGGGATTTTCCTCCGGCGTTTTCCCTGGTTCACCCGGGTCCTGTTGGGGACAGGGGGTCTCTGAGGGACCTCTAGGAGAGAGTCCTCCATCTGTGGGAGAGGACATGTGGCGGCCACAATCTATCACTGCGGCTCCGCGCCCCTTCTCGCCCAAATTCATTCTGCTTCTGCACAAGGCCTATTTGGTGCAGCAGGAGGGGCTTGAGCTCCAGCAGGGGGGGGGGGGGTCAAGGCCTTCCTGTTTTATGTCCAGAATCGAGATCTGGGCCGGTCGGTTCTGGGACATCGTGGGGCACGTCAGCCACCAGGGTCATGCGTTCGGCTTGTACAGCTCCACAGGGTGATGTCTCAGACCCGGGTGAAGTGCTCTCAGGAGAGCAAGAGGTGGATCCGGTGACTGCGGACATGATGCAGAGAGATGATGCGGACACAGTACCCATGGCCGAGGGGGGATGATCGCAGGATACTCCGCCTGTTCCATAGGGAGGAACTTGCCCCTCTTATTCCCCAACTTCTAGAGGAGCTGGGGCTACAGCCGCCACTTGAGGGCTCTCACAAAGATAGGACGGATCCGGTCCTGGAAGGCATAAGGAGTCGTCCTTCCGGTTTCTGATTCATGCTTCCATACAGAAGATGGTGGACCAAGAATGGGGTGCTCCGGATGCCAGATTATGAGTAGGCAGAGCAATGGCGAAGCTTTATACCTTGCCAGATCAGACCTTGGAGCTCTTTGCGCTTACCAAGGTGGATGCGCCAGTCTCGGCTGTCACAAAGAAGACGACCATTCCAGTTGCGGGAGTAGCAGCACTGAAGGATGTTCAGGACCGCAAGCTGGAGGTCCATCTCAAATGAATTTTTGAAGTTTCGGCTTTGAGCCTCCGGGCTGCCATTTGTTCCAGCGTCATGCAGAGAGTTTGCTTATGCTGGGTCCAGAAGGGACAGGTGACCGCGGGTGCTCAAAGGACTCAGGCGGAGCAGTTAGAAGCTTCTATAGCTTATGTAGCGGATGCCTTGTATGATTTGGTGTGGACCTCTTCCCGTATTATGGGGGCTGCGGTAGCCACACGGCGTCTTTTGTGGCTCCGTAACTGGTCAGCGGACGTTTCTTCTAAGTGTCAGCTGGCTTTTCTACCTTTCAAGGGCTGCCTCTTATTTGGGGAGGAGCTGGAACAACTAGTGAAGCAATTAGGTGACAGTAAAGTGCATAAATTGCCTGAGGACAAGCCGAGGAGCAAGCTTAACTTTCCATCGTGCCTCTGTTTTCGGGTCAAAAGGAGATCTTGTCAGCCGAGGGTGGTGCAGAGACCTTTTTCTTCTCACGGTCAGGGCTGGGGGCAGTCCTTTCGAGGTGGACGTTGGCCCTTTAGAACCCCCGTCAGTGGAGGATCCTCGGGATCCAAATCTGCACAATGAGGCGAGGCCAGCCCATTCCATCGTTTTTATGAGTTTAATAAGAAACGGTTACGCATTAAAATTTGCCCGTCCCGTGCACGACCTGTTTCTGGTCTCCCCCTGCAGCTCATTGCAAAAGTGCCAAGTGGTGAGGGAGACTCTAGACAAGATATAGCGCTTGGGGGGCCGTGGTCCAGTGGCTCAGGACAAAATCCGAACATCTGATATTCCATTACTTTGTCATCCAAAGAAGGAGGGAACCTTTTGCCCCATTCTGGACTTGAAGCGAGTGAATGCGGTGTTGAAAATTCCCCGGTTTCGCATGGAAACATTGAGGTCGGTGATAGCAGCTGTATGCACTCGGGAGCTCCTGGCATCTTGGGCCAGTGAGGCTTTCACACGAACATCATGAACTCTGTAGCCAACAAAATATGCCCCCTGACAGCTAAAGTAATAAACCCCGACCTTAAGAACAAAAATCCATGGTTCTTGCCTGAACTAAAGAAACTAAAACAAGAGCTTAGACACAAAGAACATAAATGGCGCAATGACCCCTCCCCCAACTCGCTGTCTATCTATAAATCCTCCTTACACAACTATAGGACTACCATTCTCCAAGCAAAAAGAGATTTCTACGCCCGCAAAATCCACAACTTTCACTTTGCCGCGAAGGCCCTATTCTCATATGTCTCAGAACTTCTAAATCCTCCGCCCCCCCACCATCCCCGACAACCAAGCCCAAGCAAAGTCCAACGAACTCGCAACCTTCTACCAGAAAAAAATCATCAACCTCTTAGCCCTCCTCATTTCCACTAATTCCTCGTCCCCACCCCCTTACACCATCACCATCGACCCGAGATCCAACTTAGATTCCTTCGAACTCACTTCATCCCTTGAAATTGAATCCATCCTCAAAAACATGAAACCCTCCTCCCATCCTTCCGACCTCATCCCGACAAAACTACTCTCCATTCCAAACACCATCTCCAAGCCCTTGGCTGAAATTATAAACTGCTCCCTGTCTCAAGGAATAGTCCCTGACACACTGAAACTCGCCACCCTTAAACCTCTACTGAAGAAACCTAAACTCGACCCAGGAGATCCCTCTAACTTCCATCCCATTTCCAACCTGCCATTTATCGCCAAACTCATGGAGAGAATAGTTTACACCCAACTCTCTGACTATCTAGACAAACACAAAATTCCTGCTCAGTTTGGTTTCCGTAAATTCCTAAACACAGATAAACACGGATAACCTCCTCATGGGATTAGACAAATGACAATCCTATGTACTGGCACTGCTTGATATCTCCGCCGCGTTTGACACCGTGAATCACTCCATCCTCCTAAACCGCCTCTCAGACATAAGTATCTCAGGAACAGTCCTCAGATGGTTTGAGTCTTTCCTCAGCAACAGATATTATAAGGTCAGAATAAGCAACAAAGAATCCCCTCCCATCAGCTCAACACTTGGAGTACCCCAAAGCTCTTCCCTCTCCCCTACCCTCTTTAATATCTATCTCCTACCCCTCTGCCAGTTCCTCGCAAAACTAAATCTAACTCATTTCTTATACGCCGAAGATGTACAGATACGGATTCCCATAATAGAATCCCTCCCCAAAACCCTCAAGTTCTGGGACAGCTGCCTTCACTCCATCAACCTCCTCCTCACCAGTCTCAACCTCGTCCTCAACACAGCTAAGACTGAACTCCTCCTCATTTCCCCGGATCACAATAACCTTTCCCTCCCTGGCCCCTCAACTACCACAGCTGCCCAAGCGAGAGACCTCGGCGTTATACTGGACAACCGACTGAACTTAAAAAAATTTGCTAACAACACAACTAAAGACTGCTTCTACAAACTTCAAATTCTGAAAAGACTTAGACCCCTCCTCCACTTCTATGACTTTTGGACGGTCCTCCAAGTTACCCTTTTCTCTAAAATCGACTACTGCAACTCCCTCCTTCTTGGCCTCCCCGCAACTACCACAAAACCTCTAAGATGCTCCAGAATGCTGCTGCCAGAATCCTAACCAACTCCAGCCGAGGAGATCACATCACGCCCATCCTCAGGAATCTCCATTGGCTCCCTATAAGCTTTAGAATCCTTCATAAGTCACTCACTGTTATTCACAAGACCATCCACAATCAACACTCTCTCGAGCTAAAAATACCGCTATGACTCCATACTTCAAAAAGACCGATTAGAGCGGCCTACAAAGGAACCCTACATGCTCCCCCTTCCAAATCCACCCTTGACACCTCCACTAGGGAACATGCCTTCTCCGCAGCTGGGCCATCTCTATGGAACGCAATGCCACCAGACCTATGCCAGGAACACTGCCCGCTGACCTTTAAGAAAAAACTTAAGACCTGGCTGTTCAAACAAGCCTATCCTTAACCTTATAATCTGTGATGCTTCAATCAGTATTTTTAATGTATATATTTTATATATATCTATCGTTGTTATAACAAACATCTTTCATATAATACTACTATTGTTCCTTCTCTCCTTACTCTCTTCCACTCTCCAAGCTCCAGTAACCCTCGTTCATTGTAACTCACCTCTTCTCTTAACTCTCAGTAGCCTCAAAGCTACGATTAAGTTAATGCTAATTTTACCCTTGTTCGTCGCGAACCGATGTGATATGACATGTCATGAACGTCGGCATAGAAAAGAATTAAATAAGTAAATCTCTGGACTTGACGAAGTGTACCTACATATTCCAGTTCGACAAGATCATCAATGATACCTGAGGTTCATGCTCTTGGGGCAGCACTTTCAGTTTCAGGCGCTTCCGTTTCAGCTGGCCACGGCACCCTGTACCTTCACCAAAGTCATGGTTGTCGTGGTGCTGACTTTGCGAATTCCACACACCTTATTCCCCTGTACGCCACTACCAAGCATATAGTGAATACACTAATACATTTAAAGGATGCTAATTAGACACATTCCTACTCCCATAGCAACCTAAAGCTTAACTAGGAACTGAACAAATTTGAGATGAAGGCAGTAGTCCAGCAGCAAGAGGGGGGCCTTCCCAGTCTTTTGCATCGAGTGTACCATGTATGATTTTTTACCCGCCGGTGAGAAGTTGTATGTGTGCATCCGAGGCAAAAGAGCTCCTGTATCTCAGAGAACGAGTCCGATCTCTGGAGGCTAGAGTGGCAGACCTGGAGGAGCTGAGGCAGACAGAGAGGTATATAGATGAGACCTTCAGGGACATAGTAGCCAAGTCCCAACTTCAGACTGGCAGCCCTGATGCTGCCTTGGAGGAAGAAGATCTCATGATCGGAGAGCATCAACTTGGTTCTGCTTGAAAGGATCCTGTAGCAAGGACTTTCTCTCCAGGTGGTACATTGTCCTTTCGCACCGAGGCTGTGTCTCCAAGGCCTACTGCCCAGGAGGGAAGGGTTAGGTCGGCCATCATAGTTGGTGATTCGATTATTAGGAATGTAGAGAGCCGGGTGGCTGGTGGGCATGAGGATTGCCTGCTAACATGCCTACCTGGTGCAAATTTGGTGGACCTAACGCATCATCTAGAAAGGATTTTAGATAGTGCTGGGGAGGAGCCGGCTGTTGTGGTACATGTGGGCACCAACGACATAGGAAAATGTGGGAGGGAGGTTGTGGAAGCCAAATTTAGGCTCTTAGGTAGAAAGCTTAAATCCAGAACCTCTAGGGTAGCATTCTCTGAAATGCTCCCTGTTCCATGCGCAGGTCCCCAGAGGCAGGGAGAGCTTCAGAGGCGCAATGCGTGGATGAAACGATGGTGCAAGGAAGAGGGAATCAGTTATAAAGAACTGGGGAACCTTTTGGGGAAGGGGGAGTCTTTTCCGAAGGGATGGGCTCCACCTTAACCAGGGTGGAACAAGACTGCTGACAGTAACCTTTGAAAAGGAGATAGAGCAGCTTTTAAATTAGAACAAAGGGGAAAGCCGACAGTTGCTAAGCAACGCATGGTTCGGAGGGAGGTATCTTCAAAGGAAACTAATGATGCATTAGAATTAGGGCATCCCAAAAGTGAGGTTTCAATAATAAGAAAAGTAGTTCAAGTGCCTGTAACTAAAAATTCACCTGAGCTAAAAAAAATTCTAATTTATCTCTATCAATTAAAAAGCAGAATGAAAATACAAACAAAAAACACACTTTGAAATGTTTGTATGCTAATGCCGTTACCAGCAGTTACCATCAGCGAAGGGAGGCCTGCGCAGTTGGCGCCCAGACCCGTCGGGGTAAGGCCTGTTTATTTTCCCTTCCCCCCGGCGAGCCTGAACGCCGACCTCGAAGCCAAAGCAGCAGCCCCACGGACCTAAGACCCTCCCACCAGCCAGATTGGCCAATCGCAAAGCTGCAGAGGGAGTTTTAAAAAATCATATCCCTCCGGCACCGCGCCTGTGTGTGTGTTTCTTCTTACCTGAAACAGCAGTTACCATCAGCGAAGGGAGGCCTGCGCAGTCGGCGCCCAGACCCGTCGGGGTAAGGCCTGTTTATTTTCCCTTCCCCCCGGCGAGCCTGAACGCCGACCTCGAAGCCAAAGCAGCAGCCCCACGGACCTAAGACCCTCCCACCAGCCAGATCGGCCAATCCCAAAGCTGCAGAGGGAGTTTTAAAGAGCTAATTGGATCTAATAGGAGCCAGCCCAGTGGGGCTTTAAATTCTCTTCAGCCCGGCGCCGTGCGCCGAGCGTCGCACGCCGAAGGAGCGCAACAAAGGGGCCTGCCCCTTTGTCTCGCCCCTTCGGCGCAGCCCCGAGGGAGCCCCGATTCCCCACACGGTCGGTTCCTCCTCAGCTGCCTACCTTTTTCAACTCCGTCAGCATAACAGTGTCACTAGCAACTGTATGAAGTCGCAGAGCACAAACATCAAAGACAACCACAGTAATCTTCAATCACTATCCACCCGCAACAGAACCTATCAAACCACCTCTAGATAGACGCGCCCAAGTTGTTTACTCTAGACCTGCGCTAATCACATCAACGTCACACCGAGAGCCCGTGGAATAGCCAGAGTTGACAGCAGATCCTACAAAGGGACTTATTAGATCATACAAAAGAAAATTAAAAAACAAAAAAAAAACAAAATTTGTATTGTTTGCACTCGCCCAGCTTTCTTCTAACTGTTTTCGACCAGCATTCGTCCAGTATTCTTCTTTGTGAGCCCCTTTATGCAGCCCCCTTCCGACTCCACACGCCCGCGGCTCAAACAACACTTTTCAACTAACTCATCGGAAAGTGAAGCCTGGAAACAACAACCGCTCAGGACCCTTAACTAATTCACATCTCTGCACTCACAACAAGACCTGAGTAACACAATTATGATGACCCAACATATTCCCATCAGATATCACCGCCACCTCTTCAACATGCTTCCAGCTCAATCCCCTCCAGCAAGAATTCCCAGTTCTCTCATCCCTATCCTGATCACTCCCTTGTCTCAGCTCCTAGGTCTAACTCTTCTCTCAGTGACCCTATTTAATTCTCAATCCTTGACAAAAAAGACTCATATCCTCAACGACTATCTCTTAGACTGTAACCCTGACGTTTGCGCCATCACAAAAACACACACTAAAAAACACAGATATAGCGCTATCAATCAATTACCTACCCACAAATACGACTTTTTCTCTATCCATAGACACAAAAAACGAGGGGGCGGCCTGTTACTAGCCACCAAGAAAGAACTCAGTCTAACATCTCATACAATCAAGACAGAATCCAAACTAGAACTAGGTTTATTCAAATCTAATTATCTGCAAGTCTTACTAGTTTATGCCCCCCCAGGAGTATTGGAAGCAGACGCCTCCCCCCTTATTGAAACCATCGTTAAACATATCAACACTGACTCTCCTACCATAATCCTGGGAGACTTTAACATACACTTTGAAGCCACTCACCATGCACCCAACTGTGAAGCCCTTCTCACCGCCCTCAATGCAATGGGATTCACCCAGATCGTCAACGGACCCACACATAAAGCAGGACACACCTTGGACCTTATCTTTATCAACTCTAATTTCTCCATTACCAAGGATCCGGCTTGTACACCCATCCCCTGGTCAGACCACTATCTGATAACAACCACCCTCACTTCAAAAAAACAGACACCCACCACCCAACACCTCTCCTCCATTCACTTCAGGAAATCATGTGCTTCCGACACACTCAGCGAACAGCTCACTAAGGATCTCAAAAATATAGATCTATCCAACCCCAACACAGCGGTGCTCTCCTGGCACAAGATCACTGAAGCTGTAGCAAATAAGCACTGCCCATCTATCTCGAAAAGAATTAATCCTTTAAAAAAAGGAAATCAACCTTGGTTCTCCAATGAACTCAAACAGATAAAACAAGAACTACGTCATAAGGAAAACAAATGGCGTAAAGCCCCTTCCCCCTCTACACTTTCATCATACAAAGGAACCTTACATCATTACAGGTCATCAATTTTAAAATAAAAAAAAGTTTTTTACGCCAATAAAATCCATGATCTCCAATATGACGCGAAGGCTCTCTTCTCTTATGTGTCTCAAATCACAAAGTCACTACCACCACCGATCCCAGACGAACAAGCTCAATCCAAGGCAAACGAGCTAGCCATTTTCTTTCAGCAGAAGATATCAAACACACTCTCACTCCTTCCACCCAATAACAACACCCTCGCTTCATTTACCAATACCCATATGCTTAAGGGAGCCAAATTAGACAACTTCGAATTAACTTCATCTAAAGAGATCGAATCCATTCTCAAGAAGCAGAAATCATCCAGCCACCCCACAGACAACCTACCAACCAAGCTACTCCTACTCATACCAAACACAATCTCCGGACCACTGGCCAACATCATAAACTGCTGCTTAACCCAAGGTTTGTACCCAAACTTCCTAAAAAACGCCTCTCTCAAACCCCTCATTAAGAAACACAACTTAGACCCTAGTGAACTAGCTAATTTTCGCCCTATATCGAATCTTCCATTCTTAGCCAAAATCACAGAAAAGGTGGTTAACACCCAGCTCTCAGAGTATTTAGAAGATTACAATATACTATATCCTTCACAGTATGGTTTCCGCAAATCACGCAGCACAGAAACCCTGCTCATCTCCCTAACTGACCATATTATTATGGGACTGGACAAAGGACACTCTTTTCTTCTAATCCTCTTAGACATATCAGCGGCGTTCGATACTGTCAACCACGCCATTCTCCTGAATCGTCTATTAGACATAGGCATCTCAGGACAAGTCTACAACTGGTTCAAGTCTTTCCTTAGCGATAGAAGCTTCAAGGTCAGAATAAATAATAAAGAATCACCACCAACAAATTCATCACTAGGAGTACCTCAAGGATCCTCCCTGTCCCCCATCCTTTTCAATATCTACCTCCTCCCCCTGTGCCAACTGTTAACAAGTCTCAACCTTATTCACTACATTTACGCAGATGATGTGCAGATCCTGATCCCCATAACGGAATCCATTAACAAATCACTCTCGATCTGGAACAACTGCCTACAATCTATCACTAGTCTCCTCAACAGTTTAAATTTGGTCCTCAATGCTAACAAGACTGAACTCCTCCTCATTTCCGCCAACCAAGACAACTACCAGTCACAGACCCAACATAACCACGCCCTCACTCATACTCAGGTTAGAGACCTTGGGGTAATACTTGATAACCGTCTTAACCTAAAGAGTATGATTAACACTATTACCAAAGACTGCTTCTTCAGACTACAGGTATTAAAAAGACTCAAACCTCTCTTATATTTCCACGACTTTAGGACAGTTCTTCAATCCTTGATATTTGCCAAAATAGACTACTGCAGCGCGCTCCTCACAGGACTACCCAGTTCAACCATTAAGCCACTTCAGATGATACAAAATGCTGCTGCCAGAATCCTAACAAGCACCAACCGGAGTGATCATATTACACCCATCCTCCGAAATCTACACTGGTTACCAATCAACCACAGAGTCCTTCACAAATCTTTATCATTAATACACAAATCCATCCACGATCTCCTTTATCTCGACCTTGAAATTCCATTAAAACTCCATACTTCTAATAGGCCAATGAGAGAAATATCCAAAGGAACGCTACAAGCCCCTCCAACCAAAGCCACGCGACTCATTGCATCCAGGGACCGAGCATTTTCGACAGCAGGCCCAGCCATCTGGAACAACCTCCCTGCTGAACTCAGGCTGGAACCTTGCCTGCTAACTTTTAAGAAAAAACTCAAAACGTGGCTGTTCCGCCTAGCCTTCCCAGAACCCTGGGATACACATTAGACGTTATCTACTCCTCTGATTACCTGGACAGCATGGATACCAACTCTAACATGTGGACTAACTCTAATCCGAACTATCTCTAGTCCGGAATTTGTTATTTCTCCTTTTAACTTAACTTTATCTTTTTTCTTCCAGCTACCTAAGCTTCCAAGTTCACGGTCCTCGTTTAATGTAACTTTGTTTCTTCCTTTACCTAGTTATTTTTTACCCCTGTTCGATGTAAACCGTCCTGATATGGTATTTAACCATGAAGGTCGGTATAGAAAAATGTTAAATAAATAAATAAATAAATAAATAATGCCAGAGGTCTGAGAAGTAAAACGGGAGAATTAGAATGTATAGCAGTGAATGATGACATAGACTTAATTGGCATCTCAGAGCATGGTGGAAGGAGGATAACCAGTGGGACAGTCCTATACCGGGGTACAAATTATATCACAATGACAGAGAGGAGCATCTGGGAGGCAGTGTGGCGCTTTATGACCGGGATGGCATAGAGTCCAACAGGATAAACATCCTACATGAGACTAAATGCACAATCAAATCTTTATGGGTAGAAATCCCTTGTGTATTGGGGAAGAGTATAGTGATAGGAGTATACTACCGTCCACCTGGCCAAGTTGGTGAGACGGACAGTGAATTGCTAAGAGAAGGTTAGGGAAGCTAACCAAATTGGGAGTGCAGTAATAATGGGAGATTTCAATTACCCCAATATTGACTGGATAAATGTATCATCGGGACATGCTAGAGAGATAAAGTTCCTGGATGGAATAAATGTTTTATGGAGCAATTGGTTCAGGAATCGACGAGAGAGGGAGCGTTTTAGATCTAATTCTCAGTGAAGCACAGGATTTGGTGAGAGAGGTAACGGTGGTGGGGCCGCTTGGCAATAGTGATCATAAAATGATCAAATTTGAATTAATTTCTGAAAGGGGACAGTAAGCAAATCCACGGCTCTAGTGCCAAACTTTCAAAAGGGAATCTTTGATAAAATGAGAAAAATAGAAAAAAACTGAAAGGAACAGCTTCAAAGGTAAAAAGTGTGCAAGAGGCGTGAACATTGTTAAAAAAATACCATCTTAGAAGCACAGTCCAGATGTATTACACATATTAAGAAAGGTGGAAGGAAGGCAAAAAGATTACCGCTATGGTGAGGTGAAAGAGGCTATTTATTAGCCAAAAGATCTTCATTCAAAATTTGGAAGAAGGATCCAACAGAAGAAAATAGGATAAAGCATAAGCGTTGGCAAGTTAAATGTAAGACATTGATAAGACAGGCTAAGAGAGAATTTGAAAAGAAGTTGGCTGTAGAGGCAAAAACTCACAGTAAAAACTTTAAAAAATATATTTGAAGCAGAAAGCCTGCGAGGGAGTCAGTTGGATCATTAGATGATTGAGGGGTTAAAGGGGCACTTAGAGAAGATAAGGCCATCATGGAAAGATTAAACAATGTATTAGCTTCGGTGTTTACTGGAGTATGTTGGGGAGATACCTGTTCCGGAAAAAGGTTTCATGGGTAATGATTCAGATGGGCTGAACCAAATCACGGTGGACCTAGAAGATGTGGTAGGCCTGATTGACAAACTGAAGAGTAGTAAGTCACCTGGCCCGGATGGTATACACCCCAGAGTTCTGAAGGAACTCAAAAATGAAATTTCAAATCAATTAGTTAAAATTTGTAACCTATCATTAAAATCATCCTTTGTACCTGCAGACTAGAGGGTGGCTAATGTAACCCAAATATTTAAAAATGGCTCCAGGGGCAATCTGGGAAACCACAGACTAGTTAGCCTGACTTCAGTGCCAGGAAAAATAGTGGAAAGTGTTCTAAATATCAAAATCACAGAACATATAGAAAGACATGGTTTAATGGAACAAAGTCAGCATGGCTTTACCCAAGGCAAGTCATGCCTCATAAATCTGCTTCACTTTTTTGAAGGAGTTAATAAACATATAGATAAAGATGAACTGGTAGATGTAGTGTATTTGGATTTTTTGAAGGCATTTGATAAAGTTCCTCATGAGAGGCTTCTAGGAAAAGTAAAAAGTCATGGGATAGGTGGGGATGTCCTTTCGTGTCTTACAAACTGGTTAAAAGACAGGAAATGGAGAGTAGGATTAAATGGACAATTTTCGCAGTGGAGTGCCTCAGGGATCTGTACTGGGAACCTTGCTTTTCAATGTATTTATAAATGGTCTGGAAAGGAATATGACGAGTGAGATAATCACATTTGCAGATGATACAAAATTATTCAGAGTAGTTAAATCACAATGTTACACAATGTTAGGTTCCATATTAGGAGCTACCACCCTAGAAAGAGATCTGGATGTCATAGTGGATAATACATTGAAGTCATCAGTTCAGTGTGCTGCGGCAGTCAAAAAAGCAAATAGAATGTTGGGAATTATTAGAAAGGGAATGGAGAATAAAACAGAAAATGTCATAATGCCTCTGTTTCGCTCCATGGTGAGACCGCACCTTGAATAATGTGTACAATTCTGGTGTCGCTGCATCTCAAAAACGATATAGTTGCGATGGAGAAAGGTACAGAGAAGGGTGACCAAAATGATAAAGGGGATGGAACAGCTCCCCTATGAGGAAAGACTAAAGAGGATAGGACTGTTCAGCTTGGAGAGGGGGGGTGACTGAGGGGAGGATATGATAGAGATTTAAAATCATGAGAGGTTTAGAAACGGGTAAATGTGATTTGGTTATTTAGTCTTTCGGATAATAGAAGGACTAGGGGGCACTCCATGTAGTTAGCATGTGGCACATTTAATTCTAATCGGAGAAAGTTCTTTTTCACTCAACGCACAATTAAACCCTGGAATTTGTTGCCAGAGGATGTGGTTAGTGCAGTTAGTGTAGCTGTGTTTAAAAAAGGATTGAATAAGTTCTTTGAGGAGAAGTCCATTACCTGCTATTAATTAAGTTGACTTAGAAAATAGCCACTGCTATTACTAGCAACGGTAACGTGGAATAGACTTAGTTTTTGGGTACTTGCCAGGTTCTTATGGCCTGGATTGGCCACTGTTGGAAACAGGATGCTGGGCTTGATGGACCCTTGGTCTGACCCAGTATGGCATGTTCTTATGTTCTTTTTGGAAGCTTTTTTAGGTTATGTGCACAGTTTGTTGCATTTAGCTTGGGGTACAGTTCAATACTGAGGAACTGCAGGTGGCATCAGGGTATATGAAGCAGTGTCAGTTTTACTTTCTCTGTCTCCATCTGCTGGCACATATGAATAAACCCAGGAGTCTGGACTGATCCGTGGTACTACAGGAATGGAAATTAGCTGGTAAGAACCAATTTTCCTGTTCCATTGTTTTTTAGGTACAGAAGAGAAGTAGGGACAGAGGGTTTGGATACCCTGTTTCTACCTTGGCCTCTAAATTGACTTCTGAATGTGTTTCCACCATGGCAACCGATGGATAGAGGGACATCTGGGAACGGTAATTCTTGTAGCCTCCAAGTGGCCAAGGTGACCATGATTCGCTGATATGTTCAGACTTAGCATAGAGAGTCTTCTGTGGTTCATCCATGTTCCAAATCATCTGCATCTGGATGTGATTTGCTTGGAGCAGGTAGACTGTTTTTTGTCTTGCACCTTGACTCTTGAGAAGGCTGAGAAAGAAAAGGGTATTTGGAGGAGATTTTCTTGACCTTATGGTGGGCTAGGAAAGCATCTATTTCCTTGGCTTAAGTCCGAGGGTGGAAGATGCTTGAGAACTGGTGTCATGAAGCTGAATTCTCTCCATTTGAGGCCTTGGTTTCTTTCTTTCCTTTTCTGCAGAAAGAGTGATAGAAAAGGTTGGCCCTAAATTCTAAGGTTCAATTTGCTGTGCTCTCTTGTTACAAAGTTTAAGTACAGAGTCTGTCTTTGGCTTCTCATCTGGTTGTGGTTAGATATTTGAGGCCCATGAAATATTTACATCCTCTGCTTTGGAAGTGGAGGTAACTAAGTGAAATCTCAGTTTGGTCTTAGAAGCATTATGTATGGTTCCATTTGAGTGGCAAAGCTTTTGTAAAGGATTTTACTCTAAACGCTATCTTCTTGTAGCTGTTTTTTTTGGTAATGCTTATTTCTGTTCTGCAAGCATTGCTGTGCAGGAATCCTTCTTAAAATTTTTGGAATAGGGGTTTTGATTCGTACAGTCCTTTCCTTTTTACCTAAGGTGTTTGTTTTTCTTCCATTTAGATCAGTCAGTGGAGTTGCCTTCCTTTAGGAAGTCCAATTTTATGACAAAGGATCTGTGCAGGGAATTTCATGTACTGGATGTACATGGAGTTCTATTTCAATATTTGATGGTGACAAATACATTCAGGAGGTTGGATCATCATTTCTTCTTATTTTCTGGTTGTAAGAAGGGTGTACAGGTTTCTGAGCATACTATTGCCAGATGGATTTAGCAGGCGATTGTATTTGCCTATATTTCCAAGGTGTGGAGGTTCCTGAGGGCCTTAGAATTCACTCCAGTAGGGGTCAGTTGGCTTCATGGGTAGAGTGTCAGTTGTTGTTACCATAGGACATTGGTAAAACGGTGACTTGGTCGTCATTGCACGCCTTATTTTTTTTGTTGTCATGAATTGGATGTCCATGCTTCAGATGCTGCTGTGCTTGAGGCATGCATTTTGTGAGCAGGTCTTTCGCGTTCCCTCCCAGTTTAAGATGGCTTGGCTACGTTCCAACTATCTGAACTAGTCTGGTGGACGATAAGGAAGAAAAAATTGGTTCTTACGTGCTAATTTTCTTTCTTTGAGTCCTATCAGACCACTCCAGAGTCCCACCTTTTGGACTAAAGACCACTCTTCTGTATGTGCTATAAGAATTTTGTGATTCTAAGGATCGTGTTGTTCTGGTCGTTTTTATCTCCACACACTCCTTGAAGTAGGGAAGCAGTCAAGCCTAGTTTTAAGGTTCACCGATAATTTTTTTTCCTCCTGCTTGTAGGGGTTGTAAACTTTCATATAGAGTTACAGAAAAACTGCAGGTGGCACACAGTGTTAAGTACCAAGCATACAGTAAATCTTTTCCATCTGCTGGTAGGGGAGAAAGACACAACTATCTGAATTGGTCTGATAAGATTCAAGGAAAGAAAAATTAGCAGACAAGAATCAGTTCTTTCTTGTAGACAGTAATCACAAACAGGCCGATATAGTAAAACACGCGGGAGAGCCGGTGCTCCGAGGCGAGCACCCGCTCGCCCAACACGCACACAGGCCACTCTCCTGAGCGCGCGATTTAGTATGCAAATGAGGGCCCGTGGTAAAAAGAGGCGCTAAGGACACTAGTGCGTCCCTAGTGCCTCTTTTTAGACAGGAGCGGCGGCTGTCAGCGAGTTTGACAGCCAACGCTCAATTTTGTCAGCGTCAGTTCTCAAACCCGCTGACAGCCACGGGTTCGGAAAACGGACGCCAGCATAATTGAGCGTCTGTCTTCCGCCCTCCGGGCCACTGGCCGATTTTAAATTTTTTTTAAATTTTGGGGTCTCCGACTTAATATCGCTATGATATTAAGTCGGAGGGTGTACAGAAAAGCATTTTTTTTTTGCTTTTCTGTACACTTCCCCGGCGCTGGCAGAAATTAACGCCAGCCTTTGGGCAGGCGTTCATTTTTAAAGTAAAATGTGCGGCTTCACCGCACATTTTGCTTTCTGGATCGCACAGGAATAACTAATAGGGCCATCAACATGCATTTGCATGTTGCGGGCGCTATTAGTTTTGGGGGGTTGGACGTGCGTTTTCGACGCGCTGTTACCCCTTACTGTATAAGGGGTAAAGCTAGGGTGTCAAAAATGCGCGGCTAAACCCGGGCTAACAGTGCGCTCCACTGGAGTGCACTGTACTATATCGGCCCGAAAGTAAGTCTAACTTGAAGGATAGGCAAAATTAGAGCTAAGAGTTTGAGGCACAGGAAGATTATGTGACATGAAAAGTCACAAAGAATCAGTGGAATTCAGTTCACAGAAATTTTCCTCAGTCATTCAAAGTTCTATCATTTGATTATTCTTCCCTCAACCCCCTTCCTGAAATGAATAATAGCAATAGTAATATGCTTGGCAGAGAGCTGCTACTTCTAAAATCAAACTTCTTTTGTGTTGGTGGATTTCCAGACTTTTACAGGGCTTTTTGACACATCAAATACATTGTTACTTTTCAACAAAAGATTCATTATATTAGATTCTTATGCACGGTGGGCGAGAGAGGTATATTATGTCCTAGAACTCGCAGAAACAAATATTGCAAAAGCAAAACTTAGTTTACTAAATGTTGTGAATATATGGATAATAAATAATAGATAATAAATCAGCAAAGTAATATCAACATTGAATACAATATCACAGTAAGCTGTACATAAATCAATACAGGTGAATAGGAGACAGAAGAAATAAAGATAGAACATTAATCAAAGAATAATAAAGAACAAAAGGAGGACTCGAATTCGGGGACTCTGAAGAAGACATTTATTTATTTATTTATTTATTTAATTTATCTGGTCTGTTCAGCTCATCCAACTAAAATAAGCAAATGCTATGCTTTATATATCCCTCTCTGCAAGTTGGGTGCTTTCTATTTATTTTATTTTATTTATTTATTTAAATTCTTTTAATATACCGATGCTCAAGACCAAGTCTTATCGTACCGGTTTACAATAAACTAGGGGGTAAACCAGTTAACACTGAAAGCGAAAGTTACATTACAACAGGGAATGTTGAACAGGGCTGTTAGAAAAAAGGGATAGATTAACGATTTCTAACTGGAGAGCCGTGCATGTGAGCAGAGAGCAGTTGCTTACATGGTAAAATTAAATACAATTTACACTTTAAATTTACACGTGGTAAAATTATATACAATTTACACAGAGAGACTTGAATTCGGGGACTCTGAAGAAGACACCTCTGGTCTGTTCAGCTCATCCAACTAAAATAAGCAAATGCTATGCTTTATATATCCCTCTCTGCAAGTTAGGTGCTTCAGTTTGCACTTTTACTCCCATTTGATAAAGGACATCAGTTGTTTAACTTATCAGCTCATTGGTATGGGTACTGGTCTTTAGTATTTGATCTTCCCAGGTAATAAGAAATACCAAATGTCATGGCCTTTGATGTTTCCAGGGACACCAAATGTCCTTGGGGCCATCCCCGCAGTTTATCAGCACATTGGTGCTAGGAAATCTCGGGAATGAGGGAACAAATGATAATAGTGTCGTGCCTTTGTACAGTCTTTGTACTTAAATTATATGCAATATATTGATTTATGCTTATCAATCACTGGAGTCTTTTCTGATCCATAGCTGTCTACTCGTGTTTCAGAGTCTTCTGGAGATCTAACTAGGTTGCCTAAAATTATCCTTACACACTTCTCCAGTGATATAACTAGGTTTCCTAATCTGTTTGAGTTCTGAATGGAATTTGGTTTTGAAGATTTTGTTGAGTTATATTTGCAAAACTCATCTAGCCTTAATCACCCCTCATAATGAGGCACTAAGGAAAAGCTGGAGTAGGGATCTGAATAATCATATAGCACCAACATACTACTTTGATGTCTGGCATAATATATCTAAATATATGTTTATATGTACCGTTTTTAATTTATATTAATAGTGACTTTTAAATGTTCCCAGTCAAAGAGTGTCTTTTTTATTTCTAATTTTTATACCATTAAAAAGGTAGTTTTTTTAAGCATGACTTTAACAATGAACAGATTGTCTGAGGATCACTCTCTCCCACACGGTCACCCCAGTTCGCATGTTCTTAACCAGGAAATTCTGCATACTTATATTATTTCGACATAGGATGCCATCATCTCTACTCTTGTTTGTTCAGCTTCTGCATGCTTAAAAAAAACTACCTTTTTAATGGTATAAAAATTAGAAATAAAAAAGACACACTGATTGGGAACACTTAAAATTCACTATTAATATAAATTAAAAACGGTACACATAAACATTTAAGCTATAACCAATATATGGTTTTAGCTCATATAAGTGATACCTGACACTAGTGTGTACATTAGTCCTCCATTGGTAGTTTATGTGTATATTATAGGGAGGACTTGCAAGGTCACGTGGTTTGTAGTATAATATATCTAAAGCCTCCTGCAAGAAATATCTAAAGATGCAATTTAAAATTATTCATAGATTATATCTAGCTTTGCATATAATTATATCAGATGAAACTAGATTCTCTAGAGCAGAGCTTTCCAAAGTGTGTGTCGGGACACGTGTGTCGCCTGTAGTGTGGAGGTGTGTCGCCCGGTCCACAGGGCCGGCGGAAGCAGGGAACTATAGCAGGAAGATCGGCGGGCAGTGGTGGAGCTTACATCACCACGGCCCGAAGAAAAGGGTCACGTTCACTCCTCCTCCTTCCTGCCTGTGCAGCCCTGGAAGAAAAACGTTGCCGGAGCCGCGTGGGCAGGAAGGAGGAGGAGCATCTGCTGCGTACAAAAGAAGAGCAGCATTAATGGGCCATTGCGGATCCCACGTCGCGACGGCCCGAGAAGAGGAGGAAACCCGATAGCAGGGCCACTGTGGATCCCACGTCGCGGCAGCCCGAGAAGAGGAGGAAACCCGATAGCAGGGCCGCTGCAGATCCCATGTCACGGCCAGGGAAGATCAGGGCCTCTGAAGAGCCCATCCTTCGGCAACCCGTGCAGAGGGACAGCATGTGCCAGTGAGAGCCTGTGCTTGAGCAAGAGAGCATGTAGGAGTGAGAGAGCCTGTGTGTGTGAGAGTGAGACAGCATGTGCACGAGAGAGACAGTATGTATGTATGTATGAGAGAGAGGCATGTGAGAGTGAGAGCTGTGGATGTGTGAGATTGCATGTGAGTGAGAGCCTGTGTGTGTGAGAATGTGTGTGATAGTGTGTGAGAATGAGAACCTGATTGTGTGTTTGAGGGAAGACAGATGGAGAGAAAAGAAATAGAAAAAAAGACCCTGTAAAAGGAATTGGCAAAAAAACAAGAAAGGAAAGGTGGAAAAAAAAGCCTGTGACCAACCGATTAGAAAACTAAGATCAGACAGCAAAGGTAAAAAAAAAAATTACTTTTTAGTGATTGGCACATGTAATCTTTGGGAATGTGCAAGAGTAGCACTTTCTCTATGCCGATCTCACAATGTACGAGATCAGCATGGAGGAAGTGGAAGCCTGCAAATATTTATTATGAGATAGGTTGTGTTGTGAAACATTTTATTTATGTATATATTTAAGGAAACATACATAAATTGTTGAAATACATTTTGTTCGTTTAACCTTTAACTTCTGGTTTGCTGGTAGACTGAATTACTGTGTCACGAAATTATGTTTGTCTAAAAAGTGTGTCACCAACATGAAAAGTTTGGAAAGCTCTGCTCTAGAGTGTTGGCAGCCCTTTCACCTGAAAGCTAGTGTAGCTCATGTTATCCAGCCATGTCCTAGGACTCTGCTTTTCTAGTTGCTTGCTGATGTTGTGCTTCCTCTGCATCTTTTATGTTATTTGGGGAGGGAATGATTCACCCAGAATTCCCAAGATGAGAATAGTTTTACTTCACAGTTTGTTTAGTGCCCAGATAACTTTTCTGTGAGTCTGGAAATTGCCTAATCTCTACAGTTACGAGTTGGTATCAGGCAGCCTTAGAGCTTAAAACTGAATTGAGGGTATTTTGTTGTAAATATATAGCCAAGAAGCACAAAATATATGGTACCCCTCTGAATACAATGTGGAATACTCCTCTGCTTCAGCAAAGCTCTGAATAACATTTTGTTCTCTTTTTTTCTAATATTTCTTTGCTATGCCTTATCTGTAGCTTAATTATATAGTTATATCACTGGAGAAGTGTGTAAGGATAAGTTTAGGCAAGCATTGTGATAGCACAACACTTTCTACTTTTTTTTTTTTTTTTTGAAGACTTCTGTTTGAGATTGTGAATGTCTTATATTTGTACAAAACAAAATCATCATCAAAATTCTTAGTTACATTTTTTGACTAAATAAAGATATTAACAGTTAAATTATATCTGTAATATTGTTTCTGTACCCCTCTGCTTTTCAGAAGTTTTCATGCAGTGCTTGGCTGTGCATCCTAGATGTGGTGACCTGAATGTTTCTAAAATGTTGTAGTTTTAAATAGCCACTATATAATTGCTAATTATTATTAATATATACATTGTTGAAAAAGGAATTGTTTGTACAGTATGAAAACTGTACTAGATCAGAGGTTCTTGTCAGAAACTGAAAGTCTAACAGTGGTCCAAGCCTTTTATAGTGGTTACATAAGGCTGGAAAATTGATGTATTAAGAGAGCTTTTCTAAAACTTTAAAAGGTGAATATGAGTTCTCCGAGGACAAGCAGGATGGTAGTCCTCACACATGGGTGACATCATGAGATGGAGCCCCGACTCGGAAAACTTATGTCAAAGTTTCTAGAACTTTGACTTGCTACACTGGGTATGCCCAGCATGCCCTATACCATGTGTCCACGTGGGGTCCCTCTTCAGTCTCTCTTTTGGAAAACTCCACATTTTTCACATTTCAAGCTATTTTTTTTACTTTGTTCAATGCTGGGTCCCTCTCTGTCCTCCCTGTAGTATTCCTAGTAAGGGTTTTCAACTTTTCTTGGTAAATTTCCTTTTGCGGTCAATTCCCTGCGGCAGCGGTGCTTTGGTGCTTGTCATCCATTGACGCCCATTGCAATCGATTTTGACCTTGCTTTCTGTTTTCTGTCCAGTCATGAAGGACCCCCAGAGTGAATGCATTATCTGCCTGCGGGTATTGCATGACATTCAGGGTTGCCGTAAATGTGTCCAGATGACCCCAAAAAGATGTTGCCTTTGTCTCGATAAGATACAGCGCCTCTTCGGGTCAAAGAAGACCGAGCTGGCAGCATCGGCATCAAAGGACTTTGGAGCTGCACTAATGGCTACCGAGCCATCGACATCGGTGGGATCGTCTGTGCCGTTGGCTGATAGGGGCACTGGAGACATGCCATCGTCTGGCTCCTCCAAGCCAAAGACATCGGATTTCTCCTCATCAGCCTCGGCACCGGGGAAAGACCATGCTGAGTGTTGAGGGAAGCCGAAGAAGCATCGGCATCAGTTTCCATTGATGCACGATGTTAGGCACAGGGATGCGCCAGCTAATGCTGTGATGCCCTTGAAGTGTCCTCCCAGTGAGAAGTGCCAGTCTTCCATCAGTGCCGGATGTCTGCGACGGTCTCCACTGGTCCTATGCCAGTCCTGTGCCAGTTACCGATCCTCCTCTTGGTTTCAAAGAGGATCTGGCCACCCCTCCTTCCTCCCAGTTGTTGTCGGCATCAGCAATGTTTGAGGAGGAACTCAAGCAGCGAGAACAGTGGGCAGTCGAGTGGACGATGTAGGATATCAGTCCTGTGGCACCAATGGCACTGGAGCTGGCACCGTCCATCTTGGAGCCGCTGTTTGAGAAACTCCATGCGCTCATTAGCGAGTTACTGCCCGTTGGGGTACCGCAGCATCCCCTGCAGATACAGTGGTCGTGGCCGTTTCCTTGGAGGAGGAAGCACCACCTAGAGTGGCGGAGATGCCGAGGTCTGCAGTCCGCTGTCCATCTCAGCTGATGCCTGCATGTCTGAAGGCTGAGCGCCTAGGGCCCAATCTCCTCTCTGTTTCATGAGAATGAGGACCTCTGTGACCCCTGGGGGGATGACACCATGGAGTCCTTCACCAGTGACACTGAGGGTCTCCCTTCAGACCCTTCTCCTCTAGAGGAGCGAAGCAAGTCTCTGCCTGAAGACTTACCTTTCACAAGTTTTGTGCGGGTGATGACGGAGGCCATCCCTTTTCAGTTGCTGACAGAGGAGGATTCCAGGCACACAATGCTTGAAATCCTCCAGTTCGTGGGACATCCTAAGGAGATTGCGGCGGTTCCGGTACACGATATCCTTAAGAAGTTCCTGCTGAGGATGTGAGAACATCCCCTTACAGTGCCTGCCGTGAATAAGAAGCCTGATGGGGTTTACCATATCCAGAAGGATCCCGGGTTCGATAAGCTACAGCTTTCCCACCAATCGGTGATAGTCGAAACCGCTCTCAAGAGAGCCACGCGGTCTCGAACCCATTCCTCAGCACCTCCAGAAAAGGATCACAGAGTGATGTTTTTTTCCATCGTCCATCAAGATTGAACTTATTGTGTGCCCCACCAAATTGCCCTCTGAGCCTGTTTTGGGGGGCCGGTAGCGCATCAGGAGGCACTACTAATGGCACTCTCCTCTCTCTTAACAGCCAGAGTGGTTGAGCCTGTTCCACCTGGGCAAAGAGGGTGGGGATTTTACTCCAGGTACTTCCTGATTCCAAAGAAAACATGAGGACTATATCCCATCTTATACCTAAGGGCCTTGAACAGATTTATCAGAAAAGAAAGGTTCAAGATGGATTCCCTGGGCACCTTGATCCCCCTTTTACAAAAAGGGGGACTGGCTATGCTCCCTTGATCTGAAGGACGCGTACACCCACATCAAGATCTTCCCAAGCCACCGGAAGTATCTTCGATTCGTGGTGGGAAAACAGTACTTCCAATATTGGGTATAGCTGTTTTGGCTCACGTCAGCCCCACGGGTCTTCTCAAAATGCCTGGCCATGGTGGTGGCGCACCTCTGCAGGCTGGGGGTGCATGTTTTCTCTTAGTTGGATGATTGGCTGGTCAAGAGCACATGTCAGGCAGGAGCTATCAGCCCCATGCACTTGACCATCCGGGTGTTGGGTTCGTCATCAACTACCCAAAGTCCCATCTCAGCTCTTCACTTCAATTGAACTTCAAAGGAGCCCTGCTAGACATGACTCAGGCCAAAGCCTTCCTGCCTCATCAAAGGACCATCACTCTGATGACTTATCACGGCAGAAATTCAGCAGTGCCAGCAGGTGTCAGCCTGGTACATGTTGAGGTTGTTGGGCCATATGGCTGCAACCGTCCACATCACACCCTTGGCACAATTGTACAGGCGCAAGGCCCAATGGACCTTGAGGTCACAGTGGTGCCAGGCCATGCAGAACCTCCAGGATCGCATCCGAGTCACCTCACCCCCTCCAGGACTCTTTGTCCTGGTGACGGATACTTTCCAGTCTGGAACGGTAGAACTCTTTCCAATTATTTTCCTACTCAAATTGTCCTAACCACAGTTGCGTCTACCCTGGACTGGGGAGCTCAGCACCTAGGATCTCTGGTCTGCCCAGGAAAGCTGTTACCAAATCAATTTCCTGGAGCTCCAGGCGATCAGGTATGCGCTATGGGCTTTCAGATATCAGTTGTCCAAAAAAAGTTGTCCTGATTCAAACTGACAACCAGTTGGCGATGTGGTATGTCAAAAAGCAGGGAGGTACAGGGTTGTACCTCCTGTGTTAAGAAGCAGTTCAGATCTGATCTTGGGCCCTGTCCCATGAAATGGTGCTCAGGGCCATGTACCTGGCCAGGATAGAGAACATGTTAGCAGACAGACTGAGTCATGCCTTCAGACCCCACGAGTGGTCCCTGGACCAGAGGTTTGCGAATCATATATTCTGCCTCTGGGGGAGCCTGAATGTGTATCTCTTCATGTTCCTTTGCAACAGAAAGACCTTGGTTTTGCTCCCTGTACAGGACAGACTGCAAACCAGCCTCAGATGCCCTTGCCTGACATTGGGGTAAGGGTCTTCTGTACATGTATCCTCTGATTCCTTTAGAAGCAAAGACTCTCTTGAAGCTTCACAAGGACAAAAGGATTATGATCCTCATATCCCCTTATTGGCCAAGACAGGTGTGGTTTCCACTCCTACGGGAGTTGTTCATCTGGAGACCGATCAGTTTGGGGACTTCCTCAGATCTCATCACGCAAGATCGAGGCAGGTTGCAACATCCCAATCTATAGGCCCTGTCGCTCGCAACCTGGATGTTGAGAGGGTAATCTTGCAACCGCTCAATCTCTTAGAGGATGTGTCGGGTCCTGGTGGCTTCTAGAAAGCCTTCTACTAGATAGTTCTATGGACTGAAGTGGAGGAGGTTTTCCGTGTGGTGTGAGCAGAAGGCCCTAGTTCCATTCTCCTGCTTCACACAAAAACTGATGATTAACTTCTATACCTGCCAGAAGCTGGCTGTGAAACCGTTAGAGTTCATCTGAGTGCAGTTGGCACATACCATCATGGTGTAGATAGTAGAGATGTGAATCGGAACCAGAATCGGATCCGATATCAGTTCCGATTCACATCTCTAGTAGATAGTATGCCAATCTCTGTTCAGCCTATAATTGTATGTTTCATGCAGGGCCTGCTTCAATTGAAGTCTTCCCGAAGACCTCCCGCTGTATCTTGGGACCTCAACATGGTGTTAGCTCTTCTGATGAAAGCTTCTTTTGAACTTCTGCGTACCTTTGTCCTGAAATACCTGACCTGGAAGGTCATAGTTTTGGTAGTGGTCACCTCAGCATGCAGGGTCAGCGAGCTCCAGCCCTTAGTGACTTATCCAGCTTACACTAAGTTTTATCATGACAGGTTGGTTGTGTGTATGCAACCTAAGTTCCTGCCTAAAGTTGTGACAGACTTCCATCTTAACCAGTCCGTTGTCTTGCCAACATTCTTTCCCAGGCCCCATTCGCACCAAGGCAAACTAGCCCTGCACAGTTTGGACTGCAAGCAAGCCTTAGTCTTCTGTCTGGAGTGGACAGAAGCCCATAGACAGTCCACTCAACTTTTTATTTCTTTTGACAGGAATAGGTTGGGCAGTGCGTTGCCAAACAGAAACTATCAAATTGGCTAGCAGATTGCATCTCCTTTTGTTATGCCCAAGTGGGACTGCATCTTGGGTGTCATGTCAAAGCTCATTCGGTCCGAGCCAAGGCAGTATCGGCCCACTTGCGAACAGTTCCCGTGGAGGAGATATGCAAAGCTGCAACGTGGAGTTCTCGCCACACATTCACATCTCAGTATTGCTTGGAAAGGGAAGAGTGACGCAACAGTAGATTTGGCCAATCTGTCCTTCGGAATCTGTTTGAGGTGTAGAACCCAACTCTCTACCGCCTGGGGCCTGTTGTTTGGGTTCAGGATATCTTCCTCTCTGATACCCTCAGCACCATTGTTATTGTGCCCATTGGCACCTGGTTTGGGTGTCATTTGGTCCCCCTTTTATGTTGTGGAGCAGCCTGTAGCTAGGGATTCACCCATATGTGAGGACTACCATCCTGCTTGCCCTCGGAGAAAGCACAGTTGCTTACCTGTAACAGGCGTTCTCCGAGAACAGCAAGATGTTATTCCTCACGAAACTTGCCCACCACCCCGCGGAGTTGGGTTTCTCCTAATTTTGATTTATATCTAATTCTGTATTATAAGACTGAAGAGTAACCCCGCATGATATAGGGCATGTGGGCATGGCTAGTGTGGAATGTCAAAGTTCTAGAAACTTTGACATAAGCTTTCCATGTCAGGGCTTCATTTGATGACGTCACCCATGTGTGAGGACTAACATCCTACTGTCCTCAGGGAATACCTGTTACAGGTAAGCAACTCTGCTAAATTCATAGGTGTGTGGTCACCAAATATTGAGATGAAATGGATGGATGCTGTAAATCTTGATTAAATAAGACTGATATGACCCACTGCATGTTTGTATTCAGCTATGGAGTAGAATTGGTATACATACATTCTTAGTTAAGTACCTTGTATAGTATGCCTGACTTTCTGAGAGAGCCCACTGTTATAGCATTAATAGTTCATTGTTGTGAAATGCTTTACAAGATGGTACTTACTGGGATGCATTCCTTCAGGATGCTACGAATGTTTGATGACTAGCACAGCTGATGGAAGTAGGCATCAGTGTTAAGTTATTAAAAACAGAGAGAGATACTATGGATAGTGTAAAGTAAGTTTGCATAGTTTCCACTGTACTTGGACACTTTAGGGGAAAGCAGCTGCATAGTACATCGGCTGAAATTACCAGTGTACTTTGCACCTTTTATATATACACGCTGCTGACTGGGGACAAAATAGCATGCATACATTTGAAATTGCCAAGTACACACACTGTTTTCCTCCCCCGACTTAAACATGTCCACAGGGTTACCCCTTTACAACCCAGTTAAAAGTGCACTTGCTATGGAACTCTGTATTTACCTGAGTAAATAGCTTTGAAAATTGTGCCCCTCCCCCCCTTACAAATAAGATGTTTCATTTTCATCAGTAAGTAAACAGACTTTCTTATTAAACAAACGGTTGCTAGCGGTACCACAATTACAACTACTATGGATATATAGCCCCTCAGGGCTTACAGTCATTCTAAATATCCTTTATCAGTCCTTAAAAACCTGTGAATACAAATAATGATTTCTACCAGGAGTCAAATAATATAATCAAAGGTCTAGAAAATATAAGAGAATATTATGGTAGATTAATATAGGAAGTGCCATTTTCCACTTTTTGGAGTTTTGAAAGTTATCAAAATATATTTATGTATTTATTTAATTCTTTTATATACTGTCGTTCTGTTATAGTCAATCACGGTGGTTCACAGCAAACAATAGGTAACAACACCTTCAATTATTACATATTTAAATGAAATATAAAATACAATCAAACCAATAAAAGACAAAATATGTCAAAAAGATTGAGATTTGAATATTCTCTTTCTCCTTAGATTATTTAATTACTTCACGCTCAAATGCTTGTATAAAAAGCCATGTTTTTAGATCTTTTTTGACAGCTTTAATTTTTTTTGCATCCTCAACTCTGTTGGCGTGGTGTTCCATAGTTTTGGACCTTCTATCGATAGTCTCCTGTCTCTTACCTCACTTAAATGAGTGCTCTGAAGGGAGAGTGCGTTCAATAAACCTTTGTTACAGATCTCAGGTTATGTTGTGGGTTATGTAAGTGCATTGAAGCACTCAACTACTCTGTACCTTTTTGGTTTGTGATTTTATAAATTATACATAATGTTTGATAGTGAATTTGAAATTTTATGGGTAGCCAAATAAAGATTTTAAAATTGGAGTTACGTGATCATATTTCTTACTTCCTGTAAGCACCCTTGCCATAGCATTTTGTAACATTTGTAGGGATTTTATAGTGTATGTTAGAAGTCTGAGCAAGAGAGCATTACAGTAATCAAGTTTTGAAAATATTAGTGTTTGTAAAATTGTACGAAAGTCTTCTTGGGATAATAAAGGTTTTAAGCGTTTTAGCAACCGTAGTTTATTGTAACCTGCTCTGATCAAGTTGTTAATATATTTTTTCAGTGTTAAGTTGGAATCAATTACTACTCCCAAATCTCGAGTAAATTCAACAAGCTTAATATTCTGTGTTGTAAAGGAAAAGGCAATGAGGTATTTATTGTCTTCTTCCTATCTAACCACAGAATCTCTATATTTTGTAATTTGAGAACCATTCTTGTATGCAACTAGTTTTTGTATGGCTGCAAGATAAATTTTTAATGTATTGAGAGTATGCTCAGTTGAGGTTATCAAATGGAATTAAAAATTGAATGCCATCAGCATAAACATAAAAGTTTATGCCCAAGCCTGCAAGTAATCTGCACAGAAGTAGATATATGTATATCAGTCCCAAGAGAACTGGTTTTATTTGTAGGAGATGAGCTTTTATTGCATCAACAGACGTATTACAGACCATTACTATACACAGATGTTTGGGTCCACAAATTTTCTGTGATGCAATTGTGAGCATTTTGCTATGTCCAGGTCTAGCAGAATAAAAAGAGTGTTTTCTTTCCGCTTCATTTTGTCTCTTGGTTTGCAGTATCTTGGAGACAGAGTCTCGGAAAAAGTAAAAACCAAAGTGGTTGAACTTCTGTACAGCTGGACGGTGGCCCTGCCCGAGGAGTCTAAAATCAAAGATGCTTACCACATGCTGAAAAGACAAGGTGGGGGCAGATTATCTTGGAAAATACACACTTTTTCTACTCATATTTTCTCTCTTCCACTCTTTTCAGAAGTATAATGTGAGTTTAAGTTGGGAGGCCTAATATGAGTCCTGGTTGCCCTATTTCCCCTTTGGAATGAAGAAAACCCATTTTGCAGATGATATGTTTTGCAGCACCATTTGGAGGACTATGCTAGAGGCTTTTTTAGTGTTTACAGATATAATTTTATTTATTTAGCTTTATATTCCAGCTTTCAATTATGTCATCTTGATTTGCAAACCTAAACCAGAATTGTTCTTTTTTTGTTTCCCCTCTCAGGGATTGTATTGTCTGACCCTCTTATTCCAGTGGATAGGACCCTCATTCCCTCTCCACCTCCTCGCCCTAAGAACCCTGTGTTTGATGATGAGGAGAAATCCAAGGTAAATAGGTGTTGTAGGTAGATGGGATTATCTACTATATAAATAGTTACAAAATGTTAATTCCTTTTCATCCTGTTACATCAGTCCAAACAGGTGGGTTGTCTCTCCCTGCTAGCAGATGGAGACAGAGGACACACCTTTTTCCATAACATCATCACTGATGCAGCTCCAGCAAAAAGCTAGTATTCTCCTAGGACAAGCAGGATGAAAGTCCTCACATGTGGGTGACATCATCCGATAGAGCCCAGCACAGAAAACGTTTGTCAAAGTTTCTAGAAACTTTGAAACATAGAAACATAGAAATGACGGCAGAAGAAGACCAAACGGCCCATCCGGTCTGCCCAGCAAGCTTCACACATTTTCTCTCTCATACTTATCTGTTTCTCTTAGCTCTTGGTTCTATTTCCCTTCCACCCCCACCATTAATGTAGAGAGCAGTGATGGAGCTGCATCCAAGTGAAATATCTAGCTTGATTAGTTAGGGGTAGTAGGGGTAGTAAGCGCCGCAATAAGCAAGCTACACCCATGCTTATTTGTTTTACCCAGACTATGTTATACAGCCCTTATTGATTGTTTTTCTTCTCCCCTGCCGTTGAAGCAGGGAGCTATGCTGGATATGCGTGAAGTATCAGTTTTTCTTCTCTCCTGCCGTTGAAGCAGAGAGCTATGCTGGATATGCGTGAAGTATCAGTTTTTCTCCCATGCCGTTGAAGCAGAGAGCCATGCTGGATATGCATCGAAAGTGAAGTATCAGGCACATTTGGTTTGGGGTAGTAACCGCCGTAACAAGCCAGCTACTCCCTGCTTTGTGAGTGCGAATCCTTTTTTCTTCTCCCCTGCCGTTGAAGCTATGCTGGATATGCGTGAAGCATCAGTTTTTCTTTTCCCCTGCTGTTAAAGCAGAGAGCTATGCTGGAAATGCGTGATGTATCAGTCTTTCTCCCATGCCGTTGAAGCAGAGAGCCATGCTGGATATGCATCGAAAGTGAAGTATCAGGCACATTTGGTTTGGGGTAGTAGTGCATTGGCCAGCAGACTGAGCATGCCCAGTCTGCTACTATCTGCACGTCCACGCAAGGACCCCCTTCAGTTTCTTCTTTTCCGCGGTGCAATTGCCTCATGGTCCGTGGAGCTCTAACCTTTTCGATTTTTCCTTGATTTTTTCGAGTTGCCTTGCAATTCCTTGTCTGGTCCCCCTTCGCGTTTGGTGCCCTCCCAGTGCTGTAGGTCCTTTTTCAGCATTTTTCTTTGACCTTGTGGCCGATTCCCAACTCTCCACCCCCTGGTGTCCATCGGCAATCAACCGCACCCCGGGTCTTTTTCTTGGCGTCGACCAGTTTTCATCGGTGCCCCCAGTGCCTGCGGACCATGCCCATCACAGATCCACATGAGGTTTGCATCCTCTGCCTGGGGGCCTTGCACGATGTCTGGATGCGGGGTTGGGCGCGCCTCGACAAAATGAAAAAACTTTTTGGGACCCTGAAATCCTCCACTTCTGTGCCAGTTTCTTCGACGCCCAAGAATCATGGGGCGCCGTCTCCATCTCTACCTCTCACGATCCCTCTAGTTGGCACCCCCAAGGATCAGGGAGAGGGAGATTGATCCTCAGTGGTCTCGCCTCTCCCCCAGACCTCGGGGTCATCAACCTCCTCGGTGCCGGGGAAAGAACGGGCTGAGCATCAGAAGCGATCCTGGAGGCATTAGCACTGATCATTGTCCCGATATGGTTCCGGCTCCGGAGCAGAATCGGCGGCCGCCGAGCAGCCATTGATGTGGCACCGGCCACCTGAGGCCCCATCCTCCAGTGCCACCTGTAGCTGAGGCATTCCCCACCGATACTGGTTCAGGGTGCCATGCCACCTTGTGGACCTAAGGATGAGCCGGCAGTGCCTCGACCCCCCTCCATCAGTCCTGACCACTCAGGACTTCCAGGAGGAGTTGGACCTCAGGGTGCAATCGACAGTGCTCAAAGTGCTGCAGAGCGTTGAGCTGCCGGTGCCCTAGCCTCCACCATCGATGCTAGCACCCCTGCTAGAGCATCTGGACATCGTTCTTGGCGCCCTACCAACGCAGCCGTTGTCTGAGGGGCCCTCGATGCCCCGTTGGCCACTGATGCCCCCCACGGAGCGATCCTGATCCTTGGGTCCTCTGAGGAGGATGAGGCCACCGGGACCGGCACCCTCGCCTGTGATTCCCAGAGCTGCAGCCGGACCCCTCCAGCTTGCCACGGTTGATGACCCCCTCGATGCCGGGGATCCATCGGTGCCGGTGGTGCCCCTGCAGCCTCCGAAGCCCCCAGAGCCCGGGGTCGATGCCCCTCACAGCCCTCGCCCTCAGGACCCTGGCCCAAGTGAGGAAGAGGGTCATTTTGACCCTTGGGGTGATGATGCCACATACTCATCCTCGAGTACACTGATGACCCTCTCTCGGAGCCTTCAGCCCCAGAGGAGTGGCGCCGGTCACCGCCTGAGGACCTGTCATTTTCGGGGTTTGTCAGGGCTATGGCTGAGGCCATTCCCTTTCAGCTCCTCACAGAGGAGGATGCACATCACAAGACACTAGAAATCCTCCAGTTCATTGACACTCCTAAGGAGATCATGGCAGTTCTGATCCACGATATTTTTTTTTTTTAACATTATGTTTATTGTATTCAGGCATAAACATAACACACAATCGCTCAGGAAGCGTAGCTAACAATATATAACTATATGACAACCATCTAAGAATAGGTAAAAGAATGGCCTTGGAATCCAGTTACCAATGTACATAGTGAATTAACACAGTAGGGTATCCACCATCCCATGTACATCCTCATATGAAATGCAGACACAGAAATGTCCATTTATACATATATTATGACATTGATACTATGACATTGATAAACTATTGGAGTCCATAACCGTTTATGTCCAAATACAAATAGAGTTTCTTGTTTTCTCCCCTATCCCAAACCCTTATCCCGCCCCATCCCTCCCCTCCCCCCCCCTTCTGAAGGTACAGTATAGGGTAGAAGGCTTGTGGTTAAAAAAAATAAGAGGTAACAACACAATACGGTATAAGAACATGAACATGGGCATGAATGGCAAGCCAGTAGTGGGGGACAGTCTCCTGCAAGTCCCCAGCCCCAGAATTCCTACTAAAAAGGCCTTAGGTTATGATATAATTCGAGCGGTCCTTATACTGCGGATGGACTAGGTCGGAGATACTTTAAAAAAGGATGCCATATGTGCTCAACGTTCACCTTCGGTGTGGGTTGTTGCCGGTGTAGATAGAGTTCATGAGAACAAAGCCTAAACATAAGCTTAAACCAGAGATCCCACACTGGGCCCTGGGTGCCCATCCAACAGGCGAGGATCCCCTTCTTTCCCAATAGCGCAGCCTTGGACAAGAATCTCAGCAGCCCCACGCACTGAGGACCTGCAGCCATGGTATCCGGTGGGATCGCAAAAAGCCACAGCTGCGAGTCCAACGGGATAGACTTCTGCCAGATATTCTCACAAAAAAGCCTGATATCATTCCAAAAGGTTTGGATAACCGGACATTCCCAAAATACATGGAAATAGCTCCCCGGTGAAAGCCCACATTTCTGGCATATAGGGGAATCACAAAGATGAGCCTGACAGGCCCGTACAGGGGTTATAAAGCCCTGCCTCAAGAATTTATATTGGGTCTCTCTCAGGTCTTCCGTGAGTGTAATAGAAGCAATCTGGGAGAAGCATCTGAGAAAAACTGCATAAGGTAAGGAAAAACATAGGCCATTGTTCCCATCTATTATATAGTCTTTTCAAGCTGGTATCAGATATCCCGTCACCCAACTCTCTGTAAAACTGGGAAATTTTTGGCCGGTGAGAAGCCCTCGTCGTAAAAAGATTTCGTAACCGTTCTGTGATGGGGAGCTTTTTCCAGTTATTACTACATGCCTGCATAAAGTGACTAATCTGTAAATAAGCAAAATTGTCCACTTGGGGAATACGGAATAGTTGTTGAAGCTCAAAGAAACTGTACAACTGCCCCGTGGTGGTATGAATCAGTTGATAAATATAACTAAGTCCTAATTGTCGCCAACGTTGGAAGGCCATACCATAGGTACCCGGTAGGAAGTATGAGTTATTAGTCAAGCTAAGTAAAGGGGTAATACCTTTAGGTTGCCCAAGTGTTTTACAGATTTGTATCCAGGCCTTCCTACAACTGACTACCACTATGTGATCTTTAAGCTGCTGTGGGACATCAGTGTCTTTCATGTGTAGCAAAGAGTTAAGCCATGATATTTTTAAGGAACCTCTCCTCCATATGTGGGAGCACTCCATTTCCGTCTCTGCAGTTAACAGAAAGGCCGATGCCACATACTTGGTTCAACAGGCCCTGAGGTTTGAGAGGAGGCAGCTCCCTCACCAGTCGGTAGTTGTGGAGTCCGCCTTAAAAAAGGCCCGGTATTCCCTCACCCATGCCTCCGCTCCTCTGGGTCGTGAGTATAGGGAACTCGACGCCATAGGGAGGAAAATCTTCCAAAGCGCCATGCTGGTTGTCCGCATTGTGGCCTACCAACTTTACATGACACAGTCAACCTCAATCTCTGGAAGCGCGTCCAGGATTTTGTGGAGGCCCTTCCCCAGCAGCAGCAGGAGGCACTTGTCGCCATTGCCTCGCTAGGTCTGGAAGCAGGAAAACACAAGGTGCGTTCCACCTACGATGTTTTGAAACTGCAGCCCGCTTAGCCGCTGTGGGCTGCAGTTTCAAAACATTGTGGGTATTGGTGTCAGACGGATGGCTTGGCTCAGGGCCTCCGGCCGGAGGTCCAGGATAGGCTCACCGATCTCCCCTGTACAGGTGAGAATCTGTTTGGCGATAAGGTCCGGGATGTGATGGCGCAGCTGAAGGACCAGCATGATACCCTCCAGCAGCTATCCGCTAGTCCCTCAGAAGAACCATCCTCAGCCAGGAAATCCTCCAGGCAAGACCCTCGTAAGCCCTTCTACCGGCAGAGGAAGTATTACCCTCCGGCTGCTTGGACTCGCACTCCCTGAACTTGTTCCAGGGGTCGCCCCCACCAGCAGTGGGTCCCCAGACTCCAATCAGCGCCCCAGTCACGGGCTTTTGACTGGCGGCAAGGGAACTTAAGTCCAGCTGGCAGCTCCCCTGGCACCCGATCTTCCAGTTGGTGGCAGGCTTCTCAGCTTTGCCCGGTGCTGTGAAGGGATCACGTCGGACAGCTGGGTCCTCTCCATACTCTATCAGGGGTACTATCTGCGCTTCAGCCGGCTCCCAGAGACCTCTCCCCCATGTCCATAGTGGAGTTCATCTGCCCACTTGGTCGTTCTTCAAAACAAACTCTCCACCTTCCTCAGAGCAGGCACAATGGAACTGGTCCCTCGCAAACAACATGGCCAAGGGTTCTACTCGAAGTATTTCCTCATCCCGAAAAGGAATGGTGGTTTGCGCCCCATTTCCAACCTCAGAGTGCTGAACAGATTTCTCATAAGAGAAAAATTCAAGATGGTCTCTCTGGGCATGTTGATCCCCCCTTCTCCGAAGAGGAGACTGGCTTTGCTCCCAAGACTTGAAGGAGGCATACACACACATTGCGATTGTCCCCAGCCACAGGAAGTACCTCCGCTTCCAGGTGGGGAATTCACATTTTCAATATAGAGTGCTGCCCTTTGGGCTGGCATCAGCCCCCCGCGTCTTCACCAAATGCTTGGTGGTGGTGGCTGCCTACCTCAGGCGTCGCTCGGTCAAGCTGGTCAGGAGTGACTCCCGCTCTGCAGCCGTGCAAACTCTGGCCCTGACTGTTCAGACCCTGCACACGGTGCGGTTCATTATCAGCTTCCCCAAGTCGCACCTCTGTCCGTCCCTGCAGCTAGACTTCATAGGTGCCAAGTTGGACACAGTATAAGCGAAAACTTTCCTGCCCAAGGACTGGGCGATTGTCCTTGCCTCGCTAGCCACCCTCATCCGCAACAGCACGAGGGTGCCAGCCCATCTTCTGCTTCCTCTGCTGGGCCACATGGCGGCCTCCATCCATGTGACTCCCTTAGCCCGCCTCCTCATGAGCAGCCTTCAGTGGACCTTGTGGTCCCAGTGGCGTCAGGCATCTCAGGATCTGGAGGCTCCGATCACGGTCACAGACTCTCTCAGACTCTTTCTGACCTGGTGGGAAACCCTCCCCAATCTAGACCGTGGGCTTCCCTTCCAGCTCATGCCACCCCCAAGTGATCCTCACCACCGATGCTTCTTCTCAGGGGTGGGGAGCCCACATTTACGGTCTTATACACTCAAGGCCTTTGGAACGCCACCGAAGCACGTTGCCAGATAAACTTTCTAGAGCTTCGGGCGATACGATATGCCTTGTGGGCATTCCGGGATCAGTTGTCATCCAAGGAAGTTCTGATCAGGGCGGACAACCAGGTTGTGATGTGGTACATCAACAAGCAGGGAGGCATGGGCTTGTTCCTCCTCTGCCAGGAGGCAGTACAGGTCTGGAACTGGGCCCTCAAGGGATGTATCTGTGGGCGACTTATCTGCCAGGTCACTTCAACGTGCTTGCGGACCATCTCAGCCAGTCCTTCCAGTCACATGAGTGGTCCCTTAACCTGGCGGTAGCAGCCAGCCTCTTCCGCCACTGGGGTTTGCCGGATGTGGACCTGTTTGCATCTCCTCTCAACCACAAGGTGAGCAGGTTCTGCTCCCTGGTAGCGGGGAACGACTATCCGGCCTGCGATGCCTTCTCCCTTCACTGGGGGCAGGGCCTCCTATATGCGTATAAGCCTCTCCCGCTCCTCTCGAAGGTTCTGTTGAAGCTGCAGGAGAGGACAGGTGGACCATGATTCTTGTGGCACCCTCCTGGCCTTGGCAAGAACTGTCAGTTTGTATGCCCATCCCGCTGGGGACGGCGCCCAACCTCATATCATAGAACCAGATCACCCTGCGCCACCCGAACCTCCGGGCACTGGCCCTCACAGCATGATCCTCCGGCCCTTACGGCTCTTGGACTGTGTTTCTCGAGTCCTGATCGAATCCTGGAAACCTTCGACCAGGAATTCCTACAGCTCGAAATGGAAACGCTGTTCCATCTGGTGCAGAGGGCATGGGTTGGACCCTTTCTCATGCCCTCTCCCCCGGCTGTTGGACTGCCTGTGGCACTTATCCGAGTCTGGACTCCAGACCAGTTCCATCAGGGTACACCTCAGCGCTGTCAGCACGTACCACCGAGGGGTCGCTGTTATGCCCGTTTCAGTCTGGCCCCTCGTTGGCCATTTCATGCAGGGTCTCCTGTAAGTGAAGCCCCCTCTTTGGCCTCCAGCAACCTCCTGGGACCTCAGTGTTGTCCTGGCAAGACCAATGTGGCCATCCTTTGAGCCTCTGCAGTCCTGTGACCTGAAGTTCCTCACATGGAAAGTCATATTTCTGGTGGCAATCACTTCCGCTCGCAGGGTCAGGTCAGGTCTTCAGTCCCTGGTTATGTATGCACCAGACATGAAGTTCTTCCACGACCATGTGGTCCTGCATACGCATCCTAAATTCCTGACCAAGGTGGTGACTGATTTCTACATCAATCAGTCAATCGTTTTACCCACCTTCTTTCTGAGGCCACATTCCCACCCAGGGGTACACCTGTGCTTTTCACACCCTGGACTGTAAACGGGCACTAGCCTTTTATCTAGACCACAAAGCAAATCACAGATCACCCAGCTCTTCATGTCATTTGATCCCAACTGACTAGGTGCAGCCGTGGGTAAACAAACACTATTGAACTGGCTGGCGGATTGCAGTGCCTTCTGCTACGCGCAGGCAGGCCTCCAGCTTGCCAGCAGAGTGAAGGCTCACCCTGTGCGGGCCATGGCAACATCAGTGACCCATATGTGTATGGACCCATTGCAAAAATTTGCCAGGCTGCAACCTGGAATTCCCGCCACACGTTTGCAGCTCACTACTGCCTTGTCAGGGATAGCCATTAGGACAGTGCTTTCAGTCAGTCTGTCCTGTGCAACCTGTTCCAGACCTGAACCCAACTCTCTCTGCTTGTGCTTCTTGTGGGACCAAACCATCCCTGCTTTCCCACAGTGTTGCAGTTGTGGAAAGTCGGAACCTTGTTTGGCTGCTGTTGGTCTCTCCGGTTGAATGGGTCAGTCTGGAGCTCTACTCAGTCACATCCTGCTTGTCCTAGGAGAAAGCGCAGTTGCTTACCTGTAACAGGTAGTTCTCCTGGGACAGCAGGATGTTAGTCCTTAGGAATCCCGCCCGCCTCCCCACGATGTTGGGTTCACCTTCAGTTTGTTATTTTATTTTTTTTGCTCGTCTGCTTTGCTATGTTACGAGATTGAAGGGGAACCTTGCGTGGATGTGCGGATAGTAGCAGGCTGGGCATGCTCAGTCTGCTGGCCAAAGTTTCCAGAAACGTTGACAAAAGTTTTTCGTGCCGGGCTCCATCGGATGATGTCACCCACATGTGAGGACTAACATCCTGCTGTCCTAGGAGAATACCTGTTACAGGTAAGCAACTGCGCTTTCTCTGTCTCCAGCAGATGGCAGGACATACTTGTCTGCTGCAGCAGGAACATAACTCCCAGCTTTGGCCTTTTCCCTACCTGGTGAAGAATTTTTGGGCATTTCTGTGTATGTAGCTCGGGTGCTTGCGTTGGATACAGCAGCTCCCTGAATGGCAGGAGGCAGTTTGGCTGGAGGCTGACCTTATTTGACCCTATCGGGATCTTAGTTCTGTAACCTCGTCAGTTGCAGTGTGAAGGCTATTGTGGCTATAGCACTGGGTGGAAGATGCTTTTTCCAAAGCCCATATAAGCAAGCTTATTTTTAAATGGGAAACTGTTTCTTTGGTGAGGACTTAAACAAACTGGTAAAGGACCTAGGGGAAGCAAAACCCTAAGGGGACTTCCCAGTTGTTCAGCTTCAGAAGAAGTAATCAGTCATTTCAAGCAGCCATAAGGCCAAGAGGTGAATCATCTGGTTCAGCTGTTCCACCCAATGAATGTCACTGGTTCTCCTCTTTGGGGGTGCTTGTAGGCATTCGCTTTCAACAATTTTACCAGAAGTAGTCCCACATATCTTCACAGTTTCATTCTAGTTCTTGCCACTTCAGTTCCTAAAACCTGTATGATCTAGCCATACATTTTGCCTGCCAGGAAAATGGTTGTTTTTGTAGCTTTTGAACTTGCAAGCAGGGATTCCAGTTCGATGTGAAGCACAGAGGCATGATGGATACTTCATTTATTTTGTGGTCCTGAAGAAGGACAGTTCCTACAGACACATCCTCAATTTGAAAAAAGTATACAGCAGTCTTTGCATTTCCCATTTCAGTATAGATCCTTCTAGTCTGTATTAGATTGTGCAGCAGGGTTTTTCTCTTCTCAGAATCTCTTTGAGGCTTACTTCCATATTTCCATCTGGGAAGCTCCGAGCTTCTTCATTTTTTTTTTTTTAGCATCCTCAAAAAGCCCTTTCAATTCATAGCACTCCCGTTTTGATGTAGGCAAGATAATGGTATCGGTAGCATCTTTCTTACGAAAGGAATGATTTATGGTTCATCCATACCTCAGTGATTGCTTAATAAAACCCACCAGGAAGGTCTTTACTGTGTCCAACAGAGATGCGCAAGTTTAGGAGTAATTAACTTTGCCAAGAGTAATCTGTTTCTTCCCAGACTCTGGAATACCTGGGTTCCTGCTTTGATGCCAAAGCAGGCCAAACCTATTTGACTCAGGAAAGAGTAGTTCCACTTGTAAGTCAGTTAGACGAACTTCTTATACAGTGGGCTCCCAGTACTTAGGTTTATCTACAGCTCCTGAATTTTGTCAGCCTTCTTAGATTTGGTTCACTGGGCCAGGACCCATGTGTGTTCTCTGTAATTTTCCATCTATCTCACTGGTCCTCTCAAACTCATGACTATGAAATTTGTCTTCCTTTCCCAGGGTTGGGGAGGCAAAACCTATCATGGGGGTCAATACCACTGAACTTGCTGAGGAGAATGAGTCTAGAACCTCCTCAATGGGTGCTCCTCAAACCAGATGCAAGATTGTTTGGGTGAGGTGCCCACTACCAAGACCAGGTTGCTCAGGGGGCTCTGGTCACAGTAGGAGGGTTCATGGTCTATCAATAGGCTGGAAACCAAGGCATTCAGATTGGTTTTGCTGTATTTCCTCCTCTGCTTCTCCTGTTCTTGGGGGAAGAAAATGGCAGTCCAGGTTCTCTTTGACAATGCCATAGCAGTGGCTTATGTGAACAGACCTCCTGGAGTCGAGGAATCTCCAAGGAAGCAAACCTTCTGTTTTTCAATGGTCAGAGCAGAATCTTCTGCAATTCTCATGACTCATATTGAGGAACTGGGAAACATCCAGCTATATCTCTCTTCAGAGATGTGTTGGTTCCCAGAGAGTGGGAGATCAGCTAGGAGACTTTTTAGAAGATACTGGATCGATGGGAAACTCCATACACGGTCCTAACGTCAATTTGCAAGAATACCAAGGTCTTTGGTTTTTCAGTTATCACTGTGGATAGACATTCTGATCCAGCTGTGGTTAGAGGGACATCTGTTTTGTGTGTTTCCTCTCTGGATTCTGAGAGTAAGGACCTTGAGAAAGATTGTGAAACAGTTTTTGCGTGTCATTCTAATGACTCCAGATTGGTCAAACTGTCATTGGCATGCAGATTTTGTGAATCTGCAGAGACAAGAAGGATGGTAGTCCTCTCATGGGGTGATGACATCCAGTGGAGCTTGGCATGGAACTTTGATCTCAAAGATTCTAGAGCTCTCAAACATGCCCTACTGAGCATGTGCAGCTGTAGTCACCACCCTGCTCCCTAGGCAGAGTCCCTCAGTCTCTTTTTTTTTTCTGCGGAACTGTGTGGTCGTGGAAGCCTTGTGCTCAAGGTATTCAGATTTGCTTTCTTCTCACAGTTCTTGTAAGTGATTTTCTCTAGAGCTGCAGCTGTTTTCTTTTTTTTCCTTAAGATAGTTTTATTTCTTCTCTTTTTCCTCTCTTTCCAACTGTCTGTCAGCCACATGTTGAGCTTTCCCCTGTGCAGTCTGGCAGAGTCTGTTACTGTTAAAAAAAAAAAAAAAAAAGAAGAAAAACTGCTCCTGCAGTTTTGTAGCTGTGTCCTTTCCTTGCTCTGTCTGCTTTTTCTCCCTTTCCCCAGTACTGACAGGACTGACTCTGCAGTCCGTTGGTGATCCGTGTAGGCTGCTGAGCTTGGGGTCTCACTTGAGTTCTACCCGCACGGGAGTTCCATGTCGTTTCACCAATCGATTGGCATCAATGAATTTGGACGGTGGAGGGATCGAAGACCATGCTATTCCTGTTGGGGGGGGGGGGGGGCGGAGAGCTCATCCTCCCCACATCCCAAGGAACTAGTATCCACAGGTGAGAACCCAGGATGAAGTAGCTCTCCTCCTGCTTGCCCGTCTTTGCAATGCAATCTCCTTGGGAGAGAGGGTGAGCAGCAGCCTGGGCTAGCAGCTTGCTGCTGCAACTTGGTACCATGCCCAATAATGGTTGCCCGTGCACATTTGTGATCAGCGCACAGTTTATCTAATGCATCGATGTCAGGACCGCATCGGGGATCAGGCTCACCATTGAGCATGCAGTGGAAACCTTCTGTGCTGTCTGCATCAGTGGCAGTGGAGTCTCGCTGCACCGGCTTGGGCATCGAGGTGGCAGAGTAGCAGCGCAAATCGATGCCCTTGATGCCTTAAGGCCATGCTGCCATCCATGCCCTCGGTGCCACGGCACCATGAAAGCTGCAGTTCCCTCGATGCCACGGTGCCTTTGATGCCACAGTGCCCTCGCTGCACTCAATGCCTAGGTACCCACGGTACCATTGATGCAACAGTGTCCTCCATGCCTGTGATGCTCTCGATGCCCACAGGGCCCTTGACACTCGCGGTGCCATCAATGCCATTGACACCTTCGATTCCATCAAGGTGCGTGCGTTGTCACCCTTATTGCTATTGAGGTGTGTAACCTCAATGCTGTAGCAGCCTTCGATGCCGTCGAGGTGCGTACTCTTGATGCTGCGGCTGCCCGCTAGATCGTCGCAGTGCGTGGCATCAATGCCAGTGCAGAACGAGGCCTCAGTGCCATTGCGATATGGTGCTGCCCCGATACCATTGACACCCTCCGGGCCACTGAGGTGCAGAGCCACCGGTGAGGCCCTCGGGCCACTGATGCCTCTCATTACCACCTCAACTACGTCGAGCGCCAGTGACCAAACACTGGGTTCACCATTGAGCGCCCTGGTCGTTCCTGAGGCCATTGACGGCCAGGGCTCTTGGTAGCCCCTGCGTGACACTGCAGCCCTTGGGTGGAAGGGGTTTTTGGCCTTGAATGGATCGAGCGCAGGGGTTGCCATCTACTTGAGGCACCCTAGTATGCTGGGGCATCCAAGCACAGTAGTCTTGTGCCTTGAGGCTCCTTGGTGGTGTCCTCTATGAGGTACTGAGGAGCTCTGTGCTGTCTTTTCATGGGCTACGGCCATTGGACCATGATTTCTGATGATCTCGGCATTGAAGGCCCCTCCAGATTGAGTACAGAATTGGTGTTAATGGGCACTAGCGAGACTCTTATCAGCTTTAGTATTTGTGAGGCCATCGAGCTCGCAGCATTGACACCCTCGGACGAATCCATAGCTTTATGCAGTCCTAGGTCAGTCCTATAGCTGTGGAAACAACCTGTTGTGTCTGCCCAGAGGGAAAAAACACACACTTAGAGACGCGCAGAGGGCAACCAGAAACAGCACACCTATGATCCCACCAGAGCAAGGACAGAGCACACATGCCAGAGTTGGTGGCTTTATGCTGCCCCAAGACAAAGCACAGAGTGTGTGATGACACCTCCTCTGCTAGTGCACCTCAGCACTGTGTGGCGCAGAACTGACGAGGAGGAAGAAACCATGAAGGGATGATGGCAGAAACCTGGCATTGGACTGCACAGACAGGAGAATGCTGCCTATCATTGCCCGAGACACACGGAGTAGATGCCTAGCCTTTCCTGACTGTGCATTTAGCACACCGTCATAGTAACTCCCAGCAGAGTGAAGAACAGTGTGATAATGGCATCCCCAGAACCACTGATGCTCTGGGTAAGGCGTGGTGGAGGGTGGCAGTCTATGGCGTTGCCCCCTCCAGTGCCTGATAACGCTTCAAGAGGTGGGCCCTTGAAATTGCATCGGGAATGGCTCACCTTCTAGTCCCACCGCTCACCTTCTGGGCATCGGTGAGCGGTGTGTGGGCTGCAGGGCCTCTCCTTGCGGTACCATGGCTTCCTTGGTACTGCAAGTTCATCAATACATTCTGTTACTGGAGTCTTCATTGAGGCCACCAGGCGGTCAGTGTCCGTGGGCACCTGTGGCGCCAGGAATGGCACTATATGTCATCAAACTGTTTATGGTTCGGTCACGTGCTGTCAAAGCCCTGGGTGCAGAATCATTGGGTGCCCTTGCTGTGGCTTTGCGTTGGCGAGTGCAAAAGTGCCATGGGCCCTACGAGCACAGTGACTGCTCTGGGCACCAGTGGCTGTGGTCAGAGGCCGCAGGACATGCCCGCAGAATTCCATCAGCGCCTTTGGTCGCCAGGGACTTCACTGCTGTCATTCCTTAAGGGACTAGAAGGTGAGCCATTCCCGATGCAGTTTCAAGGGCCCACCTCTTGAAGCGTTATCAGGCACTGGAGGAGGCAACGCCATAGACTGCCACCCTCCACCATGCCTTACCCAGAGCATCAGTGGTTCTGGGGATGCCATTGTCACACTGTTCTTCACTCTGCTGGGAGTTACTATGACGGTGTGCTAAATGCGCGGTCAGGAAAGGCTAGGCATCTACTCCGTGTGCCTCTGGCAACGACAGGCAGCATTCTCCCTGTCTGTGCAGTCCAATGCCAGGTTTCTGCCATCATCCCTTCATGGTTTCTTCCTCCTCGTCAGTTCTGCGCCACACAGTGCTGAGGTGCACTAGCAGAGGAGGTGTCATCACACACTCTGTGCTTTGTCGTGGGGCAGCATAAGGCCACCAACTCTGGCACGTGTGCTCTGTCCTTGCTCTGGTGGGATCATAGGTGTGCTGCTTCCGGTTGCCCTCTGCCGTCTGGGTGTCTCTATGTGTGTGTTTTTTCCCTCTGGACAGACACAACAGGGTGTGTTCCACAGCTATAGGAATAACCTAAGACTGCATTCATAGTCAGACCCTTAGGGGAGTAGACACCGGGAGAGTGGTTTCGGGATTCCTCTCCTCCCTCAGCAGAGGAATGTGTCTTTCGACATCTCGTGTCCAAAAACCCTTTTTTTTATAGGGAAGCCCATGAGGCTTAGTACCTGGTAGGTTTTTCTCTGAACTGGGGCCGCAATTCTTTGAATCATTGTTTCTCTTTGGAGGCCAGGGCCCGGCAGCGGCGGTCGTTGGACCGTGTTCGCTGGGGCCCCTCCATGGATTACAGTGGTAACCTTCCCTATCCGAAGCTGGCTGCCTGTGGTGGGTTGGTCACTTCGGTCCTCAGCGATCAGTGATTGTGCCTCAACTCTCCTCTGGGGAATTGAAAGGTCTTCGGGATCAGGAGGCCTCTGGAAGGGGAGATTCAACTAGGTTCCAGGGCAAACCTTATGGGTTCCCCTCTGGATGCCTGACTGTGCATCAGCAGCCACTCTTTCTTTTAAGAAAAAATCATGAAATGTCTCTCATACAGTTGTTGTTAGCCACTCCCAGGGCCCTGTGTGCTCTATCCAGTTTAATATCAGCAGGAACAGTCCCATCTTCCAGATTAGCGGCGGCCAAAAAGTGCTTGCAGAAGCGTGTTATCAGTGGTGCATAATCAGCATTCTCAGAAGATTCCTGAAACCCTCTAAACTGAAGGTTTCCCCATCTAGCTTGATTCTCCAAATCAGCTAGTTTTTCCTTCACAAGTAAATTTTCTTCCTGAAGCTCGGCACACATCTCCTGAAGATGTTTAGAGGTTTCTGAACGGAAATCTATGTGATTATCTAAATTATCCACGCGATCATTACCATAAGTTCTTTTTTATAATCCTTCAGGTCTTTTCTTAAGCTGCAGAACCAGTCCCTGAATTCTGTGTGGGAGGAGGGGTCTGCCGAAGTAATATTAAAGTCATCATTGGGACTCACGTCATGGCCGTCAGAGCTGCCGCCATGACAGTCATCTTCACCCTCAGCAGCCCTGCTCCTCCAGTATGAAAACTGGCGAAAATCAATGGATTTTTGCTTCGCTACCATCTCGCTGCCACTTTAGGAAAGCTCACTCACCACTAAGAGGAAAGGTAAATGTCAAAAAGCTCTGATAATTAAAAAGAAATCTAGGCAGGGAGAGGAGCTTCGCTATCAATCATCCATTCCCCGCGGTGACGTCACTTCCTCCTCTTTATAATAGTCTCAACCATTTTTCCTGGGACTGACTTCAGGCTCACTACCTGTAGTTTCCTGGGACTCTCTTAAATTTTTTCAGATCCTTGCCTCATGTCTCTTGCACAATTCAGAAACCTATTGTAAGTAGTAGCCTCTCTGAGCTTGGGGGATTAGTGTTTAGTCTCGTCCTGGTAATTTGTCCCCCCAGTATCAGTTTTGGAGGAATCAGAGTTGTCTCTCCATCACAGAGAAGACACAGAAGAAAGGCAGGCAGATCCACCAGGTTCTGCCAGCTGTCCCTCAATGGCAAAAGGTGGCTCCTCTCTGATAGTGGGGACAGATTTGTTATTTGCATGTTTCAGGTGGATGAACTGTTGGTCCTCTTTGTTCTGATATCTTTCTGCAGGTTTTTTAAGGTTGAGTAGGTTACTGCTGCTGGTCCACTACAGCTTTTCCTTTTCCCTCTGAGGTGGAGAACCTGGTGCTGTCTGAGTAGGAGGCCCCAGAGTGCAGCTTCAGGAGAGTGAAGGATCCTGTTTCTTAAGCAGAAGTTCACTGCTTATTCCTGATGTCTCAGATGGATGCTTTTGTCACAGCCATTGCTTGATAGACCAGGATCCTTGTAGGAAGTGTTACTTCTCTTTAGGATCCTTAGAACAGGCTTGAGCTGCCTTTGAGTCATGTGTTTACTTCAACAGCTCTTGCTGGCTAAATTTCTATTTGTAGTGGTTTAGTTCTTGGGCACTTGCGCTAAGGTCAAAGCTCCCAGAACATGAAGATACAGCTAGAGAGGAATTAACTGCCACATTCTTGGCTGAGGCCCTGTAGTTCTGTGGCTCTAGCCATAGTGGCTGGGAGGCTTCCCTGGCTCTGCAAGTGGACAACAGATTTGTGATCTGAGTCTCAGCATAGCAAACTCCTCTTTTGTACAGTAACTCTTATTTGGGGCCCAGCAACCCCTGTCGACCTGGCAGAGATCGTGGTCAGTTTCGGGACTTATGGCATTTCAGACCCAGTAAGCAGTCTTTCCTTTATTTCTTCACGCCAAAAGGGCTCCAAAAGTCCAAACCTTGATGGATCTAGCTCTTCAGGTTCCAGTCGCACCTCTTATTGAGGCACATGGGGTCTCCCTCTGATCCCAGCTGTAGGTGGTCACTTACTAGAGTTTTGTTTTTTTTTAAACTTTATTTAACACAAGAGGGATACAATTCAAGAATGCCTGATTATACAATAATTGTGTAACTTTTGGGTTACAAAGTTATGTATGGATGGAATGTAAACTCACAATAAATTCCTATAATATCCCACTCTTGTGTGAAGTTTTTCAATTTTACACCATTCACACTAATCATTCATACCCTAATCCACACAACCATTCTTCAGTCATCCTATCATTCATCCAACTGTGCTATGATGTCCTCTCCTAGCATTATATAAGGGTCCCCATCCAATCACGTAAGGGTCAGAGTGGAATCAAGTAGAGAGTTCTGTTTCGAATTTGAACCTTAGAACTTCACAAGTTACCAATCACTGGTATAACCACTAACCAGTAGTGATTGCCTGAGTGCTTCCGGAAATTGAGCATAGGTCAATGCCTAAAGCTTCAAATATTCACGTGATACCTTTCGGTTAGTAAATTTAATATCTAATCTCTCCACTTGCATCCAGTCGTGAGTTTCTGGAACCATATAAGAGGCATAGGGCCAAGAGGCTTATTCTAGTGATAAAGAATGCAAGTTTTATTTAAGCAGGTTACAATATGCACATATTTTACAATGGCATTAGTCATGATAGACAACCAGTGTGTGGAGCCAAGCAAAAGAAAATCACCGGTAAGAGGCGGTTTCTGCTAGATAGTACCCTCAATAACGTGAAGAACTGCATTCCGGAAGGGAAACATAGAAGGGCAAAATATGAAATTGTGTATCAGAATGCCTCTATCCCTGTGACACTTTAAACAAGTATCTGTAGCAGAAATATGCATTTTACAGGCATGTACATTATCTATAATTTATGCAGTAGCTTAAATTGCATTTCTTGAATTTTGGCTTCTACCATTGTGGAGAAGGCATATCATTTCTTTTTGTGATATCGGGTGTCCCAACAATTCTGTCCATGATTTGACTATTGGTACACAGAGCTGTTCAGACTCTTTCCTAAATCGTAGTTTATACAAGAAAGATAGAGAATTGCTATTCTTTTTCACTTTAGTGAACAGGGTAATTACAGAATCTGGGTCAAAAAGGTTAGAGCTACAGGTCAGCATTTGCATCAGCTAGTGCCTCGCTTGCAAAAACATTTAAAATTGCTTAGATGGGACTTGAAATTGAGATCTCAGTTGATCAAAGGAAATCACTGTTTGTCGGTTTGCACAATATTTGTTCTCCAGAGATGTTATACCGTTTGATTCCCACTTTGCAAACAATGGATTGTTCAGTCCGGGCAAAAATGCCGGATTGCCAGTCAGGCTCAAAAGCTTAGTATTAAAGGGATTTGTCTTGAATTCACAGCAAAAATATTGCCAAGTCAATCTAACTGGTTTTATTAAGATATGGTTTCTGATAGATGTGGTGAGGTCTGCTCTTCTGGCATGTAAGACATTAGTGGGTTTCAAGGGACATAAAATATTTGTTATTAGATCTGGGATATTGTGCATGATACCTTTCCCAGCAAAATCACATTTGACATGCCATGCTATAAAAGTAAAAATGCGGTGGTTTCAGACCTCCATATTTTTTCGAGAACATAAGTACAGTATTTTTTTGCTCCATAAGATGCACTTTTTTTCCCCAAAAGTAAGAGCAAATATAAAAAAAAACAAAAAAACTAACTACAAACCCCCACCCTCCTGAGCCCCCCAAGACCTGCCAAAAGTCCCTGGTGGTCCAGCAGGGGTCCAGGAGTGATCTCCTGCACTTGGGCCGTCGGCTGCCAGTAATCAAAATGGCGCCGATGGCCCTTACTATGTCACAGGGGCTACCGATGCCATTGGTCAGCCCCTGTCACATAGCTGGCTGCCGGCACACGCTTCCCCGGGACAGTGGCTAATGGCCAGCCACCACTCTGCCCCGCCCCCCCCAGCCCGCCCCTTTAAAGAGACCTGGCACTTGTGCGTGTACTGGGGCTTAAATGCATGCCTGGGCCCCTCTGAAAATTCGCCCGGCGCGTGCAAGGCCCAGACACGCACATAAACCCCGGTATTTATGTGCGCAGGCCTTTTAAAATCCGGGTGATACTCTCTAAAACGTATGTTCATTCTCACATACACTCTTACTCACACACACACACACACATTCACTCAGTCATCTTCCCCTCTGGAATGCACTAGCAGCAATAGCAGCCCCCGCCTTCAGTCTACACAGCCAACGGGACTCCTCTCTCTTCCTGGGGCATGGACTGATGCTGCCCCTGCTCCTTTTACGGCCACACAGGTTGGGATGTTCCTGTTCTTTATGGCTGCAGCAATTGTACCTCCTCCTTACCACCTCAGCAGGCCCACATGACACAACTTTTTCTTTCAAGCCCATGCAAGTGAGAAGAACAAGGTGGTCCAATTGTTGCAGTCCTGTCACTGCTATGCCACCCCCAAAACTAGCATCCTAGGTAGCCCTGCACTCTCTCCCACTCCCCGCCCCCCATATTCTTGCTCCTCCTTTACTTTTCATTCTTTCCCTCATTACCTCTTCCACCTCACACCCCTTTCCCTTTCCTCCTCTCTCACTCATCCACCTTACCTTCCCTCCTTTATTACTTGGCCCCTTTCTCTCCACTCATTCTCCTCTTCTTGCTCAACCCCCTTCCCTCCCCTTCTCTTTTCACTCACATCTCCCTCCTCACCAGATCTTTTTCTTCCTGCTGGTGGGGTGTGGAAAACCCACCAGCACAATGCCTTCGGCCCCATCACAAGGCTCCTCTTCTGGCCCACAGGTTGTGGGAACCCATGGGCACATAATCTGTCTGTGCTGTGGCAAGGCTTTTCTTCTGGCCCACAGGGGGTGGGCATACTGCAGGTACATCACTAACTGAGGCCTTTTAATTCCCACAGCGATGCTGGAGGCACACTGCTCCTGAGAGTTTTGCACCTTTCCATCTGCAGACTCGAATCATCTGTAGCCCCTTTGTGCCTCAGAATGCTTCCAGGACATCTCCTGGTTTCTTTCTAGCTCTTCCCTTGGTGAGCCCTAACTCCGCCCTTGGATGACATCACTGATTGGGGACCTTTTAATTCCCGTTGCAATGCTTGAGGCACCACTAAGGCTTGCCCCTTAGTGTGCCCCTTTATGTCTGCTTTGTATCGTATTCTTTTTTCCTTTTTTATTGGTGTGTTGTTTTTCTTGTTATTGAGATATTAGTCTAATGGGATTATTTCTCTTTTTAGTAGCTATGAGGGTGTCTCTTTGTTTTTCCATTCTTATGGTTCTGATTGGGTCTATTACGTGTTTCTCAAATGTCTTTTATTTTTCTAATTTCTTTCCTATCTCTTTCATACCGGCAATTTCTGTAGTGGTGGGAAAAAGGTGTTATGGCTCTTTGGTTACTAATTTCACTCCCAGAATACATTATTCTCAAGAGAATTAGTTTCTCACTGAAATTTCTCAGGCTAACCCACAGTTGTCTCATCCTTTGGTTCGGGGTGGTCTTTTAAATGTTAGATCATGAAGTTCTAAGTAGTCTTATGTAAAAGACTTGATTATTTTTCATAAATTGCAGTTTTTAGTTTTAACTGAAACATGGTTAAAAAACAGTGATACCTGAGTGGAAGTGATGTCATCAAGGGCAATGGCTGCTTGACCTAACCTATGGATATCCCTAAGCTTTAGCGATCTGAGTTGCTTACCTTCAATAACAACTGGGAGAAAAGACTTGACTGATCGCAATGATGGCATCCCAGAAAAAGAAAACTGATTTGAAACAGTTTTCTTATGCCGGAGTGCTGGCGCGTTAGGTGGAGGGCCTAGACAGTGAGGCTGTGGCTGATCACGAAGTGCCGGAGGTTGCAAGTGGAGAGCCAGCAACTGACACAGGAGAGGCATCCTCTCGACAAGAATTCCAGCAATGGTTTAAAGAGCTGCGAAACGATATGTTAGTGATCAAGGAGGAGATTGTTCATTCTGTGACTGAGATAAAAAGTGATCTGATTGAGCTGTGGAGGAGACTGAGATGAGACTAGACGATAATGCTGCAGAGATGACGCAGTTTCAAGAGGCATGCGATAAAATGGCCATGTCACAAGGAGAGATTCATGACTGGCTGGAAGATCTAGAGAACCGTATGAGAAGAGCCAATTTGAGATTATGGGGGGGGGGGTCGAAATTTGGAGATTGCTTTCAAGAGGTTGACAGCATTTGTATGTTACTGCTGGGTTCGGAAGATCAAGAGTCTGTTTTACTTAAGATGCAATTGAAATAGGCTCATCAGGCTTTGGGGGCTCCCCGAGGCAGTTTGCCCAGAGACATAGTGGAAAAGGTGATGTTGGCAGCGCAAGAATGTGGCCCCATCATGTGGAGGTTTTCCAGAGTCTTTTATCTATTACCATACATAAAAGGAGAGAATTTAAGGGAATTCTATCAGAGTTGCACAATCGTAATTTGCGATGTCACTGACTTTTCACATTTGCTCTCAGCTTTACTATAGAGGGGGTGACCTCTAAGATTCGCACAGTGCCCGAAGCAGTGGAAATTGAGGGCTGCTGGAATGGACATTTCCAAAGCAACATCTGGTTCATGTGACTCCAGACCAATGAGAGTTGTTACAACACCTTCCAGATGGCAGAGAGTGGCAAATTGAGGAAAGAGGCTAAAGCGTCAACCAAGAGGATCGTCTGCACAGCTGTCTCTATCACAGGATAACCCAGCTTGAATGACTTTGTCTATATGCTTGGTATTTTTGAGCAATGGTTAGCCATATGGCTTTTGCTGATTTTTTTTTTTTTATATATGTTAGAAACTGTTGTTGGGGAATTATAACTGGGGATACTGATATAAGCAGGATTCTGAGTGGGAATCTTTATTTTTAATTTGGTGGTTGGGGATGGGTTGGTGGGCTGGACCCAGATGATATCATTCCTTATAGAGGAGATTGGCCACTACAGAGGGTGGTGGTGTGTATTGGGATGGGGTGGGAGGAGGTGTGGGTGAGGTGGTATAGTAACAGGATTGCAGTGGAGGATACTTTGGTTACAGGGTGAGTTCGTTTGGAAATTTGGATGGGAAATGTTGTCATTGCGAAGTTGAAGAGAAGATTAGTTTTTTGTTATGGGAACATTAAATATTGTTTCGCTTAATACCAAGGAGCTTAATTCTCCTGACAAAGAGGTGCTTATTTTTTCAAGAAATGGAATGTCTAAAAGCTTCTGTGGTTTTCTGTCAGGAGACACACCTCAGACAGTGCAATGAGGGGCTACTCAGATTTCAGCTGTTCCCTAAACAATATTTAGCATCTGCATCAGTATGCCATAAATACTGTGGGGTGGGAATTTTGTTTTCAAAACATCTGGCAGTAGATGTAAAGGCTACCTTGAAAGATATTGAGGGGAGATTTATTGCTATTAAAATGGTAATACATAATACTTTGTTTAGTTTACTATGGTGAACTTTTTGCCCCCAATACAGGGCAAGGTTCTTTTTTAAATAAGATCTCTGGGATTCTGTCTGACTGGGCTGAGGGTCACTTAATCATAGAAGGAGATTTTAATCTCTCTTCCTATCCATTTTTAGATAATTCTAAAAGAGAGGCAGCGGGTTCTCATATATCTCATATAGCCCTTAAGAATTTGATGTCAGATAGGGGGTTAGTCGATGTCGGTATATAAAAATAATAAATAAATAAATATCTAGCATCTAAAAAATCCAACATTTCGTAATTATACTTTTTTCTCTAAAACCCATTTGTCTTATTCTAGACTGGATTATTTTTTAATTGATAAAACTGTGGTTGATAAGTCAGTGGATGTGGGTTTGGGTAGTATCACATGGTCAAACAATGCTCCTATATAGATTTCATTTGGTTTCTCCCAGGCTGGTGAAGGCAGGAAATTCTGGTGCCTAAATGATAGTCTACTCAATGATGCAACATATAAGGATCAACTGGAAGCAGAGATTAGGGAATATTTTTTGGACAACGAGTCTAGGGATTGTGGTCCAGTTACTTTCTGGGAATGTATGAAGGCCATTGTTAGGGGTAAACTGATTTCCAGGGTCACTTTTATTAAATGAGAAAAAGAGAGAACTCAATTGGAATTGCTCCATATTCTCCAGAAATCATTCATTACAATAAGGACATTTCAACATAATTTAAAGAAGATATATAAAGAGGGGCAAACACTTTTTTACGAGGAGTGTCAGAATATCTTTAGTGACATGGATAAATGGGATTGACTGGACATTTCATGGCTGGGTCGGATATCTTCTGTAAAAATGAATGTTATCTAGATTTGTTATTTTTTTCAGACTCTTCCAATTCCAGTGCCTGATCACTTGTTGAAGTTGTGGCTGAAAATTTGTTTTAGCTTTATTTGGAAGCGTAGGCTTCTGAGGGTGGTGAAGGGTGTGTTGTATCAATCTAAATTAAGGGGGGGGGGGGATTGGGGGTTCCCAATCTGGAGTGGTACTTTGCAGCCTCCCAGTTATGGGTACTTATTGATTGGCATAGAGTAAGGGGTATTAAACCTTGGATGGAAATAGAGCGTAAATGGACAGGGAATTAATCCCTTGAAATGAGAGTTTGGAAGAGGGGATTGTTACAGGTGCATGATTTATCAATTTATTCTCGAGATCTGGAGAACGTGGAGACCCATTTTAGTGGGAGAACGGGAGTATTATTATCGTTCATCATTTCTATTTCTAAAAGAATTCCTACTGGGTACTACTATGGGCTCCTGCTCTCGTTGGGCAACTTTAGGGATAACTAGACTGGATCAGATTTGGGGGGGATTTGGTGTAATGTCTCCCTAAGATATTCAGGAAAAATATTACTTGGAAAGTAAGGACAGGTTTGCTCTGATTCAGTTATATTTTATGAACCAGAGAAAGGTTGTTTCTGATCTTAAGAAGGGGCAAATGTTGTTTGAGGGTTTCTGTGACCAAGCTGACAAACTCCGCAAACCCATTTCAAAACTATATGGAGTGTTAAATGCAAATTTGAAGAGCAAACCAGCCCATATTAGGGCATGAGAGCGAGACTTGGGGAAGCCTTTAGAAGAAATGGGATGGTCGGTGGGTACTTCTCTACTTTGAACTACTGATGAAGGAGTCCCCAATGTTTCCAGGCACTCAAGGTTGCGTCAATGTTCATTGGGGGGGCGGGCCTCCTTGGCTCTCCGGGGCTTAAGGTGGTATCAGGGGTCAGGGAGGAGAACACCTGCTCTCGCGTTGCTCCTCCAGCGACCTGGCTCTCCGGTGTTGACGCAGTTGCACCTGCAAAGAATCCCTCGTTTCGAGGCTGAGAAGCATCAACCAAGGGCGATTTAATCACCCCCCTCAATCTTCCTTTTCTTTTAGTATGTGGCATATCTAAACAAAGAACTTGAAAGCAGGTATTTGCCTCTCCTCGAGCAATGTCTTAGCGGACCTACTCGGCGGCGGCCATCTTGTTTGAAGGTTTCTGTGACCAAGCTGACAAACTCCGCAAACCCATTTCAAAAATCTATGGGGTGTTAAATGCAGATTTGAAGAGCAAACCAGTCCATATTAGGGCATGAGAGTGAGACTTGTGGAAGCCATTAGAAGACATGGGATGGGATCCGCTGCATTAATGAAAACTGGTTATAAAATCCTTTTAGGTGGTATCTGACCCCAGTCAAGCTGCATAGAATGTTTCCAGTAGTCAAGAAGGAGTGTTGGTGGGGTTGTGAGGATAGGAGCTCGTTTTTTCACTTGTGGTGGAAGTGCCCTGAAGTTCAGAAGTTGTGGGATAATACTATACTATTTTTTAAGTTATGGGGAGGTCTGTGGTAAGAGATCTAAAATTGTTTTTGCTGGGGTTTCCAATTCAGTTGCCCACGGAAATGGAGTATAAACTTTTGACCTTAGTGTTGCTAGCTGTTAAAGGAGAGCTAGTTTATAAATGACGTTCGACAGAGATTCCCTGTTTATTATCTATACAGAGAAGACTTTATAAGGTATTTGCTATGGGGAAATTAGTTGCAATTAGGTCTAGTTCTTTGCCCAGATTTGGGAATATATGGATGCCTTTCATTGAATGGTTAAGAGTTAATAGAGAGATTAGTGAGTAGATGGGTCCTTTCTCTCATTTTCATTGATCAACTGTCATTTTTCATGTGACTTTGGTAACTATTCATAGTATCATTTAGGTCAAGACAGTGGGCTAGCGTCTTTGTATGGAGTTCTCCCTTTTTCCTATAGCATTATGTTTTCATGGTGTTTATTGTCTTTCTTAACTCTGCATTACTAAAAGGCATCCGTGAGATTTTCTTTATAATATGGTATACGCACATGCCTTTGAATGGTGTTTCTAGGAGGGGTAGAGGTTTTGTGGGGGTTGGGGTGGATGGGTTGGGTGAATGTGGTTTATTAGGATAAGCAACCTGTATACTTCCGGATAAAGCTGGGGATTTAGCCTGACCTCTGGTATAGAGGAGTTGTGTATATATGCATATGGTTTCTTTTTCTTTTTTATGATTGCTGTTTTGTTACATTCTACATGTGCTGAAATTGTTTAATAAAATTTAAATGGAAAAAAAGAGTGATACCTATTGTTTGATACAGGCTTGTCCACATGGTTTTTCATTCTTGTATAAATTTCGGGAGGGAGGGGTGGCCATTATCTTCAACAAACAATTGCATTTGGTACAATCTCATTGTTTATCTAAACAGTCCTTTTTAATTATTTACAACCCTCCAGATTTTTCCTTGGTTTCTATTACAGAAACATGGAACTTTTGACTGAAGCTATTACTTCCTATCAAAATTTAATCATTTTGGGAGATTTTAATGTTCATTTTGATAATCCTGATTGTCTGTCAGATACAAATTTTATTTCTTTATCTATTGAACTTGGGCTTAGACAATGGGCTAATTTTCCATCCCTGATGCAGGCCTCACTTTAGATTTAATTTTTTTATAAATGATTCTTCTTTTCTGGCTGACTCTTTTTTTTCCTGTTAAATATCCCTGGACTGATCATTGTTTAATTTTGTTTTCCTGAACATACCCAGATCAGCCCAGACAAGCGGGTTTTATTCATCCCCACCAGCAGATGGAGGTAGAGAACAAAACTTTGGGCACTGCCACATATCCGAGAGTGCTACCTGCAGTCCCTCAGTATTTCTCTACCTCCAGCAAATGTTAGAGGTGCTAACCCTGCAGTCCTAACTGATTAGATATTTTAAGGAAGATTGCTTCCCGAGGTGACAGGCTCCTGCAGAAGGGTCGTCCCTTGGGTTGAGCTGGGCGAACGGGGGGTTGGATGCCCCTGGCCAGCTTCAGCCCGCGACCACTCACAGCCAGTGGTCTGGTTCCCTTGGTGGGCCCGAAGCCCCTCCACCTGCCCAGGACAGGGAAGTACTCTTACTTTTATTTTTGTGCTTTCTTGTGTGTCTGGGCCTTTGTTGTAAAAAAAAAAAAAAAAAAGTCACTGGCAGCTGTCTGCTTTTGCAACAGCAGATGCATGTGTGCATCTGCTGTTGCAAAAGCCTGTACAGCCTAGCAGGCTGAAACCTTGTCGGCTGCAGGCCGGGCAGTAAGTGGGCGAATCGGGGGATCATTCGGAGGAAGATGGTCCCGGTCGGGACAGATTCACTCTGGTGGGGGTTGGCTATCCTCCCGAACGAGCCGTGCGGTTTTCCGTCGTGGCAGCAGCCTGTTCACCGCGCCGGCGGGAAATTCTTGGAGCAGTGCGCCCTCTTCAGGGTTTGACAGCTGCCATGTGGTGCGCCCCTCCCCCCCCGCTGGAAAGCGCGGCAAGCATAGGATTGCCTGTTTGGATTTTTATTTTGCCTTGCTTTATTTCTTGGTGCTTGTTATGACAGACAAGCAGCTCAGAGAGACCTGCAGGGCCTTTGGTAGCCTGTCGGTTGGCCTGAATGACCTCCTCCTCTGCACGGAGTGTGCTGGAGGGGGGTCGGGGGGTCTGAAAGGCAAGCAAAGCCACGGAGGCATTCGCAGACCGTGGCGGTGGCTCTGGGATCACAGGAAGGAGTGGCTATGGCCGCAGAAGCGGAGCTGGATAGGGGGGCTTCTCTCCGGGGGTCTGGGGTGTCCCCACCGCTCCTGTCTCCCATGGTTTGACCTAGGGAAAAAGGTCCGGATGTCTCGGGCCCTAGCAGCCCCAAGCGCCCTTTGGGGACCCCGGGAGGGAGGGGGGGGGGGTTCGCCCGAAATTCATACTTTTACTGCATGAGGCCTTCCTGGCTAGGCAGGCAGATAAGTTCGGCGTCACAGAAGGCCCAAAGGGTTCGGCAAAGCGGGGGAAGGTCCCCCCTAAAGGTTCCACGGGCCTGCGAACTCTGCCTATCAATATAGAGACCTTAAAAATCTTAACATGGATCTACTGGCTGTGAATCTTGATTATTTTCCTGAAAATGTTTCTTCTCTATCTTCTGACCAACAAAAAGATATTTGGAATTATGTTCTATCAACTGCAATTAACAGTTCTGCTCCTCTCATTCAGCATAATAATTACGTTGTTCCATCTAATCCATGGTATCATCCGGGTTTGAGGATATTAAAAAGATAAGTATGCCATTACAAATGAATTTGACATAAAAATAGGTCACCAAACAACAAAAGGAGATAGTCCGAAGCCAATAGACATTATTTGGTTGAGGTCCTTTTGGCTAAAAAGGCATATTTTTCTATTATTTGATCTGCTGAGAATCGTCCAAAACAGCTATTTAACATTGTAAATAGATTAGCCAATCAACCTTCTTTAATTTATCCTGAGAATTATAATCTTTCTGCAGATGTAGTATAGTATATATAAGTAGATGTAGTATATTTGGATTTTCAGAAAGCATTTGACAAAGTTCCTCATGAGAGGCTTCTAGGAAAAGTAAAAAGTCATAGGATAGGTGGCGATGTCCTTTCGTGGATTACAAACTGGTTAAAAGACAGGAAACAGAGAGTAGGATTAAATGGACAATTTTCTCAGTGGAAGGGAGTGGGCAGCGGAGTGCCTCAGGGATCTGTATTGGGACCCGTACTTTTCAATATATTTATAAATGATCTGGAAAGAAATACAACGAGTGAGGTAATCAAATTTGCAGATGATACAAAATTGTTCAGAGTAGTTAAATCACAAGCAGATTGTGATAAATTGCAGTAAGACCTTCTGAGACTGGAAAATTGGGAATCCAAATGGCAAATTAAATTTAATGTGGATAAGTGCAAGGTGATGCATATAGGGAAAAATAATCCATGCTATAGTTACACAATGTTAGGTTCCATATTAGGAGCTACCACCCAAGAAAGAGATCTAGGCGTCGCAGAGGAAAACATATTGAAATCGTCTGTTCGGTGGCTGCGGCAGTCCAAAAAGCAAACAAAATGTTGGGAATTATTAGAAAGGGAATGGTGAATAAAACGGAAAATGTCATAATGCCTCTGTATCGCTCCATGCTGAGACCGCACCTTGAATACTGTGTGCAATTCTGGTTGCCGCATCTCAAAAAAGATATAGTTGCGATGGAGAAGGTACAGAGAAGAGTGACCAAAATGATAAAGGGAATGGAACAGCTCCCCTATGAGGAAAGACTAAAGAGGTTAGGACTTTTCAGCTTGGAGAAGAGATGGCTGAGGGGGGTGTGATAGAGGTGTTTAAAATCATGAGAGGTCTAGAACGGGTAAGTGTGAATTGGTTATTTACTCTTTCAGATAATAGAAGGACTAGGGGGCATTCCTTGAAGTTAGCATGTGGCACATTTAAAACTAATAGGAGAAAGTTCTTTTTCACTCAACGCACAATTAAACTCTGGAATTTGTTGCCAGAGGATATGGTTAGTGCAGTTAGTGTAGCTATGTTTAAAAAAGGATTGGATAAGTTGTTGGAGGAGAAGCCCATTACCTGCTATTAATTAAGTTGACTGAGGTCGAAACTCTAAGGCTGCGGTAGAAACAGTGCGGCAGTGCCGGGCGCACCCGCGGTTGCCGCACGCACAGTGCAGCTCGCCTACCGCTCGATCCCGTATGCAAATAGCTTGCAAATGCAAGCTGCGTCTAGGAAGCGTCCCTGAAGCGTTAGGCCCGCGCAACCCATTTTACTGTATAGAGCGCCTATACAGTATCCTGGGTGCGCGGGCCTAACGCTTCACGACCACGCTGGTATCTGTCCTTTCAAATGACATCTGAAATGACAGGTACCAGGAAGTGGACGGTTCTCCTACGCTCGGGATTGCCAGTTCTATCTCCCCTCCTCCTGAAGCAAGGCGCGTAAAGCAGCCTTGCTTCGGGAGGAGGAGAGAGAGAACTAGTTGTTCTGCTGCTTCGCAATTTTCTCCATTCAATCTAATTTATGGTGTGGATGCTGGTTTTCTTTTAAAGAACCTTCATCTTACCACGTCAGTTTCAGATCCTTTTACATCAAAATTATTGGATCCATCACTATCTTTTGAGCCTTCTTTATTTTGGGTTTACCAAATGATCAGCTTAGAAGATTACAGTTGCTTCAAAACACATCAGCTAGATTGATTTACGGTCTGAAGAAATTTGATCACATAACTACCATTTTATTACATTTGCATTCATTACCGATTACTTATCGTATTAAATTTAAGGTGTAATGTCTTACTTTTCGAGTTTCACATACTGGTTTTTCATTATATCTTCTGTCGCCTTATATTACTGTATGCTCTTTACACTCTTCTCATAAGGGCTTATTATATAGAAACATAGAAATGACGGCAGAAAAAGACCAGTCGGCCCATCCAGCCTGCTCAGCAAGCTCCCACACTTATTTTCCCATACTTATCTGTTTCATCAACCACCAAGTTCAGGGCACTTGCTGGTAACTGTTTGATTCAAATTTCCTGCCCACCCCTGTCATTGATGCAGAGAGTAATGTTGGAGTTGCATCAAAGGTGAGCATAAGGCTTAATGGTTAAGAGTAGTTACCGCCGCATCAAGCAAGTTACCCCGATGCTTATTTACCCCGACTGCACAGATCAGTGCCTTGTTGGATGTAGTCTGAATGTAAATCCTGTTTTTCACATTTCCCCCTGCCATTGAAGTAGAGAGCAACGCCGTATATGCATTCAAAGTGATGTATCAGGCTTAATAGGTTTAGGGTAGTAACCGCCATAATAAGCAAGCTACGCCCATGCTTATTTGTTTACCCAGATTGTGAAGTTCAGTCCTTCGGGCCGATACGGTAAAGTCCACGGGAGAACGGGCGAATGCCTGCTCTCCCAGCGCGTGCACAGGCCACTCTCCTGTGTGCGCAATTCACTATTCAAATTAGGCCCGGTGGTAAAAACAGGCAAAAGAAGGTGCTAGGGACACGCCGGCGTTGGTTCTCGAGCCCGCTGACAGCCATGGGCTCGGAAACCGGATGCCGGCAAAATTGAGCGTCCGGTTTTCATCCCGACAGCCGCGGGCCGACTTCAAATTTTTAATTTTTTTTCCTTTTGGAAACTTTCAGGACCTCCGACTTAACATCGCCCAAAGAAAGTAGCGCCTACCTTTGGGTAGGCGCTAATTTCTGAAAGCAAAATGTGCGGCTTGGCTGCACATTTTGTTTTCTGAATCGCGCGGGAATACCTAATAGGGCCATTAACATGCATTTACATGTTGCGGGCACTATTAGGTTCCGGGGGGTTGGATGCGCGTTTTCGGCCCCTTACTGAATAAGGGGTAATGCTAGCGCATCAAAAACGCATGTCCAATAGAGGGTTAACAGTGCGCTCTGTCGGAGCGCACTGTACTGTATCGGCCCATTTGTTGGTTGTTGTCTGAAAGCAAATCCTCTCTTCTACATTTCCCCTTGTCGTTGAAGCAGAGAGCAATGTGGGAGTTGCATTAACCATGCGAAGGCTTATTGAGTAAGGGTAGTAATCACCAGGTACTAGCCTCCACTCCAGAATCCAGAATCACTGTTTATGAATTCAAAGTGAAGTATCAGCCTTAATTGGTTTAGGGTAGTAACCACCATAATAAGCAAGCTACCCCCACACTTATTTGATTAACCAGATTGTGAAGTTCAGTCCTTGTTGGTAGTTATCTGAATGGAAATCCTCTTTTCCACATTTCCCCTTGCCGTTGAAGCAGAGAGCAATGTTGGAGTTGCATTAACCATGCGAAGGCTTATTGAGTAAGGGTAGTAATTACCAGGTACTAGCCTCCACTCCAGAATCCACCCCCATCGCTCTTCTCTTCATTCACATCCTCTAGCCTTTTTTGGATCCACAGTGTTTATCCCATGCCCCCTTGAAATCCTTCACAGTTTTAGTCTTCACCACTTCCTCCGGAAGGGCATTTATTTATTTATTTGTTTGTTTATTTAAAAGTTTTGTATACCGTCGTTCGAAAGGAACATCACAACGGTTCACATCACAAAAACATCATAAAAACAACAATAATATATAACAGTGGTTAAAATTACAAAAGCATTTTCAAATATGAAAATAAAATTATTAATAAAAGGATGGGAAAAAATCAAAAAGTTCGCATTTTTTCATTCTAGCTGTTTCCTTTCTCAAGGCATTCCAGGCATCCACCACCCTCTCCGTGAAGAAATACTTCCTGACATTGGTTCTGAGTCTTCCTCCCTGGAGCTTCAAATCGAGGCCCCTAGTTCTGCTGATTTTTTTCCAACATACCTTCACCTTCTATGATTCATTTAGAGTCAACCAGAGATTCATCCTTCAGCTTCAAGCTCCCTTTCAAAATTCGTGCTGAAGTTAACTTTGCAAAGTTCAGCAAAGCAGTAAAGGCTTTGCTTTTTAAACAGGCATTTAACATCGTCTCATAATAATTTTTTGTTATTTTGTTTGTTTATTGTATTATTTAATAATTGTTTTAATATTGTTTTATTTTTGTATTAATTAAATTTATTGTTAAAACATATTTTTGTTTAGATTTTATTTAATTTTGTTGTCTCATTTTACTTCTACTATGTTTCATTGTATCCCTGCTTGGTTAAAATGATTTACAGGTGGAATGTAAAATTTAAATAAATAAGTCTCTCTATGCTATGGTGAGGTCCTCTTATGGCCTGCGGGAGATGGAATTCTTGCGGATACAACATCTCTCTGTGCTGCAGCAAGACTTCTCTTCAGGCCCATGGCATGTGGGACCCCTTCGGGCATGTCATCTCTCTGCGCAGCGATGAGGTTACTCTTCTGGCCCATGGGGATGGAAACGCCATGGGCATATCTTTTGTCTGAGCCATTGCGAGATGGTTCTTCTGCTCATGGGGCGTGGGAACCCTGCAAGCACATTATCTCTCTGAGCTGCCATTGGGCTCTTCTTCCAGCCCACGGGGTGTGAGAACCCATGCAGACACATGTTAAATACACGTCTGGTGGCAAAGTAAGGTGGCTGCATTTTGGGGGCAAAATTTTGCCGTCTGAAATGTTTCCCTCACCCTGCCTAATGATAGAATCACCCCTGGTCTGGAGTTCATTCAAAAGAGGATGCAGTCTTTGAAGCTGGTGTTCTCAGGGCCACCCTTTCTCCCTCCCAGATTAATTGAGCTTGGCTACTTCATACATGTCTGGACTAGTGTAGCAGGATGAAAAGAAAGAATAATTACCTTTCCTTGAATCCTGCTACACCAGTCCCAATACTCTCCTGGGAAGCTGGACCTCCACAGTCTTTGAAGAAGTGTATCTTGGTTTACAGGGATTGTATAGGAAATTTAGGTGAGCCCTTGAAAAATAGCAGGGTGCCAGTACTCAGGGTCAGCCGATCAAGACCCGTCTGAAGAGGAGACGGCCCATCTAAGTGCTTTTGTTATCCCCCTGCTTTGCTCCCATGCATCCTGGGCCAAAGTGACTTGCGGAAACAAAGTCTAAGAGACTTGAGCGTTGAACAGTCTGTCGCTTTGGTGGCCATGACTGACCTCTCTGCCTCTGTGCTTGAGACCTATGAAGAAAGAGAGCTCCTAACCAAACCCCCCCCCCCCTGAAGAGCATGAGCTGCTGCCCACCGTATGGTAAGAACCTGGGCTTCATTTCTTAATTCAGGGGTTAAAAGGTAGAGCTTATTAGTGTTCAAACGTAAGTCTTCACTAAAGAGATGTGAGGTTAACATTAATTAATTAATTGTAATTTGATAAGCACCGGACATCAAATATGCTTTTGTAACTATTGTTTTTATTGTTGTCTGTGTCTCTAATTGCCTGTGTGGTTCCTGAGGAAGTGTCAAGCTTAGTCTTGTGTAACTTAAATAAAGGAGACTTGTTTTTCTTCGGACAGTTGGATAATTTTTCAAAGAAATGAACAGGAGGATCGCTAGTAAATAATAGGTGCATACATAAAGGGAGGTGGGGTTGGAACTCATAGCTCTTCTCCCTACAGTGGAGATACCTGAAGGTTTACTTTTTGCTGCTTCTTTTCCTTTTTCTTCCTCTTCGTTTATTCAAGAAGTTTGGAAGAATCATTTTTTTGGAAGATTCTTTATTTAGTGTTTGAAATTATATACATATTTAAAAGTATGAATCTGTTATTTTTCACTTCCATGACTTTGACATAAGAATACTGGCTTTTTGCTGGAGCTGCCCCATGATTAACTACCAGTGATGATGTCATGGAAAAAGGTATGTCCTCTTTCTTCTTCTTCTTCTATTATGGCGAGATAACCCACATGTCTGGACTGGTGTAGCAGGATTCAAGAAAAGGAATTATCAGATAAGACTAAATGTCTCCTTTATGGTGATCAAAACCAGTTTTTGTAGATCATGCTGCACTCCAGGCGTGGGAGTATGAATCCCTGCATTGTTATGTGGCCATGAGACATGAACCCAGGGTGCTTGAGTGAGAGCTACCACTGATCCTTACTGACCCCCAATGCAACTTCTTTATTTATAGGAAAGTATTTTTACACTGTACTACTGTAACATAATTGAGATGCACTCCATCTACTTATAACCGAACCTGCTGGTCCTTTTTCATTCTCTATTCCTATTACAGTTGTTAGCCAAACTATTGAAAAGCAAAAACCCAGATGACCTGCAAGAGGCCAATAAACTAATTAAATCCATGGTGAAAGAGGTAAGAGTAGACTGATTATTGTCCACTTAATCCATTCCTCCACCCATTTGTCATTTCCTGTGTCCATTCCACATCATCCCATCAGTCCACTTCCTTTTTTTTCTCACACTTTCTCTTGCTTCCATTTATTGCATCCTCATTTTTCATTTTATCTTTTTCTTTCATTTGTGTAATTTTAATTCTCACAGGACAAGCAGGATGGTTGTCCTCACAAATGGGTGACATCGAGGATGGAGCCCACCACGGAAAACTTCTGTCAAAGTTTAAACAGAACTTTGACTGGCCCCTACTGGGCATGCCCAGCAAGGCACTGACCCTGCAGCCAGCAGGGGTCTCCCTTCAGTCTTCTTTTTTCCGCGCAGCAGTTGCCACGCGGTGAAAGGAGCTCTCTAACCACGTTCCTGACAGGAATTTGGAAATTAATTTCCTAAGAAAATTTGCCCCTCAGGGGTCTCCCTTCGACAAATTTTTAGTCATCTTACGGAACCCGGTAAGTTTTTTGCCTTTTTCCATCGACTACCGTCGAATTTGGCCCTTGAGGCCTGTTGGCACTTACCGATCCCCAGCCTAAATTTTGGCTTCAGGCCATGGCAACGGGGTTCCGCCGTTGTCCGGATTGTACCCGGACTATGTCCATCACAGACCCCCACAGGGTTTGTGTGATGTGTTTGGGTAGTGAGCATGATGTCCTGACTTGCACCACATGTGCCTTAATGACACCCAAGGGTCGCAAAGCCAGGATGGAGAAGATGGGGCTCCTCTTCCATGCACCCACCCCAACACCATCGATAGCATCGACGTCATCGGAACCGGCACCGTCAAAGTTGTACCATCATCGTCAACCCTCCGGTGACCGTCCGCCATCGATCGCTTCTCGGCCGTCGACTCCCGTCCCTTCCCCGGATGGGCGAGGGGATCGGAAGGAAAAGCACCGCTATCGACGGCACAAATCTCGGCCTGTCGAGGATCCACAGCCATCGACCTCTGCTCAAGCCGAGCCACCGACAAAGAAGCCGCGAACAGACCGGACACCCTCCACGTCTCGTTCGCAGGCATCGAGGAAACCCTCACCCTCCCGGGGTGCGGGGGCCGTGATCCCACCGGTTACGGTGGTCCCTCCGGCCCTGCCTCAGCCTCCCTCTCCCGTCGAGCCGGGTATGGTTACCCCTGGTCTCCGGGCAGAACTGGACCGGCTGGTCCAGGAGGCCATCGAGAAAGCGATGAAGAAATTGCAACCTCCATCGGCACCGTCTCCGGCACCGGTTCCAGTGCCGCCCCCGGCACCGACACCGGCACCGGCTTCGCCACCGAGGAGGGAACCGACCACCGAGCCGTTGATACAAGCGCTAGCACCGCTACTGAGCCGCATGGAGGCGCTCATGACGGCCCTTCCATCGGTGATTCCAGTGCCTTCGACAACACCACCGTCTCCGACTGGATTTTCATTGGCAGGAGAAACACCGTTCCAGATTCCTCCTTCCGGGGTGGTTCCATCGGTGCCTTCTGGTATATCTCCACCGATATATCCTTTGGTTCCATCCATTCCACGCCAGGCACCGATTCCATCGACAGCACCGAAGCCATCGATGCCATTTCTGGTTCCACCTACGGCACCGATTCCACCTCGGTTTCCATCGATGCCTTCAGAGCCTCAGCCAGGTCCATCAGGGCTACAAGCCCCACATGATCCCTACGATACCTGGGGTGATGATGATGATACCTCTTCTGACACAGATTTGCCTTCGCCACCATCTCCTACAGAGAGTAGAAAAAGATCTCCTCCTGAGGATCTCTCTTTCATTAATTTTGTGAAAGAGATGTCAGAAGTTGTACCTTTTCAACTACAATCTGAAGCTGATGACAGACACCAGATGATGGAACTCCTTCAATTTCTGGATGCTCCAAAAATCATTGCTTCCATCCCTATACACCAGGTGTTTTTGGATCTGCTCAAGAAAAACTGGGAATCTCCTTCATCAGTGTCCCCAGTTAACAAAAAAGCTGACTCCACCTACCTTGTCCAGTCAGCACCAGGTTTCCAAAAACCTCAACTGGATCATCGCTCTGTTGTGGTTGAGTCCGCGCAGAAGAAGGCCAAGCGTCTTAAGCCACACTCTTCTACCCCGCCTACCAGGGACAACAAGTTCCTAGATAGTGTTGGACGGAAAGTCTATCATGGAGCTATGTTGATTTCACGCATAGCTTCATATCAACTTTATATGACTCAGTACAACAGAGCCATCCTTAAGCAGATGCAAGACTATGCTGACACGTTACCAGACCAATACCAACCGCAGCTTCAAGCCCTTCTTCACAAGGGATTTGAGGCAGGGAAGCACGAGATTAGGACTGCCTACGACATATTCGATGCTTCCACAAAAGTTTCAGCCACAGCCATCTCAGCCAGACGTTGGGCTTGGTTAAAATCATCCAACCTTCGCCCAGAGGTTCAGGATCGTCTTGCTGATTTACCCTGCTTAGGCGATAATTTGTTTGGAGAGCAAATTCAGCAGATTGTGGCGGAATTGAAAGACCACCATGAGACGTTGAAACAACTCTCATCTGTCCCACCTGAGCTGACCTCCAAGCAACCGCAAAAGAAAGACTCTAAGAAGTCATTCTTTCGACCACGCCGTTATTATCCTCCATCGGCCAGGCCTCGTCCAGCTCGATCCTCTACTAGGCCTCAGCCGCGTCAGCCTAGGAAACAAAGGCCTACTGTAGCCCCTCCTCCTGGGCCTGCGGCTGGACTTTGACTCCCCTGTAGGGAACACATGCCAAACCCCTCTTCCGGACATCCCTGTAGGAGGTCGACTGTACCATTTTTTACAACCTTGGTTGCAGATCACCTCAGATCAGTGGGTGCTAACAATTATCGCACAGGGTTACCACCTCAACTTCATATCTCTTCCGGCAGACTCCCCGCCTCTTCAAGCGTGGAGTCTATCCACCCATTTGGCTCAATTACAACAGGAAGTATCCCTTCTTCTGCAATTAAATGCTATAGAACCCGTTCCTCCCTCTCAACGAGGCACGGGATTCTATTCCAGATACTTCCTAATACCAAAGAAATCAGGGGGACTACGTCCCATTTTGGACCTTCGAGCCCTCAACAAATACCTTCAAAAAGAGAAATTCAAAATGGTAACCCTAGGCGCGCTGCTCCCTCTGCTACAAAGAGGGGATTGGCTGTGCTCTCTCGACCTCAAGGACGCTTATACCCACATTGCGATCACACAATCCCATCGCAAATATCTGCGGTTTCTAGTAGGCCACGACCATTATCAATACCGTGTCCTACCTTTCGGTCTAGCTTCTGCCCCACGAGTCTTTACCAAATGTCTCGTAGTGGTAGCAGCATTCCTAAGGAAGGAAGGTGTCCACGTCTACCCATACCTGGACGATTGGCTAATCAGGGCCTCCACCCAGCAGATAGCTCAATCCTCCCTAAAATTGACAATTCAAACACTCCTTTCCTTAGGGTTTCTCGTCAATTATGAGAAATCTTGCTTAGTCCAGTCTCAAACCTTATCCTTCATTGGGGCAGACTTGGACACCTTACAGGCAAAGGCTTACCTTCCTCTTCAGAGGGTCCACACCCTAATGTCCCTGGCTCGCCAGCTCCAGTCTCAGAACACTGCCACGGCTCGCCAGTTCCTCATTCTCCTAGGGCACATGGCATCCTCGGTTCAAGTCATTCCCATGACCCGACTAGCCATGAGAGTAACACAATGGACTCTACGACACCAATGGATTCAAGCTTTTCAGCCTCTGTCCTCCATAGTCACAGTCACACAAGCGCTGCGCCTATCCTTAACCTGGTGGACGACTCAGGTCAACCTCCTTCAGGGCTTACCCTTTCTTCCACCGGAACCGCAAGTAATCCTAACTACCGACGCTTCTCACATCGGTTGGGGAGCCCATGTGGACGACTTTCAAACCCAAGGGTTATGGTCCAAAGAGGAAGCCGAACACCAGATCAATTTCCTGGAACTTCGAGCAATCCGCTATGCGCTCCGCACTTTCAAAGATCATCTCTTTCATCAGATAATCTTAATCCAGACGGACAACCAAGTGGCCATGTGGTACATAAACAAGCAGGGAGGCACAGGCTCCTTCCTTCTGTGTCAGGAAGCTGCGCAGATCTGGGCGGAAGCCCTCTCCCACTCCATGTACCTCAGGGCCACTTACCTGCCGGGAGTAGACAATGTATTGGCAGACCAGCTGAGCCGTGTCTTCCAACCACACGAGTGGTCACTCGATCCTCTGGTAACGACCTCTCTGTTTCACAAGTGGGGTTCTCCCCGCATAGACCTCTTTGCGTCCCCTCAGAACCACAAAGTGGACGATTACTGCTCTCTCATTCGGAGCCAGCACTCTCGGCCGAGGGATGCATTCTCCCTCAAGTGGACAACCGGTCTGCTCTATGCATTCCCTCCACTTCCTCTTGTGTCAAAGACTCTCGTGAAGCTACGCCACGACGGGGGAACCATGATCCTAATAGCACCCTACTGGCCACGCCAAGTATGGTTTCCAATACTCCAGGATCTCTCCATCCGCAGGCACATTCCTCTGGGAAAGGACCCGCATCTACTCACTCAAAACGACGGATGCCTCCTCCATCCCAACCTCCAAGCCTTGTCCCTGACGGCATGGATGTTGAAAGGTTAGTCCTTCAGCCTTTCAACCTTTCAGATTCCGTTTCTCGGGTCCTGATAGCTTCACGAAAGCCTTCCACAAGAAAGTCTTACTCATACAAATGGAAAAGGTACACATCATGGTGCACTTCTCAGTCCCTTGATCCCCTTTCCTGTCCAATCTCCAAATTCTTGGACTATTTATGGCATCTCTCTGAATCAGGTCTTAAAACCTCTTCTATCAGAATGCATGTCAGTGCGGTAGCCGCCTTCCATAAAGGTGTACAGGGTGTCCCTATTTCAGTACAACCCCTAGTAACCCGTTTTCTTAAAGGCTTGCTCCATCTGAAGCCACCCTTACGTCCTCCGGCCCCATCTTGGGACCTTAACCTGGTTCTTGGTCGTCTAATGAAACCTCCTTTCGAACCTCTGCACTCCTGTGAGTTAAAGTATCTCACATGGAAAGTGTTATTCCTCTTGGCTATCACTTCAGCTCGCAGGGTTAGTGAATTGCAGGCCCTAGTTACCTATCCGCCTTACACTAAGCTCCTGCAGGACCGGGCGGTACTCCGCACTCATCCTAAATTTTTACCTAAGGTAGTTTCTGAGTTTCATATCAATCAATCCATCATACTACCTATCTTTTTTCCCAGGCCCCACTCCAACTCTGGAGAGCAGACCCTGCATACCCTAGACTGTAAACGAGCTCTAGCTTTTTACCTAGACCGTACAGTTTCCCATAGGAAGAGCACTCAATTATTCGTCTCTTTCCATCCTAATAAGCTGGGACAACCTGTGGGTAAGCAGGCTCTTTCTTCCTGGTTGGCGGACTGCATTTCTTTTTGCTATCAGCAAGCTGGCATTCCTTTTCAAGACCGTGTTAAAGCACACTCTGTGAGGGCCATGGCGACGTCAGTGGCACACCTTCGATCGGTGCCGCTTCCTGACATCTGCAAAGCTGCAACCTGGAGTTCTCTCCATACCTTTGCAGCCCATTATTGTTTGGACAAAGCTGGAAGACAGGACTCCATCTTCGGCCAGTCTGTCTTGCGTAACCTTTTTCCAACCTGATGTACCAACACCCTTCCACCTACCCGGTTGGGTGCGGATGCCCTTTCCCAAATTTCTCCTCACTTATTGTGCTTGCTGCACACCGTTGGGTACATTTGGTGCAAGTCGGGACATCCTCAGCTCGGTACTCACCCATTTGTGAGGACAACCATCCTGCTTGTCCTGTGAGAAAGCAAATGTTGCTTACCTGATGTAACAGGTGTTCTCACAGGACAGCAGGATGTTAGTCCTCACGAAACCCGCCCGCCTCCCCGCGGTGTTGGGTTCGTTTTATTTTTACTTTCTAGGCACTGCCTGTAGCTTTGAAAATCAGACTGAAGGGAGACCCCTGCTGGCTGCAGGGTCAGTGCCTTGCTGGGCATGCCCAGTAGGGGCCAGTCAAAGTTCTGTTTAAACTTTGACAGAAGTTTTCCGTGGTGGGCTCCATCCTCGATGTCACCCATTTGTGAGGACTAACATCCTGCTGTCCTGTGAGAACACCTGTTACATCAGGTAAGCAACATTTGCTTTCTCTCTCTTCCCTGTACGTACCAGGATCAGTCCAGACGGTGGGTTATGTCCCCCGTCCAGCAGATGGAGTCAGAACAGAGCTCGAGGGCTCCGCCTCCTATACCAGCTCACCCTCTGCTGGAGCTCAGTATCTTTCTGACTCCAGCAGATGTGAGTTGGGGAAACAGTGCTTCCCCAGTCTGACAGGTTTTTGAGTCTCTTTCTACTTTTCTTTGAGTTCTTCCTGTCTTTTGTTTGCTAGCTAACAATTTGGATCAAGTTAATTGAGAAAAAAAAAAAAAGTTTTTATTCTGTCAGTGATTTGAGGAGGCGTGCTTCTCTGTTCTGCCTCCTCCTGCAGTGTCACTTTCCTACGTTTGGGGTAAGTGTTATTTTCTGTGTGGTTTTTCTTGCAGCTTTTCTCTTCACTTGTCGGCATTTGCTGGTACACCCGGCTCTCTCACGCAGTCCTTGACGGTCCTGTGGCCCGGCGAACGCTATCTCGGGACTGGGCGCGCCGCTAGCGGTTTTTCCCGCCAGCGCCTACGGATCTGTCAGGCGGGTTGTGTCGGCCTTTCGGCCCCCCCGCGGTGCGCTTCCTTTTTGGCCCCCCCCCCCGAGGCGATTTCTCATAGCGGCTTCTTCATGCCGCGCTTTTCCCGCTGCGAGACCTGCGGTGAGGCAGGGTCTCGTTTTTCAAAGGAGGGAGTTTGCCCGCGCTGCCTCCCTGAAGTGGAAGGTGGTTCGCGTGGCTCGGGTTCGCGCCCAGCGCCCTCCTCACCACAGCCAGGGATGAGCGGGCCGGCCACGTCCTAGCCAATGGCGGGAACGGTGGCCATTTTGGAGCGGGATTTTCCTTCAGAACACGCTCTGGAGGAAACAGACGCAGTTCGGGGCGCCCCCCACCTGCACCGAAGCCCAGAGGAAGCTCTACCGGCCCGACCACCGCAAGGGGCCCCTGCGGCTGCGACTTCAGCCAGCCTGCCGTTTTTTTCCCCGGACTTCATTTTAAAGATGCACACGGCTTACCTGCAGGGCCTGACAGAGCCGGGGGGAGCCCCCTCAGGGCCTCCTGCTCCCAAAGTTCCCAAGCTCTCGTTTCCGGCCTCCGGGCCCCTGTCCTCGGCTGGGCCAGCCACAAGCTCCTCGGCTTTGCCATCCCAGCCTCGAGTGGCGGGAGCGGCTCCCCCTTTGGGCCCTGACCCTTCGGACCCTCCGGATCCGGCGCAATTGGAGGGGCAAACGGAGGGCGACGACCCGCGAGCCTTGCGGATCTTCCATAAGGAGGAACTAGAAGACCTGCTCCACCAGACCCTTCAAGAGCTAGATCTGGATCCTCCACCGGACCCCCCGGCGCCTGTGGCTCCGGCGGTCGCAACGTGCTCCAAGAAAGGGGACCCGGTCCTGGCCGCCCTTAGGCCTAGGGCTAAAGCTTTCCCGGTCCATGAGTCTTTTCTCCAGCTCCTCACGGGGGAATGGGACGTCCCTGAAGCGGCATTGAGGGTCACCCGGGCCATGGAAAAATTATATCCCTTGCCTGAGGATTTCTTAGATCTCATCCGTTTCCCTAAGGTAGACTCGGCGGTCTCAGCGGTGACTAAGCGAACTACGATCCCGGTGACGGGCGGGACGGCCCTACGGGACACACAGGACCGCAAATTGGAGACATTCCTCAAGAAGGTGTTTGAGGTTTCGGCCCTAGGGATGCGAGCTGTCATGTGCAGTTCTTTGACCCAGATGGCTAGTCTGCTCTGGGTCCAGCAACTCCTGACGTCGCAACAGTTGCCTCCGGAAGAAGCAGCTCAGGCTGACAGCCTGGAATCTGCCATCGCTTACGGGGCGGATGCTCTGTATGACCTTTTTCGCGTTCTGGCCCGCTCCATGGTGTCGGTGGTGGCGGCTCGTCGCCTCCTGTGGCTCCGGAATTGGTCTGCGGACGCCTCCTCCAAATCGAGCCTGGGATCCCTTCCTTTTCGTGGGAAGTTTCTTTTTGGGAACGACCTGGATCAGATCATGAAGTCACTGGGGGAAAATGCAGTGCATCGTCTACCCGAAGATCGGCAGAGGCCTTATAGGCCGTTTGCCTCCACCAGAACCAGGGCTCGAGCACAGCGACGCTATAGATCCTACCGGCAGTCCAATCCTCGCACTGCTCCCAGTAGATCCCAACCGTGGTCGCGGTCCTTTCGTGGGCGGAGGCCCGCGAGAGAGGGCTCGGGCCAGGGGAACCCCCCCGGCAAATCTACCCAATGATGCCAGACCGACCCACTCCTCCTGTCCGCCCATCGGGGGCCGACTCACAGATTTCGTCGAGGAGTGGGTGAAGATTACTTCAGATCAGTGGGTCCTGGACACCATCCAATACGGTTACGCCTTGGAATTTGTCCGTCTTCCTCGGGACAGATTTCTCTTCTCTCCGTGCGGCTCCGACCTCAAACGGATGGCGGTTCAACAGACACTAGACCGTCTGCAAGCCATAGAGGCTATCGTTCCCGTTCCTTTCGCCGAGGTGGGCTCGGGCCATTATTCCATCTACTTCGTGGTTCCCAAAAAGGACGGCTCGTTCCGGCCCATACTGGATCTGAAGGAAGTGAACCGCTCTCTGCGGGTCAACCGATTCCACATGGAGACGCTGCATTCAGTGATTGCTGCGGTACACCAGGGGGAGTTTCTGGCTTCCCTGGATCTGACGGAGGCGTATCTGCACATTCCGATACGTCCGGACCACAGACGCTACCTACGTTTCAAGATCCTCGGTCAGCACTTTCAGTTTCAGGCCCTACCCTTCGGGCTCGCAACGGCTCCGCGGACCTTCACCAAGATCATGGTGGTGGTGGCGGCGGCCCTCCGGCGGGAGGGGATCTTAGTGCACCCCTACCTGGACGACTGGCTGGTGTGGGCGAAGTCCTTCTCGCATGGACAGGCCTCGGTGGCCAGAGTCTTGGAGATGCTTCGCTCTCTGGGCTGGGTTGTGAATCTTCCCAAGAGTTTCCTCGTCCCATCCCAACGCTTGGATTTTCTGGGGGCGACCTTCGACACTCAGCAAGGCATGGTCTTCCTGCGGGCGGACAAGGCACTCTCCTTCAGGGAGCACGTCCGTCAGTTCGCGTCTTTGTCGGAACCCACCGCTTGGAATTATCTACAGCTTCTGGGAGTGATGGCGTCCACCATCGACATGGTGCCCTGGGCGTTTGCTCATCTACGTCCACTGCAGGCGTCCCTGCTGTCGCGATGGAAACCGGTGTCACAGGAGTATCAGGTGGTTCTACCCCTCCCCCAGTCAGCTCGAGACAGTCTGGAGTGGTGGCTGGTCCCGGCTCACCTGGCCCGAGGCGTCTCCCTCGACGTTCCCTCTTGGGTAATTGTGACCACTGACGCCAGCGAACGAAGCGCCACACAGGGGACGTGGTCCCCGGAGGAGGCGAGGTGGCCGATCAATCGTCTGGAGACCAGAGCAGTACGCCTCGCACTTCGACGTTTCCTCCCCCTGATTCGGAACCGAGAGGTACGGGTTCTTTCGGACAACGCCACCACGGTGGCGTACATCAATCGTCAAGGCGGGACGAGGAGTGAACAGGTCTCCGCCGAAACCACGCTCCTGATGGACTGGGCGGAACTTCATCTGGTTCGGCTCGTGGCCTCCCACATCACCGGCGTGGACAACGTGCAAGCGGATTACCTGAGTCGTCAGCGGTTGGACCCCGGCGAATGGTCCCTTTCCGACGAGGCGATGACGCTCCTGGTTCGCCGTTGGGGAACGCCGCGACTGGACTTGATGGCGACCGCCCTCAACGCCAAGGCCCCTCGCTTCTTCAGTCGCAGAAGGGAGCACGGCGCGGAGGGGGTGGATGCTCTAGCGCTGCCGTGGCCGGAAGATCAACTGCTCTATGTTTTTCCTCCCTGGCCCTTAGTGGGCAAGATACTCCGCAGGATAGAAACTCACAGCGGTCCCGTGATTCTGGTAGCTCCGGAGTGGCCGCGTCGTCCTTGGTTTGCAGACCTGCTTCACATGGCAGTGGACGGACCGTTACGCCTGAGTCATCTTCCTCGGCTCCTGCAGCAGGGACCGGTATTTTTCGAGCAGGCGGCACTCTTTTGTCTTGCGGCTTGGCTTTTGAACGGCGCCGCCTCCGCCGACGAGGCTACCTGGAGGCGGTAATCTCTACGATGCTCCGGGCCCGCAAACCTTCTACCTCTGTTGTTTATGTGCGAGTGTGGAAGGTCTTCGAGGCCTGGTGTACCGATCATGGGGCCCGACCCACGGAGGCGTCGGTACCTCTGATCCTTCAATTTTTGCAGAACGGGCTGGATAAGGGTCTTGCATACAATTCCCTACGTGTGCAGGTAGCGGCCCTGAATGTTCTGGTACAGACACCGGTCGCCCTGCCTCTCCAGGCGGATATCGCCCGATTCCTGAAGGGGGCCAAACATCTATGGCCGCCGGTCAGGGACCCTTGTCCGTCGTGGAGTCTTAACCTGGTTCTCCGGGCCCTAGCGGGCGCTCCTTTCGAACCTCTACAGGAGTCTTCGCTTAAAGATCTTACTATGAAGACAGTTTTTCTCGTGGCAATATGCTCTGCCCGTCGAATCTCGGAGCTGCAGGCTCTTTCCTGCAGGGAACCCTACCTTCGCATTTCGGAGGCAGGGATCTCGCTGCGTACAGTACCTTCCTTCCTCCCAAAGGTGGTCTCTTCGTTTCACGTGAATCAGACGGTGGAACTCCCGGCGTTCTCTCCAGAGGAGTCTAGGTCTCTTCGTCACTTGGACGTCAAGCGAGTCTTACTCCACTACCTAGAGGTTACCAATGCCTTTCGGGTTTCCGATCATTTGTTTGTGCTCTGGTTGGGACCTAAGAAGGGCTCCTCGGCTTCAAAGACGACCATCGCCCGCTGGATCAAGGATGCCATCTCGTCGTCTTATATCGGGGCCGGTCGGGATCTGCCCAGGGGCGTTCGAGCTCATTCTACACACTCTCACGCAGCGTCTTGGGCGGAGTCTCGTGCCGTCTCCCCACAGGAAATTTGCCGGGCGGCGACGTGGAAGTCGCTGCATACCTTCGCTAAGCATTATCGCCTACACCTGGCGCCCTCGGCTCCTGGGCAATTTGGCGATCAGGTTCTCCGAGCAGGGCTCTCAGGGGCCCACCCATAGTAGGGAAGCTTTGGTACATCCCACCGTCTGGACTGATCCTGGTACGTACAGGGAAAAGAAAATTATTCCTTACCTGCTAATTTTCGTCCAGACACCCACCACGCTGGGATCTTGCGACCTGCTCGGATTCATTGTTATCTACTGTCTCTTCTTTCTTCTCTCTGGTTCTTTATCAGAGTTGTACAGCTCCTCACAAGTTGACGTTGGCGACCTCTTTTTGTTAGGTCATGCCTGTTTTATTGTTCTTGATGTTGACTTTTGTCAGGGTTTTGATCCAAATTGTTTTGTTATTGCTCTTTTGGGCTTTGTTATTCACGATACTGAGCTCCAGCAGAGGGTGAGCTGGTATAGGAGGCGGAGCCCTCGAGCTCTGTTCTGACTCCATCTGCTGGACGGGGGACATAACCCACCGTCTGGACTGATCCATGGTACTACAGGAACGAAAATTAGCAGGTAAGGAATAATTTTCTTTTCTTATTTATTTCTGTTCTGTTTATGCATCTCATCGAACCCATTGTTTTCATGTGTGGTATCCATCCTTCTGTTCAGTCATTCTATTTTACAAAATTATAGATGAGACTGTAGGGGCAGATAAAGATCACAAGACCCATCTAGTCTGTTCGGCACATGTTGATCTTACTTTATATCTGGCTTTACACTTGTTTCCTCACAGCTGAAGATCCTATGATTTCTTGAATTCTGTTACTCTTTTTCCCCACCATCTATACTGGGAGACTGTTCCCAGCTATATTAATTACCCTTTCTGTGAAGAAATAATTCTGTACATTATTCCTGAGTCTTCACCTGCCAACTTCATATTATGTCACTTCTCCCCACCACTTTGTTCGACTACAAAATTGTTTGCCTCATGGTTGGCAATAATTAGTATCATGAGGTTTAATGTATTTTAATATCTTTGATTTAGCCAGTATGATTTTTTTGTATTCATGGATGCTTACTCGCCAGATTTTGAAGGCATTTTCTTTCTGTCCTACTTTTATTTGAAACATCTAAGGATGAGGTTCGAATGCAAAAGGTAACAAAGCGGTTACATACCCTGGAAGAAGTGAATAACAATGTGAAACTGCTCAATGAAATGTTGGTTCACTACAACAAGGAAGACTCATCGGAAGCTGATAAGGAACTGATGAAGGTAGATCATTCCGTTTTTGTCACCAAGAAGGATATACTGGATCCATGTGTTTTATTTTAGGAGTATTATAGTACAAAGGGGGAAACACAACACATGCAGTTCAAAACTTAACAATTGTGCATTTTTATAGGGAGAAAAGAAACTACAGTATAATTACAAAAAGGACATTTTAAAGAATTATCTTTATATATAGAAGAAGTGGGGGGATCATATGAAAGCTGATTTCAACATACCTCCAGCAGTGGCTTGATCATCTACCCCTAAAACATCTAGAAGGAGTGGAGAAGTAGAGCAGTGGGCTGAAAACCAGGGCAGCCTGGTGACACTTGTAACTTTGGCCAAGACATGTCACCCTCCATTGTCTCAGGTAAAAATTTACATTGTAAGTCCTCTGCAGCAGGGAACCTGATTGTTACTCAGCTTACGCTCAAGTTTGGATGGTGAAAAATTAAATCCAAAACCATTTTTACAGAGCTGAGAAACAGTTCTTTAAAAAACTTTTGTGGATTTTATCAAGAAAAAAAACAAAACAAAATGTTTCAGAGCACTTTGCTGCTGCCTCAGGTGTGAAAACCTCTCTAAATAACGGCTACTGTGGAAATTATGTAATCCATTTAGCTTATAAACAAAAGTTTTAATATGTTTCTCCCCAATGCAAGAACGTTGGCCAGTAGGATCCACAGCAAGAAATTAAGGATCAATATACCCCAAGAAAAAACCTCTTTACTGAGAAATAGACCCAACATTGCCTTCAATAATCTATGGACTGCATATGTACCCTGGTTAATAAACCAAAGAGGCACAAAATAACCTCCACATGAACAGTATTACAAAGGTGAACCACAAAATATACAGTTCAGAACTTACTTGTTGGAATAAATGGAGGTGACAGTCCAACCCGAGCTAGATTATATACTCTGGAAATTTTGCTAAGGATCTTACTGGCCAGGATTCTTGCATTGGAGAGGAGTGTGTTAAAGCTTTTGTTTTCCTGCTACAAATCTACAGCGTCTAAATCTGACTAGGAGAGAATCAGTTTCCAGCTAAGCACATGCGAGCAAGTTGCATTTGAATTCATGAAACATTTTTTTTTTAATGCAGGAGCTGTTTGAAAGGTGCGAAACCAAAAGACGGACATTATTTAAATTGGCCAGTGAGACAGAAGACAATGACAACAGTTTAGGTAAAACAGAAATCCTTTCTGGGTCTATGGTGATAGCTTTTAGGAGAATGTTATAGGTACTCCAAAAGAACTAGCAGAAGGTCCAGGGCAGAACTACATTGAGATGAGCTGTTAAGAATTTTGTGTACAAATGCAATTAAACCTACTGTTTCCTAGAATGTTGAAGAGCGATATGTCTAATACTGCCTTTTTCTGCATTTAGGGGATATTTTACAGGCTAGTGACAATTTATCTCGTGTGATCAACTCCTACAAAAAAATCATTGAAGGCCAAGTTGTTAATGGAGAGACTGATTTTCCTGCAGCAGCCACAGAAGGTAGATCTTTTCTGTATTCTTTTATTTTTTCTTCTTTGTGTAGTCTGCTTCCTCTTTTTTCACTTCTCTGTTGTCTTACATGATTGGATTGACATTTCATCGTCCTTGTATATGGCAATCCAAAGCTGAGCCCTAAGGGTTTGTAACCCCAAGACTGTTCATATTGTTTTTCCAAAGACAAAATGCAGTTCCCTGTATGTACCCAGATCATTCCAGATAAAGTTTTATTGATTATAGCTATATAACCTAGAGTGCCACTTGCGGTCCCTCAGTATTTTTCTGTCTCCAGCAGATGGAAGATAGTGCAAAACTTGCAGTTTGAGTTAAAAAAAAAAAAAAGTAGAAGGAGATTTTCCTAGCATATAGCCAGATGGACTCAGGACCATTGGGTTATGTGCTCCCCTGCCAGCAGATGGAGATGGAGTCAGGTTTCAAAGCTAATGTCACCCTAGATATACCCCTGCAGTGACCTCAGCCATTCAGTATCTCTCCATCTCCTAGCAGATATGGAATGTATCGCCTATCGGGAACACAGTACTCTTTAGATGAGGAAAATTTACCTTCAAATTTCTGCTTTTAAATTAGAGAAGATCGAGCCCCGCACTCCTGCAGTGATACCTAAGGTCCCTCCCCAAGTTGATAATTCCTGAGGTGATTTCCGAGAATCCTCAGAGGTTTGCCTTGGTCCGGTAGCTGGTTCCCGGCATGGACTTTGCTGCTGAAGCAACTGAAAGGCAGTGGGTGCAGGAAGCCGAGTGCGGTGGTGATGGAGACCATCTCTGTACTCAGCCGGTAAGCGCTGCGCCCAGGTAAGTAGAAAAGAATTCTTCTTATCCAGAGACGTGGAAGGGCTTCAGTAAATCTTTCCTCCGGTTTCCTTACTCGGTGTGTCGTACTGATGTCGTTCCTGACCCCAATAGTGCGAAGGAAGGGGGTTTCCGAGCAGGTTGAGCAGCCCCCGATGGGCTAGGCCCCACTTCAGGCTCGGTGGGTACTACACGTGGGGGGCCGCCGCGGCGCATTCTTGCATGCGATTTTGTTGTGGCACCATTTCCCCCCATTTCCGTCGGCACGCAGGGTGCAGGACGGCCCTTGTGCGTCGAACACGCACACTCCTGTGCGCATATCTGCGTGCATAACTGCACGCACAACCGACTGCTAGGATTTACACGCGCCAAGGCGGGCCTGTGCGTGCTCGAGAGGCACTATCTGGCTGAACGCACAAACTACAGAGTATTATGGCCCCGGTAGCAAAGAAGCTGAAACGACACTCCCTTTGTGTGTTGTCTGCCATATTAGGGCTGCGCAGCCTGACCTGGAATCCTTCCTGTGTCAGCACTGTGAAGAAGCCCAGGGAGGCTGGACTCTCAGAACTTTTCCAAGTCTGGCCCCTCCCAGTCGGAGGATGGGTCAGCCATGACCTTATCTGGCAGTATCCCGGACCTGAGCAGTTCCGGATGGCGTCCCTCCCAGGAGAGGGCAGTTCAGCAGCACCTACCCCAATTCCTCCTGGGCTAAAAATGGACCCAGCGGCCTTCTCTTGGTTAAAATTCTTTCAGGGCCTACAAGCCTTTGTTCAGGCGCAGTCGGCTACTTGCCCCTGCCCAGTCCGAGCCCCAGCTGGGAAGGCCTCACCCTTCCAGCCCTATCAGCATGCCTCGGGACATGCCTTTCCTCACTAAGGGTATCTCTGACAGGGACCCAGACACCACAGATGACAAAGGGGATTTGGATTCATTGGAGGGTGCGGAAATCCCTCCACGCCTGGAGCCATACCAGACCATGCTTCGATTTTTCCACAGAGACAAATTACTGGCCCTGGTCTCCCAGACCCTGAAGACCCTGGGAGTTCCTGGCACAGACCCTATTTCAGAACCAAGGAAGAATCCCATCCTGGTGTCTCTACAGAAAGTCGCTTTCTATTTCCTTTTGCTGGAAGCCATCCAGGAATTGATTGATTGATTGGAATGGGACGCCCTGAAAGTCAGTTTTAAAGGAGGTCGGGCCCTGGAAGCCTTATACCCTCTGAACCCGGCGGCCAAAGAACGCCTGCGTTTCCCGAAAGTGGACGCCCTGGTCTGCACCGTCTAGAAGCGAACAACTATCCCAGTAGAGGGAGGAGCGGCCTTGAAGGATGCTCACGATAGGTGGTTGGAATCCATCCTTAAGCAGGCCTTCGACGCGACAGCAATGACACTGCAGATCACTTCCTGTTGTGCCCTGGTGGCTCGTTCATGTCTGCTTCTCTCGAGAGAAGCAGATAGCTCAGGGGCACAAACCAGAGAGATGATCGGGCCCGCCGTGGCCTTCCTAGAGGATGCAAGCTTGGACCTAGTATGCACTTCGGCCAGAGGAGTAGCCTCAGTGGTGGCGGCCAGAAGACAGCTATAGTTGCGAAATTAGTCAGCGGATGTGGACTCTAAGGTGAACCTCACAAAGATGCCCTTTAAGGGATCCCTCCTATTCGGTAGCGAATTGGAAAAACTAGCAGTAAGTGGGGTGAATCTCCAGTGCCTCAGCCACCGGAAGATAAGAAAAAGAGGTCGCAGCGCCCCTCTCCCATGAGGGGTTGGGCCAGGGGCTCCCAGCGTTTCTGGCCCTATAGAAACTCATTTCAGACATCTTGGCCCTCGAGAAGGTCTCAGTCCTTTTGGAACCAACAACCAAAAAGAGGAACGGGTTCGGGTTCGGCCTGAAATTCCCAATGAGGTTTGGCCGACCCATCCATGGGACGAGGAGATAGGGGGCCGACTATCCCTTTTCTTTCAGCGGTGAGTCAAGATCTTGTCAGACAAATGGATACGGGACATCATACGAGAAGGATACGCTCTGGGATTTCGTAGCATCCCTCGGGACATGTTTATAATGTCACCTTTCGTAGCGTGTAGCCAGATGGACACAGGCCAATGGGTATTGTACTCTTCTGCTAGCAGATGAGAGACGGAGTCAGATTTCAAAGCTGACGTCACTCTACATATACCTGTGCAGGAAGCTTAGCTCTTCAGTATTTTCCGTCTCCCAGCAGATGCAGATACTATTCCCCACTCTAGAATAGTGTAACAATTTAAAACAAAGAAGAAGAAAATTTATATTAAGAAGATCAAGCCCCGCTTCTCCTGCAGTGATACCTAAGGGTCCCTCCCCCAGTCGAGAATTCCTGAGGTGATTTCCGAGATCCCTCAGAGGTAAGCCTTGGTCCGGCAGCCGAATCCCGGCATGGACTTAGCCCCTACAAGTGGCTGAAAGGCAGCGGGTGCAGATTCGAATGTGGCGGGGAAGGTATTTCCCTCTCCCCCCACAGCTGGAGACCGCCCGGCACGCGATCGATAAGCGCCGAGACCAGGTAAGGTAGAAACTTTTAAATCTAAGTCTACGGTCTCCAGAGTTCGAACAGCCTAACCGAACATTTCTCCCAGCGAGGTTTAAAGGGCATTCCCTGTACGTACCAGGATCAGTCTAGACCTTGGGTTGAGCTTCCTGTCCAGCAGATGGAGACAGACCAAAACTGAAAAAGGTATCCTATATCAGGACAGAGCCTACCCTGCAGCCCTTCAGTATTTGTCTGTCTCCAGCAGATGCCAGACAGCTCACCCTGCGGTTCCCTGTTAGCTTGCCCTTTTCCCCTCGGGGTCCCTTCTTTGATTCTTTTCTCGGGGGCAAGCTCAAGCAAGTATTGTTTTCAAGTAATTTGTGTAAAAAAAAAAGCTTTTAAATTTGTCACTTTTTTGACTGTGTTAGGGAGACAGCCCTGTCTCCCTCGCTCTTGGGGTTCCTAGGGGGGGGTTTGGCCCCTTGATTTGCTCAGCCTAGGTTCCCTTCCCGGTGACCTTCTTGTGGGCGATACTGGTGGTTCCAGTCACTCCCTCTTAGCCTGCTGCCTTGCCCCGGGACGTCCATACCTCGGGTGCACTTTCAGGGAAGCGCATTCCCCTGTAACATTCTGTAAAAAAAAAAAAAAAAAAGGAAGCAGTTTCAGCATTCAAATGTTGTACTTTTGTTGTGCAAGTGAAAAAAAAAAAAAGGCAGCTAGGTTTTGTTTGTAGGAGGGAGCAGGGTTCAATCTCCTGCTCCTCTCCTCTGGGACTCCCCTATCAGCTGTTTTTTGTTTCTTCGTGGCTGTGTTTCTTTTGCTGATGCCGCGCTCGAACCTGTGCCTGGCCTGTGGAGAGCCGGCTCTCCAGAGATGAGGTATGCTCTTGATGCCGCCCGAGTGGGGAGGGCTCCTCCACGGCGGTGCAGGTAACTCGAGCCCGGGGTTGGGCTCCCCAACGCATGGCCAGGCTGTTCCCGACCTAAGAAATCATGGGAACGGCGGCCATCTTGGGTATTTCACCCGATGCAGGCTCTGCTTCTCCTGGGGCAGAGGAGCCGAATTCGCCGATTTTACCCCTTGATCTGAGCCCGGTGAGCTCTCGGGGGGGGGGGGGGGGGGTGACACGGACCCCCTCTCCCCCCATGGAAGAATTGTCCCGGGCCCGTTTCTCTTCGGATTTTGTGCTTCTCTTGCACAAATCGTATTTAGCTAGCCTACAGGAGAGGAGGTGGACCCGCCCCCCGCCTCCTCCCCCCCCCCCCCCTCCGAAACTCCCCCGGATGCTCGCACCGTCTCCCCCCGCGGTCCCTGATCCACAAGGCCCTGTCCGGGTGCGGGTGGTTCTGGGAGTCCCCCTCCCTGTGGACCTCCCACAGCCCCCCGTGGACCCTCTTGATGAATTCGATAGGGAGGCCTCGGCTCAGGCCCCCCCGCTTGAGGGCGACGATCCCCGTGTTCTACGCTTGTTTCAGCGTGAGGAGCTGGAACCTCTCATTCCCTTTGTGCTCCAGGAATTAGGATTTGATGTTCCACCAGATGATTCTGTGGCGGCGGCGATGCCACCAAACACGGACCCAGTCCTGACGGGACTTAGGGCATTACCGCGTACATTTCCATTCCATCCTATGCATAGACTGCTTCTCCTACGGGAATGGGAAGCCCCTGAGATGGGTCTCCGGGTCGGGAGGGCTATGGATAAGCTCTGCCCGCTTCCCGAGGATTGCCTGGACATGCTGAAGATTCCTAAGGTTGACTCTTCGGTTACCGCGGTAACTAAGCATATCACCACCAGTGGTGGGTGCCACAGGTTTGCGGGATGTTCAGGACTGCAAACTCGAATTTTATTTGAAGCAGATTTTTGATGTCCTAGCTCTGGGGGTCCAGGCAACAATCTGCAGCAGTCTCATGCAGCGGGCAAGCCTTAAGTGGATGCAACAATTACTCAGAGCCCAGGACCTCCCGTCTGCAGAGGCAGAGCAGGCGGAACGCTTGGAGGGCGCCATTGCATATGGCACGGATGCCCTATATGACTTGCTTCGCGTCCAGGCTAAGGCTATGGTTACCACAGTTTCGGCCAGACGCCTCCTCTGGCTGCGCAACTGGTCCGCGGACTCTTCGTCGAAGGCTCAGCTGGGCACTCTTCCTTTTAAAGGCAAGTTGCTTTTTGGTGAGGACCTGGAACAGCTTATTAAATCCTTGGGCGAGAACAAGGTCCATAAGCTGCCGGAGGATCGCCCTAAACAGTCTAAGTTTTTCTTCCCGACTCGTACCCGCTTCAGGGGGCAATGCCGGTTCGGCAACAGGGCACGTGGTTCATATCCTAGAGGTGGCGCTTCCAGGTCCCAGTCATGGTCTCATTCCTTTCGGGGCCGTCGCGGCTTCTGAGATGGCAGCCAGCAACACCTGGCCACCAAGTCCGCTCCCCAATGAGATCTGGCCGGTCCATTCCTCCGTACGAAACTTAGGTGGGCGTCTTTCTGTTTCGCGAGGAGTGGGCCAAAATCACGTCCGATCAATGGGTCCTCGAAGTGATAGAACACGGCAACCGGTGTCCGAGCAGTTCCAGGAGGCCCTGCCTCTTTCCGACTCTACCATTGCCGACATACAGTGGTGCTTCTCGCTGGCGCATCTCCTCAAGGGGATGCCTCTTATGACTCTCTCGTGGGTCATAGTCACGACGGACGCCAGCCTCTCTGGGTGGGGGACGGTCTGCCAATCACGAGCGACTCAGGGTTACTGGTCCCCGCTCCAGTCCCGCTGGCACATCAATCGCCTGGAGGCCCGGGCAGTGCGCCTGGCCCTCAAGTTTTTTCTTCCCCTGATCCGCCGCAAGGCGGTTCGAGTTCTGTCGGACAATTCCACCATGGTGGCTTACATCAGTCGACAGGGGGGTACTCGCAGTCGTCTGATGGTGCTGGAAGCCAGCAAGCTTTTTGCTGGGCGGAGAGGCACTTGAATCGTCTAGCTGCCTCCCACATAGAGGGCAAGGAGAATGTTCAAGTTAACTTCCTCAGCCGTCAACGTCTCGATCCCGGCGAGTGGGAGTTGTCCAACATGGTGATGGAACTAATTGTTTGCAGGTGGGGTCCCCCTCACCTGGATCTCATGGTGACGTTGGACAACGCCAAGGCTCCCCAGTTCTTCAGCCGTTGGAGGGAGCATTGCTCGGAGGGAGTGGACGCATTGGCTCTTCCCTGGCCTTCCGACGTTCTCCTCTACGTGTTTCCACCGTGGCCATTGGTAGGAAAGATTCTCCGGAGAATAGAGCTGCATCGCGGTCCGGTCATTCTCGTGGCCCCCGCAGGCCATGGTTTGCGGATCTGGTAAATCTGGCGACGGACGGTCCTCTTCACCTCGGCCACCTGCCCTGTCTTCTTAGGAAGGGTCGCGTATTTTTTGACCAGGCGGATCGTTTCTGTCTAGCGGCATGGCGTTTGAACGGTGAAGTTTGAGGCGAAAAGGTTATAAGGAAGAGGTTATTTTCACTCCGCTTAGGGCTCATAAGCAGTCTATGTCTCTGACCTATGTCCGTGTCTGGAAGGTCTTTGAGAGCGCCTGTGAGGAGTGGGGTGTTTCGGCGCTTTCGCCTTCGGTGGCTGTAGTTCTCACCTTCCTGCAACGGGGACTATCCAAGGGTCTTTCTGTCAGCTCGTTGTGGGTACAAGTTTCAGCTCTCGGTTCCCTCCTGAGCACCATCGAGGGTCGGGCAGTGGTCTCTCATCCGGATGTTGTCCGTTTCCTCAGGGGGGCTAAACACCTGAAACCGCCCGTCCGGCCCACTTGTCCCTCGTGGAGTCTAAATTTGGTGCTTCATGCTCTTTGCTCAGCCCCCTTCGAACTTCTCCATCAGGCTACTCTCAAGGACTTGACGCTCAAGACTGTCTTCTTGGTTGCCATTTGCTCTGCCAGGAGGGTGTCGGAGCTTCAAGCTCTCTCTTGCAGAGAACCTTTCCTGCAGTTTTCGGATTTGGGTGTTTCTCTCAAGACAGTACCTTCTTTCTTGCCGAAGGTTGTTTCCTCCTTTCATGTAAATCAGTTGGTGGAGCTCTCCGCGCTTTCTTCTGAGGATGTCGCAGGGTCCGGGGGCGGTGAACTTCGCCGTCTGGATGTTAAACACGTCTTGCTGCATTACCTTGCTGTTACCAATGACTTCCGGGTCTCAGATCATCTCTTTGTCCTGTGGAGTGGTCCAAATAGGGGCAAACAAGCTTCTAAGACTACGATCGCTCGGTGGTTGAAGGAGGCGATTTCTTCGGCCTACATCTGCAAGGGCAGGGTGGTCCCGGAAGGTTTGAAAGCTAATTCCTTGAGTTCTCAAGCCACTTCTTGGGCGGAGAGTCAGTCGGTCTGTCCACAGGAAATATGCAGGGCAGCTACATGGAAGTCCCTGCATACCTTTGCACGTCATTACCGCCTTGATGTTCAGGCACCAGTCTTTGGTTCCTTTGGTCGGCAGGTGCTTCGAGCGGGACTGTCGAGGGTCCCACCCTTTGTAGGGAAGCTTTGGTACATCCCATGGTCTGGACTGATCCGGGTATGTACAGGGAAAGGAAAATTAGTTCTTACCTGATAATTTTCGTTCCTGTAGTACCACGGATCAGTCCAGACGCCCTCCCGTATTCTGTCCGCTCAGATTTCTTTCCTGTTTTCTCCTTCTTAAAGGAGTAATTTGTGTCTCTGCATGGCTCTCATAGAATTTCATTACAGGCACCGGAAGCATCTTTTACGATTATCTGGGGTGGTCATGCAAGAGCGTTTCAGTTACACAGTTCATTCACTTGTTCTATTGTCTGATTGTTTACACTAAATTACTAGTTATTCTGTTACTTGCTTGACCTTATGCCTTTTTCTGCTTTAACACTGGTTATACTGAAGGGCTGCAGGGTAGGCTCTGTTCTGATATAGGATACCCTTTTCAGTTTTGGTCTGTCTCCATCTGCTGGACAGGAGGCTCAACCCATGGTCTGGACTGATCCGTGGTACTACAGGAACGAAAATTATCAGGTAAGAACTAATTTACCTCTGATCGGATTGAGCATCCCTGGGTCGGCTAGGCCCCGATCCGATGCGAGGGCCCACACACGTGGAGACCCTCCGGGGGGGGGCGCCATTTTGTAAGCGGGATCGTCGGTGCCATATTCCCCCCTTGTCAGGCGGTACACGCGGGGCAGGTCGGTCAGGCTGACGCGCCTAACTGGTGCGCGCGCCCAACATTGCCATACGCAAAGCTGTGCACACAACTAATCACTACCCATGCGCACACCTAGGCGCACCCAGCGCGCATAACTAAGCGCCCCTGTACGAATAACTACACGCGCAGCCACCGTGAGGTTTCCCACGCACACAAACATGGCACCACAGACCAAGAAGGCCAAAGGCCCCTCCCTCTGCTCAGCCTGCCGCATAAGAGCAGCACAATCAGAATTGGAGCCTCTCATGTGCCAGCAGTGCGATGAAGCTCAATGGGAATCAAAATCTGGCCCCCTACAGTCGGGAGAGGGGTCCAGAACCACTGATGATTGCACCCCGGACCTATGTATCTCTGGCTCAGCTCCGCCACAGGAGGCCACCTCGGGGGCTCTTACTCTAACCACCCCGGGGATCAACATGGACCCAGGAACCTTCTCCTGGGTGGAATTCTTTAGAGGGCTGCAAACCTTCATTCAGACACAACCAGCCCCTGCTGTGCACCAGGCTCAACACCGCCTGGAAGCTCAGGATCCTCCCGGCGCTACCCAGACCTCTCGAGAGATGCCTCACCTAACCAAGAGCCTCCCTACTTCAGATCCAGACTCATCTGAGGGCGAGAGCGACTCCCTGGAAGAAGGAGAAATCCCTCCAGGGATGGAACCATACCGAACCATGCTTTGCTTTTTCCAAAAGGATGAATTACTAGCCCTTGTTTCCCAGACTCTGAAGACACTGGGCATCCCAGGCACTGACCCTATGGCGGAACCAAAGAAGAACCCCATCTTGGTGTCCCTCCGTAAGGCCTTATGCTACTTTCCCATGATGGAAGCTATCCAGGAACTGATTGCCCTGGAATGGAATACCCCGGAGGCCAGCTTCAAAGGGGGGCGAGCCCTGGAAGCCCTATATCTTCTGGAACCCACAGCCAAGGAATGTCAGCGTTTCCCTAAAGTTGACGCCATGGTCTGTGCAGTCTTCAAGCGAACGATTCCCATAGAGGGAGGAGCGGCACTGAAGGACGCGCAGGACAGACGATTAGAGTCCATCCTTAATCAGGCTTTCGATGCAACAGCAATGACACTGCAGATTGCTTCCTGCTGTGCACTGGTAACACGCTCCTGCTTGCTCCTTTCCAGAGACGCAAATTCGTCTGGAGAAACGCTGGAACCTGTGGCGTCCTTCCTCACTGACGCAACCTCAGATCTAGTGCGTACCTCAGCCAGGGGCGTGGTCTCGGTAGTGGCAGCCAGAAGACAACTATGGCTACGGAATTGGTCAGCGGATGCGACCTCAAAAGCGAACCTTACGCGAATGCCCTACAGAGGATCTCTCTTGTTGGGCAGTGAGTTGGAAAAGTTAGCCAACAAATGGGGATACCGGAAGATAGGAATAGAAGATCTCAGCGTTCCTCCCCGAGAAAGAATCAAGGGCAGAGGATCGCAGCGCTTCAGAACCTACAAGAATACGCAGTTCCAGGCACCTCGGACATCCGGAATGTCCCAGCCCTTTCGGAACAGACACACCAAGAGGGGAGCAGGCTCAGGGGCAGGTCCTAGCCGTACTCCACAATGAGAAGAAGCAGACCCATCCACAGAAAGAAGACATAGGGGGTCGTCTTACCCTCTTCAACCAAAGATGGGTCAACATAATATTGGAAAATTGGGTCCTAAACATAATTTGAGAAGGATACTCTCTGGAATTCCACAGCATTCCTCCGGACAAACTTTTGACATCACCCTGCCATTCCCACTCCAAGAGACTGGCAGTAGAAACCACACTAACAAGACTTCTCAACCTGAAGGCAATAACCCAGGTGCCCAAGTCCCAACAAAATACTGGACACTATTCCATCTATTTTATCGTCCCCAAGAAGGAAGGATCATTCCGACCTATCTTCGATCTCAAGGATGTCAACCGTTACCTGAGGGTACCACACTTCCACATGGAAACCCTACGCTCCGCTATAATGGCGGTACAACCAGGAGAATTCTTAACCTCCCTGGACCTATCCGAAGCCTACCTCCACATACCAATCCATCAGGACCATCAGCGCTTCCTGCGCTTCGCAATACTGGGTCATCATTACCAGTTCCGGGCGCTACCCTTCGGTCTAGAAACCACTCCCAGGACCTCTTCACCAAAATAATGGTGGTTGTGGCGGCAACATTGAGGAAAGAAGGGATCCTGGTATACCCTTATCTAGACAATTGGCCGATCAGGGCAAAGTCTGCAGAGGCGAGTCGGCAGGCCACCTCCAGAGTCAAGAGCCTACTGCAGGAGCTTGGCTGGGTCGTGAACACAGGCAGGAGCTGTCTCCAATCATCTCAGTCACTAGAGTACCTGGGGGCCCGTTTTGACAACAAACAGAACAAGGTCTTCCTCACTCCTCCAAGGAGAAGGAAACTGATGGAACACTTGCGAACGTTAATGTCCAATCCACGTCCAAGGTATGGGACTACCTTCAAGTCCTCGGCCTCATGGCATCAACCGCTCCAGCGTTCCCTTCTGTCACAATGGAACCCACTGTCCCAGAACTACTCAATTCACCTCCAACTACCAGCAGAGGTTCGGGATCAGCTCCAATGGTGGACACAGGAAGACCACCTAAGCAGAGGAATAAGCCTATCCCCACCGAACTGGATCTTGCTCACCAAGGATGCAAGTCTGCGAGGGTGGGGAGCACACTGTCAGGAGCTGACGGCTCAGGGACAATGGAACAAGGAAGAGGCAGAATGGAACATAAACCGCCTAGGTTCCATATTAGGAGCTACCACCCAGAAAAAAGATCTAGGCATCATAGTGGATAATACTTTAAAATCGTCGGCTCAGTGTGCTGCAGCAGTCAAAAAAGCAAATAGAATGTTAAGAATTATTAGGAAGGGAATGGTTAATAGAACGGAAAATGCCATAATGCCTCTGTATCGCTCCATGGTGAGACCGCACCTTGAATACTGTGTACAATTCTGGTCGCCGCATCTCAAAAAAGATATAGTTGCGATGGAGAAGGTACAGAGAAGGGCAACCAAAATGATAAAGGGGATGGAACAGCTCCCCTATGAAGAAAGGCTGAAGAGGTTAGGGCTGTTCAGCTTGGAGAAGAGACGGCTGAGGGGGGATATGATAGAGGTCTTTAAGATCATGAGCGGTCTTGAACGAGTAGATGTGACTCAGTTATTTACACTTTCGAATAATAGAAGGACTAGGGGGCATTCAATGAAGTTAGCAAGTAGCACCTTTAAGACTAATCAGAGAAAATTCTTTTTCACTCAACGCACAATAAAGCTCTGGAATTTGTTGCCAGAGGATGTGGTTAGTGCAGTTAGTGTAGCTGGGTTCAAAAAAGGTTTGGATAAGTTCTTGGAGGAGAAGTCCATTAATGGCTATTAATCAATTTTATTTAGGGAATAGTCACTGCTATTAATTGCATCAGTAGCATGGGTTCTTCTTAGTGTTTGGGTAATTGCCAGGTTCTTGTGGCCTGGTTTTAGCCTCTGTTGGAAACAGGATGCTGGGCTTGATGGACCCTTGGTCTGACCCAGCATGGCAAGTTCTTATGTTCTTATGTTAAGCTCGAGCAGTCAGACAATTCGCCCACAGACTCCGGGGTAAGTCAGTCAGAGTAATGTCAGACAACGCGACAACAGCCACTTACATCATCAGCCAGCAGGTGTCTCTGAAAATAGACCCCCTAATGTAATGGGCGGAAATAAACCTGCAAGGGATTTCAACCTCCCACATCGCGGGAAAAGACAACATCTCAGCAGACTACCTCAGCAGAGAGAGCCTAGATCTGGGGGAATGTCGACCACAGCCTTCCAGCTGATAGTAAATTGCTAGGGCCTCCCAGCCATGGATCTACTGGCAACCCATCTCAATGCCCAAGTCCCCAGGTTCTTCAGCCGCAGAAGAGAACATCAATCCCAGGGAATCGACACTCTCGTCTAGAACTGGCCAGCTGAAGACCTACTCTATGCCATCCCTCCATGGCCACTACTGGGCAGGGTCATCCGCAAGATAGAGCATCACAGGGGACTAGTTCAACTAGTCGCCCCAGACTCACCAAGAGGACTGTGGTACGCAGACATGCGAAGACTACTTGCGGGAAACCCTCTGTGCCTACCTCCACACAGGGATCTTCTCCACCAGGGCCCAATTTTCCACGAAGATCTGTCTCGATTCTCTCTCTTGAGAGGGCTAGCCTGAAGAAGTGGGGTTACTCAAAGTCCGTCATTGACACCTTGATCTGAGCACGCAAGTTTTCCACATCTCTGTCTTACATACGGATCTGGAGAGTATTCGAAGCTGGTGTGAAGAACGCGGGACCCATCCATGGACAGCCAAAATTCCCATAATCCTGGAGTTTCTACAAGATGGGATAAAGAAGGGGTTGTCCCTCAACTCCCTCAAAGTCCAAGTCGCCGCGTTGGCCTGCTTCAGAGCCGAGGTGGACGGCATCAGATTATCAACTCATCCAGATGTGTCCCGTTTCCTGAGAGGAGTTAAACATCTCCGACTACCCCTAAAGTGGACGGTGCCCCTATGGAATCTCAATATTGTATTAGACTTCCTAGCAGGGGAGTCTTTCAGACCAACAAGTGGTCTGTCACTATGCCTCCTAACTTTAAAAACAGCATTCTTGGTGGCAATCTGTTCAGCTCGTCGCATCTCCGAACTTCAGGCACTACCTGTCGGGAACAGTTCCTTAGGTTCACGCTGGAACCATTCAACTGCGCGCTGTCCCCTCATTCTTACCGAAAGTGGTTTCACATGAATCAAACCATCTCGCTACCATCACCAGATGATCATAAGGACTCGGAGGTCTCACGCCTTCTTCGCCATCTGAATGTCAGCAGACTCCTAGTCCGATACCTGGAAAGATCGGAACCTGTGCGCAAAACAGATCACCTGTTCGTTCTTCACAGTGGGAAGAAGCAAGGGGAAGCGGCATCCTGGGCAACCATTGCCCGCTGGATCAAAGAAGTAATCAAGGCAGCCTACACAGAGGCAGAAAAGCCCTCACCTCTACAGATTAAGGCGCATTCTACAAGAACCCAGGCTGTCTCTTGGGCGGAAACCAAGCTGCTGTCGTCTGCTGAGATCTATCGGGCGGTGACGTGGTCTTCCATACACACTTTCTCCAGGTTTTACTGCCTGGAAGTTCAGGCCAGGGAAGACACAGCATTCGCAAGGGCAGTACTAATTGGGCCTCGGACAGTCTCCCACCTTATGCGGGAGTAGCTTTTGTACATCCCATTGGTCCTGAGTCCATCTGGCTACACACTAAGAAATGGAGAAATTACTTACCTGATAATTTCATTTTCCTTAGTGTAGACAGATGGACTCAGCATCCCGCTCACGGCTGCCCCAGAAAAAAAAGAAGAGAACCTCGGATAACCAACCTCGAGACTAAAGTAATACGGGTAAGCCATGGACTACCCCCAGCGCAAGACACCCACTGTCTCATCTGGTGTCAGCGTTGATCAATTGAGTGCACTGGCAGTCTCCAGTTTGAAAATTCAGTTGAACCAGTTCAAGTTTAAACAAGTTAATCAAGTTATTCGAGTTTATCCAAGTTAAGTTAGTAAGCAAACATATATCCACAATGGCTTTTCGAGGAGAATACTGAAGAGCTAAGCTTCCTGCACGGGTATATGTAGAGTGACTTCAGCTTTGAAATCTGACTCCGTCTCCCATCTGCTAGCAGAAGTGTACAATACCCATTGGTCCTGAGTCCATCTGTCTACACTAAGGAAAACAAAATTATCAGGTAAGTAATTTCTCCATTGTCACTCCCAGCAGAAAAAACTGGCAGTGGAATCTACGTTTGTAAGGTTCCTCAGTCTGAGGGCTATAACCCCAGTACTTACACCCCAAGTAAATTCGGGGCTTTATTCCATCTATTTCATCGTACCCAAGAAGGAGGGGTCATTTCGACCCATCTTGGATTTCAAGAGTGTCAATTGCCATCTGCAGATAATTCACTTCCGCATGGAAACTCTTCGCTCCGTCATAATGGCCGTACAACCTCCCTGGACCTCTCGCAGGCCTATCTTCATATCCCAGTCCATCAAGACCACAGCGTATCCTACACTTTGCGGTACTGGGCCGCCATTACCAGTTCCGGGTGCTGCCGTTCGGCCTGGCAACCATCCCCACAACATTCTATATATATAAAATCTATCCTCAGTGACTGCTACTTCAAGCTGCAAATGATCAAAAAACTCAGACCATTGCTTTATTTCACCGACTTTCGCACCATTCTACAGTCTATTATTTTTTCCAAAATAGACTATTGTAATGCCCTTCTCCTTGGCTTCCCTGCCACCCATACCAAACCTTTACAACTTTTACAGAATGCCTCAGCACGCATCCTTACAAACTCTAAAAAGAGAGACCATATCACACCAACACTCATAGAGCTACATTGGCTACCAATTAAATCAAGAATCCTATACAAAACCTTATCCCTCATTCATAAATGCATCATAAATGAGAACACTCATTGGATCAACCCTCCATTCACACCATGTACCTCCATAAGACCTACTCGTTCCACCCATCAAGGAACGCTCCGCCCCCCCTCGATCAAATCCACTAAACTCACCTTCACAACAAAAAGAGCCTTTTCACTGGCTGGCCCTACCCTATGGAACTCCATGCCTCCAGACTTACGCACTGAAACCTCCACCCCTAAATTAAAAAAACAAAACTAAAAACTTGGCTTTTTCTACAGGTCTTCCCCTCAAATACCCCTCATTAATTGAATCATTCGACAATGCTAATGAATGAATGCAGAGTGTTGTACTATACTATATTGATATCAGTTACATTTGAAGTTTATTGTACATATTTTCCTGTATACACTGTTTTCTTTGGCCTTGTTTTCTAGCTTTTCGTTAACTTAATAACTGAGCTGATCCCATTTATATTCTTCTAAGCATCCTTCCTGAGATATCCCTTCAATAACTTTGTACCTAGTTAATCTGTATTTCAAAAATATTGTATCCAGTTATCCTATATTTAGCCTCTTGCTACAGTTTTATGTTTCCTGTAAAGGCTACGCCTGTTGTTATGGCAACCCTGTCTACGTTTTATGTAAACCGATATGATGTGCAAACGGTTGTCGGTATATAAAAATGTTAAAATAAATAAATAAATAGATTCTCCAAAATTATGGTGGTTGTGGCGGCGGTACTGAGGAAAGAAGAGATCCTGGTGCACCCTTACTTAGCCAACTGGCTGATCCTGGCGAAGTTGTTGGAAGAGAGCCTCCAGGTGACCAGCAGGGTCAGGACCCTCCTACAAGAACTCGGTTGTGTTGTGAACATGGACGAGAGCAGCCTCAACCCCTCCCAATCCTTGGAGTACCTGGGAGTCTGGTTTGATACCAAGCAGGACAAGGTCTTCCTCCTTCCCTTGAAGATAAGGAAGCTGATGTGCCAAGTGCATTGGTTGACAAACACGATGCGCCCCAGGGCGTGGAGCTACCTTCAGGTCCTCGGCCTCATGGCGTCAACCCTGGAAGTAGTACCATGGGCAAGGGCACACATGTGGCCACTCCAATGCTCCCTGCTGTGAAGTTGGAACCCACTGTCTCAAGACTACTCGATCTGCCTCCACCTACCAATGCAAGTATGTTCTCGGCTCCAGTGGTGGCTACAGGAAGCTCACCTAAAGAAGGGTATAAGCCTATCCCCAGCGAATTGGATTGCCCTCACGACATACGCGAGCCTCCGAGGGTGGGGAACTCACTGTCAGGAACTGACAACCTAGGGACTATGGACCGAGGAAGAGGCGCGCTGGGACATAAATCGCCTGGAAGCATGGGCAGTCAGATTAGCGTGCCTGCAGTTCAGCCGCAGGCTCCAGGGACAGGCAGTCCATATGATATCAGACAACGCAACAACGGTAGCCTACATCAACCACCAGGGAGGCACCAAAAGCCACCAAGTGTCTCTGGAAATAGACCTCTTTTTTTTTTTTTTATAATTTTTTATTTATGCATTTTAGATATAGAAATAGACCTCTTATGGAATGGGCGGAGTTAAATCTACAAGGGATCTCGGCCGCCCACATCACAGGAAAAGACAATGTCAGAGCAGACTTTCTCAGCAGGGAGAGTCTGTATCCAGGGGAATGGGCGTTGTCGACCAGAGCCTTCCAGCTCCTAGTAGTTTGCTGGGGCCTCCCGTCCATCGACCTACTGGCCACATCTCACAATGCAAAGGTTCCCCAGTTCTTCAGTCGCAGATGAGATTGACGCCCTTGTCCAGACCTGGCCAGAGGAGGACTTTACTATATGCCTTCCCTCCATGGTCCCTGCTGGGCAAGATCATCCGCAAGATCGAACACCTCAGAGGATTGGTCCTTCTGGTGGCCCTGGATTGGCCCAGACATGCGGAGGCTTCTCATGGAGAGTCCCCTTCGCCTCCCCCCGCACAGGCACCTTCTCCAACAAGGTCTGGTCCTTCCCAAGGACCCAACTTGATTCTGTCTTATGGTCTTGCCCTTGAGACGGCTCGCCTGACGAAGCGGGGATATTTGGCGGCCATGATCGCCACCTTGCTCCACGCACGGAAGTTCTCAACATCCCTGGCATATGTACGGATCTGGAGAATATTTGAGGCCTGGTGCATGGACCACGGGGTGCCCCCGCGGACGACCAAGATCCCCATGATTCTGGAATTTTTAGAGGGCGGCCTGAACAAAGGATTGTCCCTCAACTCCTTGAAAGGTCCAGGTGGCAGCGCTCTCCTGTTTCAGGGGAGAGTTGAACGGAATCCGCCTGTCTGCGCATCCAGACTTGGCCCATTTTCTAAAAGGGGTTAAACACCTCCAACCACCCTTAAAGTGGCCGGTCCCCTATAGAACCTCAATCTAGTATTAGACTTTTTAGCAGGGCCTTCCTTTAGGCCTCTGCGCAGTCTGTCTCTACGCCTATTAACATTGAAGACTGTATTCTTGGTGGCGATATGCTCAGCTCGTCGCATCTCCAAACTACAGACGCTGTCATGTCTGGAACCGTTTCTCCAATTCACTCCAGGAACGTTACAGCTTTGCACCGTCCCTTCCTTCTTACCAAAGGTAGTCTCGGATTTTCACCTGAACCAGATGGACGCAAGGACACAGAAGACTACCACTTACTATTCCACTTAAACGTCAGAAGGCTTTTAGTACAGTACCTGGAACGCTCAGAACCCATACGCAAGACAGACCACTTGTTTGTCCTTCAAGGGAGAAGAAAACAAGGTGAAGTGGCTTCGCGAGCTACCATAGCTCGCTGGATCAAAGAAGTGATCACGGGCACTTATGTGGAGGCAGGGAAGCCTTTATTCCTTTAGATCAAAGCTTGTTCCACTAGGGCCCAGGCCGTATCCTGGGCGGAAGCTAAGCTACTGTTTCCTGTCGACATCTGTCGAGCAGTGACGTGGTCTTCCTTGCACACCTTCTTCAGGTTCTATTGTGAGGGCCGTGCTAACCGTACCATGGGCAGCCTCCTGCCCCGTTCGGGAGTAGCTTTTGTACATCCCATTGGTCCTGAGTCCATCTGGCTAAATGCTAGGAAATGGAGAAATTACTTACCTGATAATTTCGTTTTCCTTAGTGTAGATAGATGGACTCAGCATCCTGCCCACAGCTGCCCAGGAGAGGCGTCAAGGAATCGCCCATGAGGTGAATCTCGATTCCTTGTGGTTACAGGTAAGCCGTTGCCCTATCCCTAGTTCAGGGCATCTATAATATTGTTGGATTCAGCGCTTATGTTGGTTGAGTACAGTTGTGGTCTCCAGTTTTTAATCAAGTTGTATCCAAATTCTAATCAAGTTCTTTAATAATATGTCCACAATGGCTTTTTGAAGAGAATACTGAGTGGCTGAGATCACTGCAGGGGTATATCTAGAACATAAGAACATAAGATATGCCATACTGGGTCAGACCAATGGTCCATCAAGCCCAGTACCCTGTTTCTAACAGTGGCCAATCCAAGTCACAAGTACCTGGCAAATACCCAAAAATTAAATAAATCTCAAGCTACTATTGCTTATTAATTATTAGCAGTTTATGGATCTTTCTTCTAGGAATTATCCAAACCTTTTTTAAACCTAGATATGCTAACTGCACTAACCACATCCTCTGGCAATGAATTACAGAGCTTAACTATGCGATGAGTGAAAAAGAACATAAGAACATAAGAAATTTTGCCATGCTGGGTCAGACCAAGGGTCCATCAAGCCCAGGATCCTGTTTTCAGCAGAGGCCAAACCAGGTCGCAAGAACCTGGCAAGTACCCAAACACCAAGAAGATCCTATGCTACTGATGCAATTAATAGCAGTGGCTATTCCCTAAGTCAACTTGATTAATAGCAGTTAATGGACTTCTCCTCCAAGAACTTATCCAAACCTTTTTTTGAACCCAGCTACACTAACTGCACTAACCACATCCTCTGGCAACAAATTCCAGAGCTGAATTGTGCATTGAGTGAAAAAGAATTTTTTACGATTAGACTTAAATGTGCTACTTGCTAACTTCATGGAATGCCCCCTAGTCCTTCTATTATCCAAAAGTGTAAATAACTGATTCACATCTATTTGTTCAAGACCTCTCATTATTTTTTTTTTTTTTATAATTTATACTTTATTAATTTTTCAAAATAATACAAATAAGGATTACATACCTTACCATAAGGAATAGCATTACATTTTTTTAAACCTGTATAAGTAATTTCATCATTATATTCCATAAACTTTATCATATTGCTATATCCTCATTTTACTATGAAATTCTGAGAGTCCAATGTAAAGTAAATTGGAGCAAATTATCCATTCTTACAATCATTATCATAATTAGAAAGTGGTAGGGGTTAACAAACACATTTCTACTGAGGACACATCAGAGTTAGGTTGTTATTTCTCTTGAACGCAAAAATTTTTCTAATTGATCTGGTTCAAAAAATACATGACGTACTTTCTCTATAGTCATTATGCACTTACTCTCATTGTTTTAAAGACTTCTATCATATCCCCCTTCAGCCATCTCTTCCCCAAGCTGAACAGCCCTAACCTATTCAGCCTTTCCTCATAGGGGAGCTGTTCCATCCCCTTTATCATTTTGGTTGCCCTTCTCTGTACCTTCTCCATCGCAACTATATCTTTTTTGAGATGCGGCAACCAGAATTATACACAGTATTCAAGGTGCGGTCTCACCATGGAGAGATACAGGGGCATTATGACATTTTCTGTTTTATTAACCATTCCCTGCATAATAATTCCTAACATTCTGTTAGCTTTTTTGACTGCTGCAGCACACTGAGCCGACAATTTCAAAGTATTATCCACTATGATGTCTAGATCTTTTTCCTGGGTGGTCTAGATCTTTTTCCTAATATGGAACCTAACATCGTGTAATTACAGCAAGGGTTATTTTTCCCTATATGCAACAACTTACACTTATCAATATTATATTTCATCTGCCATTTGGGTGACGTCAGCTTTGAAACCTGACTTCGTCTCCATCTGCTGGCAGGAGAGCACATAACCCATTGGACCTGAGTCCATTTGTCTACACTAAGGAAAATGAATTTATCAGATAAGTAATTTCTCCATTGGAGAAATTTCAAAAGAAGCCTCCCAGGGAGTTGTGAGGTCCTGATGGGGCTACCCTCCCTGGACTAGGCGGACGAGTAGGGAGTTGGTGACCCTTCTTTAGCTTGCTCCTGTTACCGTGTGGCTGACATCTAATGGTCCAGATCCCTCAGCTTTCACGAGGCAGTGTTGTGACCTGCTGGCGATCCTGTCTGCACCATCAAGGACGCAGGGAAGTATCTTATTTCTTTAGGCTTCCTCTTTCCTTTCTTTTTTTTTTCTCTGCCGCTGTTTTGCTGCTAGGTTCGGGGAGGACAGGTGACTGAGGGGGTTGCAGTGCAGCAGGTGAGTTTTCCCGGCATCTGTTTTTTCAGCGGTGCTGTGAAAGGCTGGTTTCAGGCATCAAGTGCGTGTTTTTGCTCATATGCCGCATGCTGCTCTTTGCCGAGCCTGCAGAGAGTATATTCACGGCTCAATTGTTTTCATCCTATGTGCCGGGTGTGCTACTGGTAGAGAAGGCACGTCAGCAGGGCCCTCCCCTCGTTTTTTTTTTTTTTTGCTGCGTCTAAGGCGTGCCATGTGGGGCTTCTCTCTGCAGCGGGGGGGGGGGGGGCGCAGCCATTTTGGATGCTGCCGCATGGCCAGCCATGCAGTCTCCTGCAGTTTGGGGGAGCCTGGGCCTTCTCTGCATCTCTTCCCAGCTGCTTTGGGTCCTGGAATAGTTCAGGGTGACCTCTAAGGGGAAGATTTCCCTCTGGATGTGGGACCCATGGATGTTGGATCCCCTGAGGATCATGATTCTAATGACTCAGTTTTTTTCCCTCTGTTTTTGTTCTCCTTATGCACAAGGCTTTTCTGGCCAGGAAAGCACTGGGGGAGCAAGCTGACTCTCGGCCTCGACCCCTAGGGTTCTAAAGCATGAACAAAGTCTAATTTAAGAGCGAACTGAGGGATGTCGGCATCTTTTTAGCTTGGCTTCGGGTTCTGGGGACTCACAGCCTGTGGCTGAAGGGGATGATCCCAAAATGGTTTGCCTCTTTCACAGAGGAACTTGGACCGCTGATTCCACAAGTTCTTCAGGAGCTTGGAACAAAGTGCCGCAAGAAGAATCGGACTTGGAGGACGCAGGACCGGTTTTGGATGGACTGAGAGGGCCAGCTTTCCCTTCCACAAGTCTGTGAAGTTGCTGATGTTCATGAAGTGGGATACTCCTGAGTCCGGTCTGCAAGTCGGAAGAGCTATATCCTTCACCGGAGGACACCTTGGGGTTGTTGTCTCTGCCCCAAGGTGGATGCCTTGGTGTTGGCAGTCACCAAGAAAACTACTATTTCGGTAATGGGCTCCGCCGCATTGAAGGATATGCAGGATCGAAAGTTGGAGCTCCATCTCAAGTGGATTTTTGAGTTTTCCCCTCTAGCCATCAGGTCTGCAGTGTGCCACAGTCTGGTGCAGAGGGCGTGCCTCCATTGGGTCCAGCAGTTGCAGGAGTCGCATCCTGTGGGAGAAGCAGAAGCACAACTGGCGAGTTGGCTGGAAGCAGCGGTGGCGTATGGAATCAATGCCTTTTATGATCTAATCAGAGCCTCTTCACGTATTATAATGTCGGCAGTGTCCGCTAGGCAACTGCTATGGTTACGGAATTGGTCAGCGGACATTTGGTCCAAGTTGCAGCTTGGAGTACTTCCTTTTAAAGGAAAGTTGTTGTTTGGAGAAGACTTGGAGAAGGTTATGAAGCATCTGGGTCAAACCAAGGTGCACAAGTTGCCGAAGGACAAACCTAAGGGTAGAAAATTGGTACCGGCATGGACGAGGTTTCGAGACAGCAGAAGATTCCGTCAGTCTAAACGTTCTGGGGGTCCACAGTGCCAGTTTTCGTCCTGGGGGCAGTCCTTTTGAGGGGGCCATAGAGCCACCAGGGACAATTCTGGGACAGGTTCAGGAAGCACAAACCCTTCACAATGATGCAAGGCCAGCCCACTCTTAGATTCTGGCTGTCGGAAAGTATTTATTGCTTTTTTTTGACGAATGGGTCAAGATTACCATGGACCAGTGGGTCCTTGAGGTGGTAAGAGACAGCTACGCTTTAAATTTTGCTTATCTGATCTGGGATGCCTTTGTCCTTTCTCCTTGTGGTCTGCTTATGAAGCAGTTGGCGGTCCGAGAGATGGTGGATCGTTTGAAATTTGGGGGCCTTAGTGCCAGTTCCTATAGGGAAACAGAGAACAGCGAGGTATTCCATCTATTTCGTGGTTTCAAAGAAGGAATGGTCTTTCAATCCCATCCTGGATTTAAAGAAGATAAATTCAGCCCTCAGAGTTCCGCGGTTCCGCATGGAAGGTTAGTCATCGTGGCGTTACAAGGAGGCGAGTTCTTGACATCTCTAGATTTGTCAGAGGCTTATCTGCCCATAGCCGTCAGGCAGGACCACCAAAGGTTTCTGCGATTTATGATTCTCTGGAAACATCTTCAGTTTTGAGACCTTTCCTTTGGCCTAGCAATAGCACCACATATGTGTTCACCAAGGTAATGGTGGTGGTGTTAAGAAAGGAAGGGGTGCTAGTGCATCCATATCAGGATGATTGATTCATCAGGGCAAAGTCAGAGGATCTCTATTGGCAGTTAGTGTAAAAGGTGCTGGACCGATTACAGTTGCTAGGCTGGGTGGTGAATCTTCCAAAGTGTCAGCTTGTTATCTCTCAGTCCCTGGAGAATTTAGGGGCGTGGTTCAGTACAAGGAAGGGGAGAGTATTCCTCACAGAGGACAGGTTGTGGAAGTTTCAGTGGAAAATTTGTTGCCTGCTAGGGCTGTCAACGCCCAGTGATTGGGACTATTTGCAGGTCCTGGGTTCTATGGCTTCAACCTTGGAGTTGGTCCCTTGGGCATTCACACATATGTGACCTCTCCAGAGGGCTTTTCTCTCCCAATGGAATCCTTTGTCAGGGGAATTTCAGGGTCTCCTGCTGGAGGTGGAAGGCAGGAACACTCTCTCTTGGTGGCTTCTTTGGGCCAGTATGGATGGGGTGTGCCTCTGGAAGTTCCAGATTGGGTGGTGGTCATTACAATGCTGGTCTCTCAGGCTGGGGGAGCTGTGTGTCAGGATCAGGTGGCCCAGAGCCAGTGGTTGAAGAAAGAGGCTTCTTGGTCTATTAATCGCTTAGTATTCAAAAAGAAGCTAAAGACTTGGCTATTTAGCCAAGCGTTCCCTGAGAGCTAAGAGCTGATGAATCGAGCCTTTCAGTCGCTGGTCCACCAATCCCATTGTAAATATGTTTTGATTTGTACTTTATTTTAACTAATCATGTTTTGAATTGCATTCCACTTGTTCCCTGTAAGTTTAATTTCAACCTTGTTTCAATGTATCCGCCCCGAGGCGACAGTTCAGTTCTCTGTAAACCGGTGCGATATGTATTCTATACAGGAACATCGGTATATAAAAATTAAAAATAAATAAATAGAGACGACAGCGGTATGATTTGCGTTGTGCTTTTCTTCCAAGATTACAAGGTCATTCAGTGAAAGTTCTGATGAACAATGCAACTACAGTAGCTTATATCATTTGCCAGGGTGGAACCAGGAGTTGAGCAGTGGCACAGAAGGTGTAAGAATTAGTCCTCTGGGCAGAGCAGCATTTGGAGAGGATATTGCTGTCACACATTGCCGGGATGGACAATGAACAGGCGGACTTCCTGAGTCGCAAGTCATTGGACCTAGGAGAGTGGAAGCTGTCAGAGGCAGCGATGACTCTAATTTGCAAGAAGTGGGGATCACCTCATATGGACGTAATAGCGACCAGAAGAAACACGAAAGTGCCGTGGTTCTTCAGCCGAAGAAGAGAGCATGGTGAAGAGGGCATCAACGCTCTAGTTCTGCATGCTGCTGTATGTCTTTCCTCCATGGCTTCTGGTGGCAAGGTGATAAGGCGGATAGAGACCCTCCAGGAGACGTGATTCTAGTGGCTCTGGAGTGGCCACGTTGTCCTTGGATCACGGACCTTGTCAACATGGCCATAGACAGGCCCCTGAGGTTCAGCCATCTAGAGAATCTTCTCCATTATGGACCCATATTTTCAGAACAGGCGGCTCACTTCTGTCTCGCAGCCTTGCTTTTGAGAGGAGGTGATTAAGACAGTAGGATTATCCAGAAGCGGTTATTACTACCTTACTGCAGGCCAGGCGAACTTCCATGTCTATATCTTATGTGCGTGTCTGGAAAGTCTTCAAGTCCTGGTGTATGGGTCGAGATGTGCAGGCATTGCAAGCTACAGTGGCGCATATTTTGACATTCCTGCAGGAGGGTTTGGAAAAAGGTTTGGCCTTAAATTCTCTGAGGGTACAGGTAGTGGCCCTTGGTTGTCTTTGTGGTAAAGTACAAGGTTATTCCCTGTCCACGCATCTGGATGTTGTATGTTTTCTTCGTGGAGCAAAGAACTTACGACTGCCAGCAAGGAAGCCATGTCCATCTTAGAATCTGAATTTGGTGCCTACTGCTTTATGTGCGGCTCCTTTTGAACCTCTGAGGAGAGCGACTTTGAAGGAGTTAACGCTTAAGGTGGTTTTTCTGGTGGCTATTTGTTCAGCAAGGACATTATCCTGCCAGAATCTGTTTTTGCAGGTTTTGGAGGCAGGGGTGTCATTACACACACACACAGTCTCTTCCTTTCTGCCTAAGGTAATCTTGGCACTCCATGTTTATCCGACGATGGAAATTCCAGCCTTTCTGGAATTTGCATCTGATTCCTCAGCTCCTCATGCAAGGGAGCTGAGACTTTTGGACGTCCACCGGGCATTGTTACGATATCTGAAAGTCACTAATGATTTTCGTACATCGGACTACCTTTTTGTTCTATGAAATGGCCCAAGGAAAGGGTGTCAAGCTTCCAAAGTTACGATTGCACATTGGCTCAAGCAGGCAATCAGTTTGATTTATATTTCTAGGGGCCAGTCGGTATCTGAAGGCTTGAGGGTTCATTCAAAACATTCACAGGCAGCTGCTTGGGCTGAGGCCCAGCAGGTGTCGCCACAGAAAATATGCAGGGCAGCGATTGGAATTCGCTGCACACTTTCTTCAGACACTGTCAGTTGGATGTCGAGGCTCTGACTGTGGGCTGATTTTGGGGAAAGTGTTCTGTGAGCGGGACTCTTCAGGTCCCACTGAGTTTAAAAGGCTTAGGAACATCCCAGGAGTCCAAGCTGATCTAACTACGTACAGGGAAGGGAAGATTGGTTCTTACTTGATAATTTTCGTTCCTGGTGTATTTCACTGCTGCCACATTGTATGGTCTTCTCAAATGCTGAAGGTCACTTATGTGTGATTTTTCTGAGTCCCATTTAAGGCATACACAGCATTTCTAATTTCCCCTCCCCAAAAAAAATTCTTGCTCTGTTTTATTTGTGTTGGTCCAAACATATTTTGACATTTTCTAGTAACATTTGCCTTCTTAATATTGTAGATAGTCAACCATCCAACAATCTCAGCACCCTCATTGATCTAGTGGGATTCGATGTTTCCTCCCCTCCACCTCCATCATTGCCAGTGGAACCAGCATTACAACCACCACTACCATCAGTGATCCCCATCCTCCCACCACCACCCCCATTATCTGGCCATTCTCTGAGTCGGGCTTCAGGTCAAGTGGAAAACACCCTTAGCACTACCAATTCACTGTCCCTGCTGGATGAAGAGCTGCTGTGTTTAGGTAAGAGGTTAATACTTTGCTACATTTTATTCCACTTCACACCGTGTTGCACTATTTTAGTGTGTTATTACTCTGGTCTTCCACCTCTGGATCCCTGGGTGCTACCCCATAGGTGCCAGCTCTGTGAGGGTTTGAGCATCCCCATTATTAAGTACATTCCTTCACTATATCCAAGAAGAGATAATTTGTGTTGAGTTTAGCACCCCCAGTCATTTTGAAAAGTTTCTGTTATGTGCTATGCTAGAAGTTAAATGAGTTGGATGATCTGTGTCTAGTTGCAAGTGGTCATTTGTCATCATTTCAAAACCACCACAAAGTATAGCACCTCTGATGGTGTGTGCTTGATAAAGTGAACATTTTAATAGTTTATACATCATCAGCTTCTGTGACCCTGCAAGGGTGTGGGACTTACAGAAACATAATCTGTTTTGTGTACCATCTCCTTTCTCGTCCAGGATTAGCTGCTTGTGGACTATACCATGTAGAGGTGTTATATTCCTTCTCTTCCTGTTTCTTAGGATTTCTTTTCTCTGCTTTAATGGTAGGTCTGAATGATCCAGCCCCCAGTGCTGAGACAGAGTCAGCAAGAAGCAGCCAATGGAACATGTTCCAGGTATGAAACATGAGAGGAGTTTCTCTGGGAAACATGCAAAAATATCATTCTCCATCTATAAGCAGGGCTGAATTATCTTATGACATGTGGGTGATGTCATCTGATGACACCAAATGATCCCATCTCTAAGCTCAATAGAGTCTATACTGTATTGAACATGTGTGGCAGTTCCTGCATGCATGCTGCCTCGTGAGCTTCTCGTGCGTCGTTGTTTGTCCAAGCTTCCATACAGATGTACACACTCTTTTTGTTACTTCATACTTTTGCTTCCTCTTTATCTACAAACTTGTTTCAAGTTGCCTTGCTGCCGTGGCAGCCCCTCAACACTTTTCAATGCTACCAAAAAAAAAGAGGAGCAATAAAGAATGTCCAGCTCTAATGTTGGAAACGTGGACCCTTGAACCAGCTCAAGAGAAGATCCACTGAAGGGAGGCCTACAGTGGCACTCGTAGTCAGGAGGCGGAACTGGGCCAGGAGACCTGACAGGAACTTCACCTATACCAGCCCTCGTTCCCCACAGGTTGAACCCTTAGGTGCTGGGGCCGGCAGGACTTAGGCGAAGGTCTTCTGACGGAGGAAGTCTGTGGGCTGTCCGAGTCAGGACTGGCAGAAGTCTGAAGAGGCGGTGACAGTCCAGCAGTCGTGGTGGGCAGCAGAGGTGCAAAACGAAGAACCAGGCCAGAGGTCGGGGCAGGCAGAAGACAAGCGGAAGCTGGAGAACATGCCAGAGGTCAGGACGGGCAGCAGACAGAAGAATCCAGATACCAGGCTGAAGTCAAAACCGAAGAGGCAACTGAAGGCAGGAGTGTGAGCAGGAGCGGAACCACAGGAACAGAGTTGGAACAGACAGGAACACGGCAACGGAGTAAGGAACAAGCAGGAACACTAGATTGGAGGACCAAACAAGAACAAGCAACTAGCTACTCAGGAGAGTCGATCTGTTGCCAAGGCAAAGCAGAGGAGTCTGAGGCGGCCTTAAATAGGCCTCTGCTGATGACGTGGGATTTGGGGCCGGGTCGAGGTTTCCCGCCGTGGCCCCTTTAAATCCCGGGCCGATACGTGCGCGCCTAAGGAGGCGGAGCCCCAGAAGAGTTCGGCGGCGTCTACCTCGTGGGGTGAACGCCACGGCAAGCCCCCGGAGTGGCCTGGCCCGGGTTGAAGAAGGCAGCGGGGAGCACCGACGTCTGCTGGTAAGAGAAGGGGGACCCGGCTGCGGCTGCCTGCGGCCAGGTTTCCCAATAGTAGCCCCCCTCTTACGCCCCCTCCCAGGAGGACTCGGCTTGTCTGGATGATCCCGATGGAATTGGTGGAGAAGGGATTTATCTAAGATGTTGGAGGCGGGGTCCCAAGTGTTCTCCTCCGGGCCGAAGCCCTCCCACGAGATCAAGTATTCCCAACGTCTATGATGGAACCGAACATCCGAAATATCCTGTACTTGGTAGATGAGATCTTCATCAGCAACTACGTTCAGAGGCTCAGGTGGTTTATGGTGAAAAGTTGAGAGTACTAGTGGTTTTAGCAGCGAGACATGAAATACATTGTGTATCTTTAAGCTGGACGGTAAATGTAAGAGGTAGGAGAACGGGACCCAAGCGTTCAGTGACTACAAAGGGTGCTATGTACTTGGGAGCCAGCCACATGGAGGGGATTCGAAGGCGGATGTGGCAGGTGCTCACCCAGACTCGATCTCCGGGGTTGAGGAGCGGAGCCTTGCGACGGTGTCTATCCACGTCTTTCTTGGCGGAATCAGCTGCCCGCTGCAAATTGGCTTGAGTGGAGTTCCAGAGTGAGTGGAGCTGCTGGGCCCTGAGCTGCAGGCAAGGGCACCATCAGTGGAAGTGCTAAGGGTGATTTAGGCTGTTTCCCAAAAACAACTTGGAAAGGAGAGGCACCTGTTGCTGAGAGGATGTGATGATTGTAGGAGAATTCTTCCCAAGGTAACAAGGCTACCCAGTCATCTTGTTTGTCTCCTACGAAGGAGTGGAGGAATGCTTTCAAGGTGCAGTTAGTCCGCTCTGCTTGGCCGTTACTTTGGGGATTAAATGCTGACATGAAGTCTAACTGGACCCCAAACCTTTTGCAAAGCGCTCTCCAGTATTTGGCCGTGAACTGTGACCCTCGATCGGAGGTGATGTATTGTGGCAATCCATGCAAGTGAAAGATATGTTGTGTGAAAAGTTGGGCGAGTTCAGGTGCAGTAGGGAGCTTCGGAAGGGCCACGAAGTGGGCCATCTTTGAAAATCTATCAATAGTGACCCAGATGTCCTGCTTCCCCTCGGACAGAGGTAGGTCAGCTACAAAGTCCATAGAGATATGGGTCCAGGGCTCTGCTGGCACGGTGAGTGGCTGCAAAAGTCCCCATGGGCGACCAGGTAATGGCTTCTGTCGGGCACAAGTTGGGCAGGAACTAACATATGCCCGAACATCTTGACTGACGTGTGGCCACCAATAGTAGCGGGTCAGGAGTTCCAGCGTCTGGGCCCTGCCGGGATGCCCGGCCGTCAGAGAGTCGTGTGCCCATGAGAGGACTCTCTTACGCAGGTGGATAGGCACTACCATCTTGCCCAGGGGAACCAAATTGGTGGCAGCTAGATGGACCTTAGCTGGGTCTAGGATGTATTGAGGTGCAGTTGGTGTGTCCTCAGTTTCAGAGGTGCGGGAGAGGGCATCTGTTCTGGCATTCTTTGACGCTGGTCGGTATCGTAAAGAAAAGTTGAACCGGCTGAAAAACAAGGACCAGCGAGCTTGTCGAGGGTTCAGCCGTTGAGCCCGACACAGGTATTCTAAGTTTTTGTGGTCGTTGTATACCACAATTGGATGCTGGGCCCCCTCCAGCCATTGTCGCCATTCTTCGAAGGCCATCTTTATGGCGAGGAGCTCCTTATCGCCAATGCCATAATTTCTTTCAGCGGGAGAGAACTTCCGTGAATAGTAGGAGCAGGGAAGTAGCACGCCTTGCTGGAGAATTGGCTAAGGACCGCCCCCATGGCCAGGTCAGAAGCATCCACCTCAATGACGAAGGGTCGTGAAGGATTACTGTGGCATAAGCAGGAGTCGAGAAGGAAAGCCTGCTTTAGATCTTCAAAGGCCTGGAGTGCCTCTGGTGGCCAATCCTTGGCTTTGGCCCCCTTTCTAGTTAGGGCGGTGAGTGGAGCTCCTTTTTGCGAGTTGTGGGAGATGAAGTGCCGGTAGAAGTTTGCAAAGCCAAGGAAGCGCTGGAAGGCCTTGATTCCTACCGGATGTGGCCAGTCTGTAATGGCGGAGACCTTCTCGGGATCCATCTGGAATCCGGTGGTGGACACTATGTATCCTAGGAATGGCAAGGACTTCTGCTCAAACAGACATTTCTCCAGCTTGGCGAAGAGACGGTTCTCCCGGAGTCGTCGTAGTACTCGGCGCACCTCCTGTCAATGGGTGGAGAGATCCTTCGAGTACAATAGTACGTTGTCTAGGTACACAATTACAGATGAGTGGAGCATGTCATGGAAGACCTCATTCATGAGGTTTTGGAAAACCACTGGAGCATTACATAGTCTGAAGGGCATTACTAGGTACTCTTAATGCCCATCATGAATGTTGAATGCGGTTTTCCATTCGTCACCCAGTTTGATCCATACTAAATTGTATGCTCCTCGAAGGTCGAGCTTAGTAAAAACGTTAGCCCCTTGTAGGCGGTCCAGGAGTTTGGGGATGAGCGGAAGAGAATATCTGTCCCGGCGGGTGATGACATTGAGACCAAGATAGACTATACATGGTCTGAGGGAACCGTCCTTTTTAGCGATGAAGAAAAACCCAGCTCCCGCCGGGAAAGTCGAGGGTCGAATGAATCTTCTGTCCAAATTATCTTGAATGTATTGCGTCATAACTTGTATCTCTGGTAAGGACAAGGACAAACACGACCTCGGAGGGTCGTAGAGCCAGGTAGTAAGTCAATAGCACAGTCAAAGGGCCAATGCTCCGGGAGGGTCTCAGCCTTTTCCTTAGAGAAGACATCGGTGAAATCCTTGTACTGCGGTGGAAGCGTCAAGGGGGTGGCTGCCAGAGGAACACTAGGACGAGGCAACTTTGGTAAGCACACAGAGAAGCAATTTGGACTCTAAGCAGTGATTTGGAGAGTGTCCTAGTCTATGAGTGGAGAATGCTTCTGGAGCCAGGGTAGACCCAACACTATGGGATGGATCGCCTTTTCTAGAATGTAAAAAGAGACTCCTCATGGAGAACCCAGATGCGGAGGAACACGGGAGCGGTCATGGCAGAAACTCGGCCAGGAAGAGGAGTGCCGTGAATGGAGGATATCCGCAGTGGTGGGGTACATGGCAGGACAGGAAGCTGTAATTGTTCTACCACATCTGCCAGGATGAAATTTCCTCCAGCACCAGTCAATGAAGGCCAACGTTGAGAACGATCCACCTGAGTATTTCAGAGATACTGGAATCGTGCATTGGGGAACAGGATTCACACAGCCTAGGGCCAGCTCCGTAGTGACACCTAGGCTCGGGGGTTTTCCGGCTGCTCCTTACACTGGGCCAACAGGTGACCCTTGCCACTGCAATAGAGGCACAGGGCCAGAGAACAACGGCACTGCCTCTCCTCGGAGTGAGTAGACTGCGACCCAGCTGCATGGGTGCTTCTCCTCGGGCAGCGTGGTGTTCAGGCGGAGGAGCCAGCGGCCGGGAGAAGGACGGAGCCAGTGGTACCATCTACAACCAGGCTTTAACTCCCGGGCCTGCTGCTGAAGATGGCGGTCAAACCACCCAGTCAAGGTCAATCAATGCTTCAAGATCATCTGGGAGATCCCGGGCAGCGAGTTTATCCTGGAGGACAGGCCTTCTAGGTAGATGCTTCGTAGACTGTCCTCCCACCAGCCCAACTCCGACACCAAGGTATGGAATTCGATTGCATAGTCAACCAAGGGCCGAGCCCCCTGGCATGGGTGGAGGAGTTTGGTAGCAGCTGTGGAATGTCGATCTGGTTCATCGAATACTTGCTTGAATGCATGGACAAACTGCTGAATATCTCCGAGCAGGAAATCGCCTCGCTCCCACAAGGGAGAGGCCCAAGCCAGGGCTCTGCTGTCCAATAAAGATAATATGTAAGTCGTCTTTACCTGGTCAGATGGAAACTGCACAGACTGGAGGGTGAAGCGCATAAAGAAATGGTTGAGAAAACCCCAGCACTGCTTGGGGTCTCCAGCATAGCGGGGTGGCGCAGGCAGATGCAGAGATGTGGCAGGTGCTGGAGCCGGAACAGGAGCTGGAGGTGGAGCTGCAACTTGGGGAGCCGAGTCCAGGGATTGGCCAATCTATCAACTGTAGCTGCCAAGAGGTCCAAGCAGTGCTGCAGACATTGGGCCATGCCTGGAATGGCCTGGGGACCAGAAAGATCCGCCGGGTCCATGGCCTTGGCAAACTGTTGGAAACATGAACCTTTGAGCCAGTTCGAGAGTTGGAAGATCCACTGAAGGGAGGCCTACAGTGGCACTCATAGCCGGGAGGTGGACCTGGGCCAGGAGACCTGACAGGAACTTCACCTATACTAGCCCTCGTTCCCCGCAGGTTGAACCCTTGGGTGCCGGGCCGGCAGGACTTAGGCGAAGATTTCCTGGCGGAGGAAGTCCGGAGGGCTGTCCGAGTCGGGGCTGGCAGACGTCTGAAGAGGCGTTGATGGTCCAGGAATTGTACCGGGCAGCAGAGGTGCAAAACGAAGAACCAGGCCAGAGATCAGGGCAGGCAGAAGACAAGAGGAAGCCGGAGAACATGCCAGAGGTCAGGACGGGCAGCAGATAGAGGAATCCAGATACCAGGCTGAAGTCAAAACCGAAGAGGCAACCGAAGGCAGAAGCAGAACCACAGGAATGGAGCTGGAACAGGCAGGAACACGGGAACGGAGTCAGGACCAAACAGAAGCAAGTAACTGGTAACTATAGACCAGTCAGCCTGTCTTCAGTGCCGGGAAAAATAGTGGAAACTATTCTCAAGATCAAAATCGTAGAGCATATAGAAAGACATGGTTTAATGGAACACAATCAACATGGATTTACCCAAGGGAAGTCTTGCCTAACAAATCTGCTTCATTTTTTTGAAGAGGTTAATAAACATGTGGATAAAGGTGAACCGGTAGATGTAGTGTATTTGGATTTTCAGATGGCGTTTGACAAAGTCCCTCATGAGAGGCTTCTAAGAAAACTAAAAAGTCATGGGATAGGAGGCGATGTCCTTTCGTGGATTACAAACTGGTTAAAAGACAGGAAATAGAGAGTAGGATTAAATGGTCAGTTTTCTCAGTGGAAAAGGGTAAACAGTGGAGTACCTCAGGGATCGTACTGGGACCAGTGGTTTTCAATATTTATATAAATGATCTGTAAAGGAATACGATGATTGAGGTTATCAAATTTGCGGACGATACAAAATTATTCAGAGTAGTTAAATCACAAGCAGATTGTGATACATTACAGGAGGACCTTCAAAGACTGGAAGATTGGGCATCCAAATGGCAGATGAAATTTAATGTGGACAAGTGCAAGGTGTTGCATATAGGGAAAATTAACCCTTGTGTAGTTACACAATGTTAGGTTCCATAAGAACATGCCATACTGTGTCAGACCAAGAGTCCATCAAGCCCAGCATCTTGTTTCCAACAGTGGCCAATCCAGGCCATAAAAACCTGGCAAGTACCCAAAAACTAAGTCAACTTAATTAATAGCAGGTAATGGACTTCTCCTCCAAGAACTTATCCAATCCTTTTTTAAACACAGCTATACTAATTGCACTAACCACATCTTCTGGCAACAAATTCCAGAGTTTAATTGTGCGTTGAGTGAAAAATAACTTTCTCCGATTAGTTTTAAATGTGCCACATGCTAACTTCATGGAGTGCCCCCTAGTCTTTCTATTATCCGAAAGAGTAAAAAACCGATTCACATCTACCTGTTCTAGACCTCTCATGATTTTAAACACCTCTATCATATCCCCCCTCAGCCGTCTCTTCTCCAAGCTGAAAAGTCCTAACCTCTTTAGTCTTTCCTCATAGGGGAGCTGTTCCATTCCCCTTATCATTTTGGTAGCCCTTCTCTGTACCTTCTCCATCGCAATTATATCTTTTTTGAGATGCGGCGACCAGAATTGTGCACAGTATTCAAGGTGCGGTCTCACCATGGAGCGATAACAGAGGCATTATGACATTTTCCGTTTTATTCACCATTCCCTTTCTAATAATTCCCAACATTCTGTTTGCTTTTTTGACTCCCACAGTACACTGAACCGACGATTTCAATGTGTTATCCACTATGACGCCTAGATCTCTTTCTTGGGTAGTAGCACCTAATATGGAACCTAACATTGTGTAACTATAGCATGGGTTATTTTTCCCTATATGCATCACCTTGCACTTGTCCACATTAAATTTCATCTGCCATTTTGATGCCCAATTTTCCAGCCTCACAAGGTCTTCCTGCAATTTATCACAATCTGCTTGTGATTTAACTACTCTGAACAATTTTGTATCATCTGCAAATTTGATTACCTCACTTGTCGTATTTCTTTCCAGATCATTTATAAATATATTGAAAATTAAGAGTCCCAATACAGATCCTTGAGACACTTCACTGCCCCCTCCCTTTCACTGAGAAAATCGTCCATTTAATCCTACTCTCTGTTTCCTGTCTTTTAGCCAGTTTGTAATTCACGAAAGGACATCGCCACCTATCCCATGACTTTTTATTTTTCCTAGAAGCCTCTCATGAGGAACTTTGTCAAATGCCATCTGAAAATCCAAGTACACTACATACTCCCAGGAAAAAGATCTAGGCATCATAGTGGATAATACTTTTAAATCGTCAGCTCAGTGTGGTGCAGCAGTCAAAAAAGCAAACAGAATGTTAGGAATTATTAGGAAGGGAATGGTTAATAAAATGGAAAATGTCATAATGCCTTTGTATTGCTCCATGGTGAGACCGCACCTTGAATACTGTGTACAATTCTGGTCGCCGAATCTCAAAAAATATATAGTTGCGATGGAGAAGGTACAGAGAAGGGCAACCAAAATGATAAAGGGGATGGAACAGCTCCCCTATGAGGAAAGGCTGAAGAGGTTAGGATTGTTTAGCTTGGAGAAGAGACGGCTGAGGTGTGTTCATTACCTGAGGGCTGTGTCACTCAGGGAGTTCAAAGAATCATTACCTGCTATGATAGAGGTCTTTAAGATCATGAGAGGTCTTAAACGAGTAGATGTGAATCGGTTATTTACACTTTCGGATAATAGAAGGACTAGGGGGCATTCCATGAAGTTAGGAAGTAGCACATTTAAGACTAATCTGAGAAAATTCTTTTTCACTCTGCACAATTAAGCTCTGGAATTTGTTGCCAGAGGATGTGGTTAGTGCAGTTAGTGTAGCTGGTTCAAAAAAGGTTTAGATAAGTTCTGGGAGGATAAGTCCATTAACTGCTATTAATCAAGTTTTCTTAGGGAATAGCTACTGCCATTAATTGCATCAGTAGCATGGGATCTTCTTGGTGTTTGGGTAATTATGTACATCTAGAACTCAGGGTCATCATCACAGCTCTTGAGACAGTGCTGCAGGTTTGAATCTCTATTTGCTAAAGGTTGGTATAGGTTGAGCTTTTTATAATTCTAATATCAACGTGTATGAAGTGGCCAGGTGTTGAGACAAGAGCCTTGCTAGTTTTGGTGGCTGTGTAATTTATTACAAAGATTGAAGATAAGATCATGGGAGGAGGCTTGCGTGTTGGATTAAATGTAAGAACCAAAAAAGAATATTACAGGGCCTGTAGTAACCTACCAGCAAAGGGGGTTAAATCCAGCTCTGTAACAAAATTTAGACATGCTTGGGACAGATAGAGAGGGCCATGGTAGGAAGAGATTTGAGAGGTTAGGCAAAAGTCATAGGGAGGAGGAGCTGATGTTAGCTTAAGTAAGGGAATTTATATGTTCATCTACTCAAAGTGGTAAAAAAAAAGCAGAAAAGATAACTAGGCAGACTGAGTGAGCCCAATTGGTCTTTATCTTCTGTTTAATATGTGGTAGATATATTGGTGCTATAAAAAAGATTGGGTCCTCAATTGCAAATAAGGATTGGATCCATTTTACCATTCTACTCAACTGATGTGTTCTAAATGGCATGAAAGTGATAATTGCCTTTTCTCATTTTCTCATCCTTACCCTTACAGAATGAGGAAAAGGACTTGGACTTCTTCAGTGCCATGACTGAGCCCACTGTCAGGAACTCAGCTACTAATTCTCTCCTGCAGCACTCTGCACAATCCATGTGTGGTGTATCAGCACCTCTGTCATCGGCCTTTCCGCTTTCTCAGACACTTCCCAGTGGTGTTGCTCCTAGTCCAGCACCATTCTCATTTACTGCTGATGTAGCACCTGCAATGGCAGGACCTGTTAAGTCTGCACAGACTGCCCTGGGGGGCCTTTCCTCTTCTGTGGGGGGAAGTGCCTTGCATGAGCTGGAGGTGCTGGGACAACAGCTCCTGAAAGAAGCCAAAGGGTAAGAGTTTAATGACACCCTCTTGAACTATCAATATGGTCTATTTCCTTAGGGAGAACTCAGGTGGGAATGGAGGGATGGCACCAAGTCAGAAGGGAGAGCACTATCAGATGGATGAGGAAGTGATTCTTATGTGAGGCAAAGAGGAGGTGGGGGGGGGGTCAGTGTGATTTTTGTTTTATAGTCTTTAATTTCTGTTTCCATGTACGTACCCGGATCAGTCCAGACACCTGGGTTGTGACTCCGCACCAGCAGATGGAGACAGAGCAAGACCTGTCGGGCTCCCCACATATAGTGAGGCGCCACCCACAGCCCCTCAGTCTTACTCTGTCTCCAGCAGATGGGGCAGGTTCACCCACAGCCTCTGGGATCCCTGGGTAGTTTTTGTTAGTTAGTCAGGGGTATAGTTTAAAAAAAGAAGAAGAGTCTCCCTCGTCCTGGAAGCCTCCCAGGGGGGTTGGAAGGTTCTGAGGGGACCATCCCCCCCCCTGGTTGAGGCCGCTGCTAAGGGTCGAGGACCCGGCCCTAATCTGGTAGCAGCGTCGGGGGTGACACCAGGGAGCCCGGTTCACTTACCCCCGCTGGAGCAGGAGAATCAGGACCCGGGACAGCGGTGGCAAGTAAAAAAAAAAAAAAAAGTTTTGTGTTTAGTTTTTAGCCGCGCCGACTCTCCGTACTTCGTCCTTCGTCCTTCGCGGTCGGGGTTTCTTTGTAGATTAATTGATTTTAATTAGTTTTAAATTCTTCTGCTTGGTTCGCAGCGGGAAGAGGCGGATGCCGAGAGGAGCTTCTTGCCGCGTGTGCGGCTCGGCGCACGATGGGATCTGCACAAATTGTGTGTTGGGAGGCGAGGGGCCATCCGAGGTCGGTCGGGGGGGGGGGGGCGATCTCAGCCGGCATGGTCGCCACCGTGCGCCGGGCAAATTGAGGGTAGCAGTGTTGAGCCGTTCCCGCTCAGCGCGGGAACAGCGGCCATTTTAGATGTTGTTCGGGAGGCCACGCGGAAGGCTGCTAGTAATGGCGGCATGCCTCCCGCGCTTTCTCCACAGCAACGGGCCCCCGGGGGGGACGCCCCGGGGGGGGCTGTATCGTCGGCGGAGCGGAGTCTGGAGGAGGCATCTTCGGGTTCAGAGGCCTCTTTTTCTTCGGACTTCGTGCTGCTTCTCCGTAAGGTTTTGAAATACAAAAGATCCAGGAAGAAGGCGGGGAGAGCGTCGCCTGTGGGGAACTTGGAAGGTCGGTCAGAGCCCCGGAAGAGGACAGCTAGGGATAGGTCCCGGAAGGACCCACCTAGGGAGAAGCGGCCTCTGCGGGGCATCCCGCAGGACACGGACACAGATTCTACATCCTCAGATGAGGCAGATCCGGCCGCAGGGGCCCCAGGGGGGGCCGGAAAGAAGAGGAGCCAGTCCAACCGGGCACTGGCAAAGGGACGCAGGCGGTGGATGGCGATGACCCGAAAGTGGTACGCTTGTTCCGGAAAGATGAACTTGCACCACTTATTCCGGCCATACTCCGGGAGCTTGGGGTGGATGCTCCACCGTTGGAGTCCCGGCCGGGGGCCAAAATGGACCCGGTATTGTTGGGCCTTACGGGCCCGGCAGTGGCTTTCCCGTTCCACTTTTCGGCGTCGGACATTCTATTCCTGGAATGGGATACCCTGGAGTTGGGTCTGAAAGTGAGTAAGGCGATGGATAAGCTGTACCCACTGCCAGAGGACGCACTGGAACTCTTTCGCCTCCCCAGAGTGGACACAGCAGTGTCGGCGGTAACAAAGAGGTCCACGATCCCAGTCACAGGTGCTACGGCACTCAAGGATATTCAGGATAGGAAGCTGGAGCTACAACTTAAAAAGGTTTTTAAGGTCTCGGCGTTAGGGATCCGTGCGGCTATTTGTAGTAATTTTGCCCTGCGTGCAGGGCTGCGCTGGGCTCAGGTGCTCCAGGTAAATGCAGGTCTCTCGGAGGAGGAATCCACGCAGGCAGATCACCTGGAAGCGGTGATCGCTTACAGCGCAGATGCTTTGTATGACTTGCTGCGTACGTCGGCCAGGGCCATGGTTTCCGCATGCCGTCTCCTCTGGCTTCGCAATTGGGCGGCAGATGGGTCGTCCAAGGCTCACCTTGGCTCTTTACCGTTTAAAGGGAAGTTGTTGTTTGGAAAACAGCTGGATGACTTGATGCAGTCGCTTGGAGAGAACAAGGCTTTCAAGTTACCGGAGGACAGGCCCAGAGCTCGGACTTCCTTCACCAATAGGGCCCGTTTTCGGGGGAGTAGACGTTCGCGTCCGCAGAGATCGTCCAGGTCCTCTTACTGGTCCGGATCCTCCAGGTCGTCCTCGTGGTCTCAGTCCTTTCAGGGGAAAAGGTTTGGGAGACAAGGTGGTCCCTCGTCGGGAGCGGGGCTTAAGTCTTCCCAATGAAACGCGGAGGGTCCATTCCTCGTGGCAGGCTCCGGCGGTCGTCCCAAACGTAGGAGCCAGGTTGGCGTTGTTTTCCGAGGAATGGACCAAGTGGGTCCTCAGCGTGATAAGTCAAGGTTACGCTTTAGATTTTGCATGAACTCCGGCGGACAAGTTTCTCGTGTCGCCTTGCAAGGGTCTAAGCACGCGCGTAGCAGTGAGGGATACCCTTCGGCGGCTGGAAGACCTAGGCGCAATAGCCCCCGTGCCACCGAGATAGCAACGAAAGGGCCGGTACTCCATTTACTTCATAGTACCAAAGAAGGAGGGCACGTTCAGACCAATTTTAGACTTGAAAGGGGTCAACAGGTGCCTTCGCATTCCACGCTTCAAAATGGAGACGATTCGGTCGGTGGTGGCCTCGGTTCAGCCGGGCGAGTTCCTGGCTTCATTGGATCTCACGGAAGTGTACCTTCACATCGGCATTCAGCCGTTCTATCAGAGGTTCCTCAGGTTCTGTATCCTGGGCAGACACTATCAGTTCAGAGCTCTCCCTTTATGGCTCGCCACCGCTCCGCGCACTTTTACCAAGGTAATGATAGTGGTGGCAGCCCAGCTCTGGAGGGAGGGATTTCTGGTGCACCCATACCTGGACGATTGGCTCATCCGGGCCAAGTCCGAAATATTGTGTCGTCAGGCGGTCTCCAGGGTCCTACAGCTCTTGCGCTCCCTCGGATGGGTGGTCAATCTCACCAAGAGTCGATTGGACCCTTCCCAGTGCTTGGAGTATTTGGGAGCGCTGTTCAACACAAAGCTGGGCAAAGTCTCTCTTTCCAAGGAGCGTGTGTGCAAACTTCAGAGTCAAGTGAGGTGTTTGTTGTCCCTGCGGAGCCCTCAGGTGTGCGATTATCTGATGGTTTTAGGCTCTATGGCATCAACGCTAGCTTTGGTTCCCTGGGCCTTCGCTCATCTACGTCCGTTGCAATCCACTTTGCTTTCCCGATGGAAGCCGGCGTCGGAAGAATTTCACCTCCCGCTTCCGCTCATGGACCAGGCGAGGTCCATTCTGCAGTGGAGGCTCCACTCCGACCATATGACATGTGGGGTATCCCTGCTCATGCCCAATTGGACAGTAGTCACGACAGACGCCAGTCTTTCTGGCTGGGGAGCGGTCTGTCGGGGACGCTCGGTACAGGGGCAGTGGACCAGGGATCAGTCACAGTGGTCCATCAATCGCTTGGAGACCAGGGCAGTGACGCTGGCGCTGCAAGCCTTCCTCCCGCTGATTCGGGGAAAGGCGGTCCGAGTGTTATCGGACAATGCAACCACGGTGGCCTACATCAATCGCCAAGGCGGGACGAGGAGCCAGCTAGTGGCAGAGGAGGCACACCGCTTGATGTGTTGGGCGGAGCGGAATCTCAGCAACATTGCGGCATCTCAGATCGCCAGCGTCGACAATGTCCAAGCGGACTTCCTCAGCCGCCATCGGCTGAATCCAGGGGAATGGGAGCTGGCGGAGGTTGCTTATCGCTTCATCTGCGACCCGCCCCCAGATCGCGTCCCGGCGCACTAGCGGCCCGCTGGCGCGCGGGGATTTACTTCTCCCTCCGGGAGGCGTAAATCCCCCAACAAAGGTAAGGGGGGGTTTTAGACAGGGCCGGGCGGGTGGGTTAGGTAGGGGAAGGGAGGGGAAGGTGAGGGGAGGGCAAAAGAAAGTTCCCTCCGAGGCCGCTCCGATTTCGGAGCGGCCTCGGAGGGAACGGGGGTAGGCTGCGCGGCTCGGCGCGCACCGGCTATATGAAATCGATAGCCTTGCGCGCGCCGATCCCGGATTTCAGCGGATACGCGCGGCTACGCGCGTATCTACTGAAATCCAGCGTACTTTTGTTTGCGCCTGGAGCGCCAACAAAAGTACGCCTATTCGCGGTTTTTGAAAATCTACCCCTATATGTGGGGAGCCCGACAGGTCTTGCTCTGTCTCCATCTGCTGGTGCGGAGTCACAACCCATGTGTCTGGACTGATCCGTGGTACTACAGGAACAAAAATTATCAGGTAAGAAACTAATTTTCCTTTCCCTGTACGTATCCAGATCAGTCCATACTCCTGGGTTTTGCCTCCCTTCCAGCAGATGGAGACAGAGAAAGTTTCACAGGTACCGCCTCATAACCCGGTGTGCCACTTGCTGCTCCTCAGTATTTCTCTGACTCCAGCAGATGAAGGTGGGTCAAAACTTGCAGTTCTGCCCCAAGTTTTCCTACCAAAAAAAAAAAAGTGAGAAATTTTCAAGACACTAGTCTCTCAGGACCATCCTCCCTGTTTGTAGCGAGCAGGGGTTGTGAACCCCAAAATTTGCTCCTTTGGATATCGGGGATGACAGCTGCTGGTCCAGTTCCCTCCCCCTTCAGTGAGGGTCTCCTGTAGCCTCTGCCATTTCTTCAGGAAAGTATCCTTTCTTCTTTCTCTGCTTTGCCCTCTGTCTTCCTTTGGAATGTTTTTTGATTTTGCAATAAAGTAAAAAAAAAAAAAAAAGAGTCAGAGGACAGGCAGGGCAGCAGAGAGGGCTGCGAGATGGGACCAGGTAAGATCCACCCAGTCGGCGGTGAGTGTGCTGGACCTTTCTATCCACTGTTGGGATATAAATCCCACTTTTCTTAATATAAATCCTTCTTCCCTGTACGTACCAGGATCAGTCCAGACTGCTGGGTTATGCCTCCCGTCCAGCAGATGGAGTTAGAGAGAAAACTGAAAAGGCACCCCCTATATACTCTGGTGCGCCCCCTGCGATCCTCCAGTATATCTCTGACTCCAGCAGATGAGAGAGCATAACCTGCGGTCCTGATCTCCTGTAGTTGGGGAAGTTTCCCTGTCAGGTTTGATTTAATTATATGGCTTAAAGTTTTTGGTGACTAGCTCATTATAAATTTCAGAACTAATTGTGCCAGTTTTGGAGCCATAGCAGGCAAGGCAGGGTACTACCCTGGAGCCTTTTTCCCGGAGTTTTTCTATCTGCCCAGCCCAGTGAGAGGAGGGGAGTATTCATCGGTGGGCCGGTCACTCTCCCTCTCCGCCTCCTGAGAAGTATTAATTCCTCGGAGAATTAGATTTTATGGGTGTGGTGCACCCTCTGCCGGCTCCCAAGTAAAAAAAAAAAAAAAAAAGGTTTTCAAGTTTGCACGGCTGCTGGTGGCAGCGCTTCAGGCGTTTAAAAAAAAAAAAAAAAAAAACGAGGTGATTTTTTTAAGTTAGCCTGCTCACTCACTGTGGTCTCCGGAAGGGGTGGCTTGTCACCCGGGACTTTGTCGCGCCATTTTCGCGCCGTTTCTCTATATTTGAGCATGCCTCGAGGAAGCGTTTGTGCGGCGTGTGGGGAGCCGGGTCGTCGGCTTTCCCGCGAGGGCCTCTGTTCCCGGTGCCTTCCCGGGGGGGAGGGGCCCTCGCGGAAGACAGCTGCGGCCAGTATCTCCCTTTCTCCACGGCAGGAGGCAACTTCAGAATCGGGCAGACCGCGGCACTCCTCCCCTCCGTTCTCAGAGGCAGCGGCCATTTTGGGGCAGTCGGCGGCCATTTTGGGCGATCTCGATCGCGAATCAGTATCGTCGGAGGAGGGAGAGGACCTCCCACCTCAATTTCCTCCAGATCTTAGCCCTCATCGGCCTAGTGCTTTATCGGGGCTCCTCTCTCAGTCGACTAGAGGAGCCAAGGGAGGTCCCGCTAAGAGGCCCCACCCTTTTTCTTCACAGTTTGTTCTCTTGCTTCATAAAGCTTATTTGGAAGCAGAAGCTGAATGGGAGCAGGCTGCTCCTATTCCTGATAAAAAGGGCAAACCCGCCGCGGATCCCACTGTCTCGGGAACTCCTATTCCAGCCCTTCCTCCTAAGCCTCCAGCGCATGTTCCTATTGATCCGGTCTTACCGGACACTCCCACCCCGGATTCAGGAATGGATATAGGGGGCGGGGATCCGGTCGAAGGGGACGACCCTCAGATTCTCAGATTATTTCACAAGGAGGAATTGGATCCTTTAATCAGTCATGTGCTCCAGGAACTGGGAATTCCGGTACCCCAGAGTGAGTCAAATGCCCTACCGGGTGACTTAGAATTGACCGAACTCCGCACTCCATCGCATGCTTTTCCCTTTCATAATAAGCTTGCTCAGATTATCTACCGAGAATGGGATAATCCGGAGGCCACTCTTAGAGTTAGTCGGGCTATGGATAAACTTTACCCGCTACCTGCGGATTCCTTGGAGTTGCTTAAGGTGCCTAAAGTAGATTCGGCTGTCACAGCCATGGCGAAACACACTACCATCCCGGTGACGGGAGGTACGGCCCTAAAGGATCTTCAGGATCGGAAGTTGGAGACCTTATTAAAGCGAATATTTGAGGTTTCAGCATTAGGAGTACGGGCGGCGCTTTGCAGTTGCATGGTGCAACGAGCTACCCTTCGCTGGGTACAACAGATGTTAACATCACAAGATCTACCCCCGCAAGAGGCGGAACAGGCCAACCGCATGGAATCCTCAGTAGCCTTTGCTGCGGATGCCTTTTATGATCTGCTTCGCACCTCGGCCCGCTCCATGTCTTCCGCAGTATCGGCGAGACGACTACATTGGCTACGTCACTGGGCTGCCGACTCGTCCTCTAAAGCGCAACTGGGTTCTTTTCCTTTTCGCGGTAAACTCTTATTTGGGGACGAGTTAGAGCAGTTAATCCGTTCTCTGGGGGAGAACAAGGTATTTAAGTTACCGGAGGACAGACCTCGGTTTTTTCGGTCCTCGGGAAATTTTCGCGGTCGCTTTCGCGGACAGCGTCGTTTTCGCTCCGGTAGAGGCTCCTCCTCCTCCTATTCTACTAGACAACCTACCACGCGTTCTCAAGCATGGACTCCTTCCTTTCGTGGCAGGCGGCCAGCGCGTTCCACAGCGTCGCATTCCTTTGCCGCCGCCAAAACATCTCAATGAAGGGACGCTGGCTCATCCCTCAGTTCCGAAAGTGGGAGGACGTCTTTTTCACTTTCGGGAGGAATGGGCCAGAATAACTACCGATCAGTGGGTTCTAGACATCATTCATTACGGGTACGCATTGGAATTTGCATGGCCCCTACGCGACCTGTTCCTCATTTCTCCCAGCGGTTCCCAAGCAAAACAGCAGGCGATTGCGCAGACGATAACTCGGTTACAAGACCTGGGAGCTATAGTGCCTGTCCCACCTTCCGAACAACGAACGGGTCGCTATTCCATTTACTTCATCGTCCCAAAGAAAGAAGGCACTTTCCGTCCCATTCTGGATCTGAAGAAGGTCAACAGGGCGTTACACATACCGCGCTTCCGGATGGAAACTCTGCGCTCTGTTATCGCAGCGGTCCACAAAGGCGAGTATTTGGCTTCTTTGGACCTCACAGAGGCTTACCTGCATATAGGAATCCAGGAGTTCCATCAAAGGTTCCTCCGCTTCATGATAATGGGCTCGCATTTCCAGTTCTGTGCTCTTCCGTTCGGCCTTGCAACAGCTCCGAGAGTTTTCACCAAGGTCATGGTAGTGGTCGCTGCAAGTCTCCAGAGAGAAGGTGTTCTCGTACATCCGTATTTAGACTGGCTTATCCGAGCAAAGTCCCTATCTCTCTGCGAGGAAGCGGTACAGAAGGTGCTTCTCCGGCTTCACTCTCTGGGTTGGGTCGTCAATCGCTCCAAAAGTTGCCTGATACCCACCCAGCGATTGGAGTTTCTGGGAGCCTTGTTCAATACCAGTCTAGGCAAGGTTTTCCTTCCTCGGGCACGGATGGAGCGCTTGCAAACTCATGTTCGCCGTCTCTTGCTTCACCCCCTGCCGGGGGCGTGGGATTATTTACAAGTTCTTGGCTATATGGCATCCACTCTGGATTTGGTTCCTTGGGCTTTTGCGCATATGCGACCTCTACAGAGAGCGCTTCTATCCCGTTGGGACCCCAAATCGGAGGAATTTCAAGTGCCGTTGCCACTCTCCGAACCAGCACGGACCAGCCTGCAATGGTGGTTGCATCCACTCCATCTCCTCCAGGGGGTCGATTTGGAGCCCCCTCAATGGATCATTGTCACGACAGATGCCAGTCTGACCGGTTGGGGAGCAGTCTGTCAATCTCAGTCCACTCAGGGGCGTTGGACGCCTTCGCAAGCCAAGTGGTCAATAAATCGTTTGGAAACCAGAGCGGTTCGCCTGGCGTTGCAACACTTTCTCCCTTTGATCCGGGAACGGGCGGTCCGGGTCCTGTCCGACAATGCGACCACGGTAGCATACATAAACCGGCAAGGCGGGACAAGAAGTCAGCTGGTAGCCTCCGAAGCCACTCGATTAATGGCTTGGGCGGAACAACACCTGTCTCGTCTTGCAGCGTCACACATCGCCGGAGTCGACAACATTCAAGCGGACTACCTCAGCCGGCAACAGCTAGATCCGGGAGAGTGGGAGTTGTCTCACAAAGCACTCAGGACTCATCATCCAACGGTGGGGAACTCCCCAGCTGGATCTCATGGCGACGCACTCAAATGCCAAGGCGGCTCGCTTCTTCAGTCGCAGATGAGAATACGGGTCGGAAGGTGTAGATGCCCTGGTTCTACCCTGGCCCGTTCGCGTTCTCCTCTACGTGTTCCCTCCGTGGCCGTTAGTGGGGAAAATATTGCGCCGCATCGAATCTCACGCGGGTCCAGTTATTCTAGTGGCTCCAGAGTGGCCAAGGAGACCATGGTTCGCAGACCTGGTCAACCTAGCAGTGGACGGCCCCTTGCGTCTCGGTCACCTGCCTCATCTGTTACGGCAGGGTCCAGTATTTTTCGACCAGGCCGATCGCTTTTGTCTAGCGGCTTGGCTTTTGAGAGGCGTCAATTGAGAAAGAGAGGTTATTCGGATTCGGTCATTACTACTCTTCTGCAGGCGCGTAAGCCTTCTACTTCGGTTGCCTATGTCAGAGTATGGAAGGTATTCGACGCTTGGTGCAGGGACTTGCAAGTGCCTCCGCGACGGGCTACGGTGTCTCATATTCTAGCATTCTTGCAGGAGGGTCTAAAGAAGGGTTTATCCTATAATTCCCTCCGTGTCCAGGTGGCGGCTTTAGGCTGTTACCGCGGTAAGCTCGACGGGGTTTCCATTGCCATGCACCCTGACGTAGCGCGGTTTTTAAAGGGAGTTAAGCACTTACGCCCACCGGTACGAGCTATCTGTCCCTCTTGGAGCCTAAACTTGGTTCTCCGTGCTCTTTGTACTTCTCCGTTCGAGCCTTTGCGACGGGTTACCCTCAAGGATCTCACTCTCAAAACAGTGTTTCTCGTCGCTATTTGTTCGGCTAGGCGAATATCCGAGCTTCAGGCGTTGTCTTGCAGAGAGCCTTTTCTCCGTATTCATGATTCGGGGATTTCGCTCCGTACTGTTCCTTCCTTCTTGCCGAAGGTAGTTTCCGCTTTTCACATCAATCAAACAATCGATCTCCCTGCCTTTGTTCTGGACGACAGGGATGCGTCTAGACAACCGGAACTTCGGAAGTTGGATGTGCGGCGGACGCTGTTGAGGTATTTGGAGATTACCAACCCTTTTCGACTGTCTGACCATCTTTTTGTCTTGTGGAGTGGTCCGAAGAAGGGGGCTAAGGCGTCTAAGACCACGATAGCTCGCTGGTTGAAGGAGACTATTGCTTCGGCTTACATTTGTCAGGGTCGTGCCGTTCCGGATGGTCTCAAAGCCCATTCTCTGCGCTCTCAAGCGGCGTCTTGGGCGGAGAGTGGGTTTGTCTCTCCTCAAGAGATTTGCCGGGCGGCTACTTGGAAATCCTTGCACACTTTTGCTAGACATTACCGACTGGACGTGCACACTCCGGTGGACTCTTTCGGTGGCGGTGTGCTTCGCGCGGGACTGTCTAGGTCCCACCCCATTTAGGGCAGCTTGGGTACTTCCCAGCAGTCTGGACTGATCCTGGTACGTACAGGGAAAGGAAAATTAGGTCTTACCTTTGCTAATTTTCGTTCCTGTAGTACCGAGGATCAGTCCAGACGCCCGCCCATAACAGTGAAGAGTCCCGCGGCAGCTCTGTTTTTTCAACTTTTCTGTTTCAGATGGTTCTCTTTGTTCAATGGTTATATTTCATGGCCTAACGCCTGGTTTCCTCGTTTTCCAAATGTTCATGTTTATCTTGTTCTAGTCACCAGTTTTCAGCCATTGTTTCTTATTCATTCTGCTTTGTTATTGATTATACTGAAGGATCGCAGGGGGCGCACCAGAGTATATAGGGGGTGCCTTTTCAGTTTTCTCTCTGACTCCATCTGCTGGACGGGAGGCATAACCCAGCAGTCTGGACTGATCCTCGGTACTACAGGAACGAAAATTAGCAAAGGTAAGACCTAATTTTCCTTTTTCTTCATTCCCCCCCCCCCCCGCTTCAACGGCAGGGGGAATGAAAAGAGGATTTATATTAAGGCAACCAACAAGGACTAAATTGCACAGGCTGGGTAAACAAATAAGTGTGGGAGTAACTTGCTTATTGCGGTGGTTACTACCCCTAACCAGTTAGGCTTGATACTTCACTTTTATGCAGCTCCAGCACTGCTCTCTACATCAATGGCGGGGGTGAAAGGAAATTGGAACCAGAAGGTTGCCAATAAGGGCCCTGACCTCAGCGGTCAGAGTAACAGATAAGTATGAGAAAAATAACTGTGAAAGCTTGCTGGGCAGACTGGATGGGCCGTTTGGTGGTCTTCTGCCGTCATTTCTATGTTGAAAGATCTTCAGGATCGCAAGCTGGAGGGTCACCTCAAGAAGATTTTTGAAGTTTCAGCCCTAGGCATTCGGGCTGCAGTTTGTAGTAACTACATGTTCCAGGCAAGCTTCCAATGGGTGCAACAGTTTTAAAGTGCCAAGCAAAGATCTGGCGCCCCAGGAGGCAAAGCAGGCGGAACGTCTAGAAGCAGCAGTGGCTTATGGAGCTGATGCCCTGTATGATCTTTGCGAACGATGGTGACTGCAGTCTCAGCTAGGAGACTCTTGTGGCTGCATAATTGGGCTGCGGATGTTTCTTCAAAGGCTCAGCTTGGAGCACACCCCTTCAAGGGCAAGCTGCTTTTTGGGTTGGACCTGGAACAATTAATAAAGCAGCTTGGAGATATTAAGGTGCATAAGCTCCTGGTAGACAAGCCGAAAGAACAGAAAGCTTTCTCATCGGCTCACTCTCATTTTCGTGGCCAAAGGCGTTTTTGGCAGAGCAGAGCTCCAGGTGCAGGCCAGAGACAGGCCTCGGGGAGGTTTCAGTCTTGGTCCCAATCCTTCTGTGGATGGCGAACAAACGGGAATGGTTTCAGACGGGCCCAGCAGGGCCAAGCCCTCCCAATGAGACATGGCTGGCCCACTCCTTGGATCCAGTCATCGGGGATCAGCTGACTCTTTTTTTGTGAGGAGTGGGTCAAGATCACGTCGGACCAGTGGGTTCTTGGTGTGATAGAACACGGCTACACATTAGAATTTGCTCGCCTGCTCCGAAACCTGTTTCTGGTCTCTCCTTGCAGATCTCCAGAAAAAGAGTTTGTCGTTCGCCAGACCATTCAATGGCTCAGAAATCTGGGGGCCATTGTTCCCGTTCCTCAGGCAGAACAAGGGACAGGACGTTATTCCATTTACTGTATTTGCCTGCGCATAGGACGCAGTGGCGTATAAGATGCACCCCCTTTTTTATACATATTTTTAAGGAAAAAAATAATCGGGGAGCGATTGCAGGTCCTATGCGCCAGTAATCAAAATTACTAACAGTGTCTGGGGGGGGGGGGGAGTATTGCACCGCTCGATTCAGGGCGCGATTCTGCAGGTCCTATGCGCCGGTAATGCTCCCCGACTGGCCGGTGCTGGGCAAAGGGGGCTTGCCAAAGCGCGAGAAGCCCCCTTTGCCCAGCACCAGCCAATCGGGCGGCGCACCCTCGCTCCCCCACCAGACTCTGTTAGTAATTTTGAGCCGGTAATCAAAGTTCAAAATTACTAACAGCGTCCGGGGGGGGGAGTGTCGCGGAAGTGCGCCGCCCGATTGGCCGGTGCTGGGCAAAGGGGGCTTTCCGCGCTTCGGCAAGCCCCCGCGGTTTGCTCCCCGATACCACCGCGACACTCCCCCCCCCCCCCCCCACTGGATGCTGTTAGTAATTTTGAGCTGGTGGCGTCGTCGGGGAGCGAGGGCGCGCCGCCCGATTGACCGGTGCTGGGTGTCAGTGTCAGCTGTTGATTTTGATTGGGAAAGCCGCGCTTTGGCAAGCCCCTTTAATTTAGCACCGTCCAATCGGGCAGCGCGCCCTCACTCCCCGACGCCACCACGTCACCCCCCTTCCCCCCCCCCCACCGGATGCTGTTAATTTTGATTACCGGTGCATAGGGTGCACTCCTTATTTTTCCCCTATTTTGAGGGGAAAAAGGTGCACCCTATACCCTGGCAAATACAGTACTTTGTTGTTCCAAAGAAGGAAGGAACTTTTTGTCCCAGTCTGGTTTTAAAAAAAGGTGAACATGGCTCTCAAGGTGTTCCGTTTTCGGATGGAGACGTTTCGCTCGGTCATTGCGGTGGTACGGAAGGGCGAGTTCTTGGCATCCCTGGTTTTGACAGAAGCATATCTCCACATCAGGATCCACCGGGACCATCAGAGATTCCTCTGGTTCATGATTCTGGGACAGCATTTCTAGTTTTATGCTCTTCGGTCTTACCACGGCCCCACCAAAGTAATGGTGGTGGTAGCAGCGGCCCTGAGGAAAGAGGGGGTTCTGGTGCATCCCTACCAGCGGACCTATGCTCATAGGCAATGGAAGTGGTGTTATGCCGCCTGAGGTCCCTGGGCTGGGTGGCCATCCTGGTGAAGAGTCATCTTATGCCTTCCCAGGTCCTGGAATTTTTGGGCACCTGTTTTGATACCCGTGTGGGCAAAGTCTTCCTCTTGGAAGGGAGGATTCTCAAGTTGTGTGCCCAAGTCCGCAATCTGTTACGAACCACAGTGCCCAGAGTCAGGGATTACTTGCAGGTTCTTGGTTCCATGGCATCAACTTTAGAGCTGGTTCCGTGGACGTTTGCGCATATGAGGCCTCTGCAGACTACGGTGCTGTCTCAATGGAACCCGCTGTCAGAGCAATTCTACCTTCTGCTGCCACTTACAGATAATGCCAGGTCCAGTCTTTCGTGGTGGCTTGGCCAAGACTATTTGAAGTGCGGGGTGGATCTCGAGATACCCCAGAGGATGGTGGTAATAACCGATGCTAGCCTCTCTGGCTGGGGAGCAGTATGTCAGGCTTGGTCGGTACAGGGCCAATGGTCTCCAGAGGAGGCATGCTGGTCGATCAGTTGACTCGAGACGAGGGCAGTTTGACTGGCTCTGGAGAGTTTTCTTCCCCTCCTGCACGACAAGGCGGTCAGAGTCTTGTCAGACAATGCAATGACAGTGGCCTATATCAACCTTCAGGGAGGCACCAGGAGTCACCCTGTAGCTCTCGAAGCAGAGATGCTGATTTCCTGGGGGGAGCGGCATCTGGCAATGTTGGCAGTGTCACACATAGCGGGATCAGTCAACATGCAAGCAGATTTCCTCAGCCGTTAACAGCTAGACCCCGGGGAGTGGGAGCTATCGGAGGCTACCCTGGACCTGATATCTCACAGGTGGGGCAAACCTCACATATACCTGATGATGACTCGCATGAATGCCAAGGTGCCGCACTTCTTTAGTCACAAAAGAGATTACAGAGCGGAAAGAGTTGACGCGCTGGTGGTTGATGGCCATGTAACTTCTCCTTGGCCACTAGTGGGCAAGGTAATCAGGAGGATAGACGTTCACCTGGGACAAGTGATTCTCATGGCTCCAGAGTGGCCACGCCGGCCTTGGTTTGCAGACCTTGTCAGTCTGGCCTTGGACGGGCCCCTGTGGCTGAGTCATCTTCCAAATCTCCTTCGTCAAGGCCCTTTATTTTTAGATCAGGCATGTCGCTTTTGTCTAGCAGCCTGGCTTTTGAAAGGCGGCAGTTGGGGAAGAAAGGCTATCCGGAGAAGGTTATTTCTACCCTGCTTCGAGCATGTAAGACCTCTATGTCCCTGGCATATGTTCGAGTCTGGAAGGTCTTTGAGTCTTGGTGCAACCCTCAAGGGGTGGATCCTTGCAGAGCTTCGGTGTCTCTGGTTCTTTTTTTTCTGCAGAAGGGTCTTGAGAAAGGGTTATCTTTTCATTCCCTTAAGGTTCAGGTCTCTGCTCTAGGATGTCTGAGGGGGCAGATCCACGGTTCTCCTCTTGCAGCCCATCCTGATGTGGTACGTTTTCTCTGGGGGGTGAAACATGGACACCCACCGGCTCGTAGGGTGTGTCCCTCCTAGAGCCTGAATTTGATTCTCAGAGGATTGTGTGAAGCACCCTTTGAACCACTCAAGAAGGCTACATTGAAGAATCTTACATTGAAGGTGGTTTTTTTTGTGGCGACTTGTTCAGCCAGGAGAGTTTCCAAACTTCAGGCGTTATCTTGCAGGGAGCCCTTTCTCCAAATTTCAGATTCTGGAATTTCGCTAAGAACGGTCCCATCCTTTTTGCCAAAGGTGGTCTCTTCTTTTCACTTGGATCAGTATGTGGAGCTTCCGGCCTTTACAGAAGTGGAGCTGAGGGATCCTCATACGAGAAAACTGAGATACATTGGGGCAGATTTTAAAATGTACGCTCATGGCCTACATTTGTGCGTGCTACCCGGCGCACACAAATGTACACTCGATTTTATAACATGCGTGTGTATGTTATAAAATATGGGGTTAGCGCGTGCAAGGGGGTGCACACTAATGCACCTTGCGCGCGCCGAGCCCTCGGGGAGACCAGCTGGCTTTCCCCATCCCCCCCACCTTCCCCTCCCTTCCCCTACCTGTCCCGCCCCAACCCAAAAAAAAACCCTGTACCTTTATCACAGAAGTTACGCCTGCCGGTGCGCAATTCCCCGGCCCAGCAGCCTTGCAGAGGCCTCTGGCCATGCCCCCGGACCGCCCATTTCTTTCAAGCCCTGGGACTTACACGCTTCCCGGGGCTTTATGCGCGCCGCCGGGCCTTTTGAAAATAGGCCCGGCGTGCTTAACACCCCTACGCACATAAATCCTCCTGGATTTAAACTCGTAGGGCTTTTAAAATCTGCCCCTTAGTTGTCAGAAGGGCCTTGTTACACTATCTGGAGGCTACAAATAGTTTCCGTTTATCGGATCATCTTTTTGTCTTATGACATGGCGCTAAGAAGGGACAGAAGGCTTCTAAAGCTACTATTGCTCGTTGGTTGAAAGACACTATTGCATCTGCATATATATGTCATGGTCGCCCAGTCCCAGAAGGACTAAGGGCTCATTCCATACGAGCACAGGCGGCTTCCTGGGCAGAATGCCAGTTGGCTTCCCCACAGGAAATCTGCAGGGCAGCTACTTGGAAGTCTTTACACACCTTTGCCAGACACTACCGATTGGACGTCCTAGATTTGAACGTCGGCAATTTTGGAGCCAGTGTCCTCCGAGCAGGACTCTTGCAGTCCCACCCCAATTAGGGAAGCTTTGGTACATCCCAGGAGTCTGGACTGATCTGGGTACGTAGAGGGAAAGGAAAATTGGTTCTTACCTGCTAATATTCGTTCCTGTAGTACCACAGATCAATCCAAACGTCCACCCACTGGGGAGTTTCGGGGTTATGTGAGGAGAGCCCGCTCGATCTATACTGTTTTTTCTCTAGCCTTTTCTGAAGAATGGCATAGGCTTTTCATTTTTCTGAGATTTTCTTGTTTAATTATACAGTTCTTTTCCTCATCCTCAATTTGTTTGGGGGGATAGGGTTAGGTTAATCCATAAGAAGGTTGTTTTTGTTCTCTAAGTTTGGTCTGCTTGGGTACTATTAAATACTGAGGAGCAGCAGGTGGCACACCTGGTTATGAGACGGTGCCTGTGAAGCTTTCTCAGTCTTCATCTGTTGGAAGGGAGGCAAAACCCAGGAGTGTGGACTGATCTGTGGTACTACAGGAATGAAAATTAGCAGGTAAGAATCATTTTTCCTTTTGTAGACTTTATCGTCTTTAGTTAGTGTTAGCATTCTGGGTATAGTACTACTTCAAAATAACAGTATTGTACATTCATCACATGACACACCATATGGGTTTATTGAAACACTAATACCCTGGGTCAGCCCAGTGTCTCAGTTGCTATGCGAGAGGCTTGTGTTCAATTCCTAAACTTAGCTAGCTAGCAAGGGTTACTGTTATGCGTTTACAGCTGTGAATGTTGCCTCTGCAGCATCCCCAGCCTACTCAAGAAGTAGCAGCCAGGAGAGTATGCTTGTGCTGGATTTCTGATCCAATTACAGTCTGTGTGTCTCCGCCAAAAGACTATGGCTGTAAAGGGCTGGTCTAGTGGGAGGGTATATAAATAGGGAAAATCCCTGGATTGCCACCGAGCTGGAAGTTCCAAGAAGCAGAAGGAAATGCTGGGATAAATAAAATGTAATATCCCTGTCCTTTCAGAAGGGGCAGTTAGGGGATGGAACAAGGGGAAGTCAGGAACATTAGTATTCTTATTTATCAATCTTGATGAATCGCATTTCTTACATATGTATATCAATGCGATGTAAATAATCAGTGTACATAACTTCAGCACATCCAGTGAGCTAATCTGCTCTGGTTGTATGATGTGAATCTGTTACCATTTTCTCTTATGCTTATGGAAACCTAAGTGTAGTTAGTTTCATTTTAGGGTTTGTTTTCATAAATTGATTGCTTAGCTCTAATAAACTAAATTCTCAGTGCTTTTAGAGGAAAATAAAATGCACACAGTTTTATAGTTTTCTTTTTGAAATTGTAACTTCAGATCCTTTGGGACTGGGGGAGGCTTAGAATGGTTACACTAAGCAGAATATAAAACTTTTTTTTTTTAAATTAATGAACAAACTTGATATGAAATTAGTCTACCGTTTCATTTGTTCTTGAATTTGCCTTCTTTTTTTTCTAGAACACCAGCCCATGGGAAACCTGCTTCCTCTACATTTCATGCCGGATATTCCTTGTCAACCACTGTCTCCCCATCTCCCTTAATACTGTCCACTGGAGCGACTACAGTTGCTTCTATAGCCCCTTCTGTTTCCTATCCAATCAGCTCAAGCTGCATTGCAGGACCTGGCAGCCCTCTTTTCCAGCAGCATGGAAGCCCTTTGAAAGGGTCTGAGATCTCTCTGGGCAATGTGCATGTCCCATTGGAGTCTATTAAACCCAGTAGGTATCTTAGTCTGCCTTCTTCCTTTTGGATCATCTTCCCCCTCATTATTCCCCTCTCATCCTCCATAATTCCCCTTCCCTGATCAGAGCTTTAAACTGGTAGCAATTTGTTAAAAATGACTAAATTTGAATATTATATAAGAGCAATGCATTCATAACACACAAAATTCTGTACTAAACCTATCTACATCACCTGGTCAGAAACAAACATATTGGGTGGGGGGGGGGGGGGGGGGAGGGTGTTTGACCAGACAGTTTCCTCCTTCCTTCTTTTTTTAATTGAAAATTTATTGAACCAAGTACAATAACAACAGAACAGAAGTAGGTTGACACAAAACAGCTTCTCGCAAACATATACATTGGTTTTCTTTTCCACATAACCTCCTCACCACTACCCAAAATCAGAGATAGAAACAATAGAGAATATATAAAAGAATCATAAGACACCAAATCACATTTTGAACCATAGTTCATAGGGTCTCCATATAGCTTGAAATTGAAGAATAGCATCCTTTTTTTTTATCATCTGTATTTATTCAAATTTTCAGAGAATACATTCTCAGATTTTTGACAATAACAAAACAACATCAACCTTAAAACTACACAGCAAGTGTTGTGCTGGACATTATCACAAAGGTTGTATATGTTAATACATCAGTATTCTCGTATTCCCTCCCCCCCCCCCCACCCCTTACCTTCTGAGCCAAGATCTTAAGGAAATGAAACCAATGAAATGACAGGTAATGCCTAAAGTATAACCCATGCATTCTAGATATTAATTAAAGAAATAGCCATATATTTCTATAGTAATAATATAGAATTTTGAATATCCAATGATAGGTGAACTAAAAAGGGTTGCCATATCTGTAACACCAATTCTTGTTTTTTTGCAGGCATAGTCTTTTTGAGAAAGGTACTCAAACAATATCTGTACCATTCTATTTTCCCATTGCACCGCTTTGGGGCTGGCCTGCCCGATCCAATTAGCTATAATCCCTGCCTTACCTAGAAATAATTTCTAATAAGGAGCAAGACTAGTAGAGGTGCGATCATAAAGACCAAAAAGCCATAAAGTCAACTCATTAGGTAGGGGAGAGCCTAGTATTTATTTATTTTATTTATTTATTAGGTTTTTATATATCGTCGTTTAGATTAGCCATCACAACAGTTTACAAACATTTCATACAGAAAACTTCCAATAAAAATATAAATAAGCATAAAATGAAATATTAATCATAAAACAGCGGTAATAAGACATAAAAAAATAAAATAAAAATTGATACAAAGCTTCTTCATCATACAAAACAGTTAATAGCCAATAAAATAGAAGATAAAGTATAGACACATAAAATTAAGCTGTAAAACTGTGGTAGTTAAAAATTATCCATTACCTATCGTGTAAGCCTGCTCAAATAGCCAGGTTTTAAGCACCTTTTTAAATGTTTTGAGTTCTGCTTGTAATCTTAAGTCTACTGGTAAAGCATTCTATAGTTTTGGTCCCGCAAGTGAAATAGCTCTTTCTCTAACCAGGGTGAGTCGAGCAAAGGTTTGAAAGCAAACCTTTATTTGCAGACCTTAAGTTTCGCTGCGGAGTGTGCAATCGAATGACCACGTTCATCCAGTCTACTTGCTCGCCATAAATTGCTTTGTGTAAAATACAAAGTGCTTTATATTGAATCCTATATTCAATGGGTAACCAATGTAAAGATTTCAGAATAGGGGTGGTATGGTCTTTTTTCCTACTTACCCGTAAGCACCCTTGCAGCTGAGTTCTGTAAAATCTGAAGAGGACAAATAGTGGGCTATGGTAGGCCGAGAAGTAATGAATTGCAATAATCCGTACCAGTAAATATCAGGAATTGCAATACTGTCCTAAAATCATCTGGGTTTAATAATGGTTTTAATCACCTAAGCATCAAATGTTTACTGTATCCCTCCTTGATTTTAATAGAAATATGTTTTTTAAAATTGAGCTTGGGTCAGTCCAGACTCCAAGGTCTCGTACTTTATCTCCTAGGTTAATCGAGAGGTTGTCTTGGGGAACTATTAATTTTTATCAAAGTTTGAAACTTTCCTTTCTAAGAGGATGATTTCTGTTTTGCCGATATTTAAGCTTAATTTAATTTGTGTTAGTAACTGATAATATTTAGGTACATGGTTGTAATTTCGTACGTTTTTTCTCGTATGTCGTGAACAGGAATAATAATGTGTATATCGTCATAAATATAGTAATTTAGACCTAATTCAGAGAGCAGGTGACAGAGCGATAACATATATATATATATGTGAAAGAGAGGAGCCTTGTGGTACTCCGGTTTCAAGGGTTACAATGTCTGATAATGTATTTTTCATCTTAACCTGATAAGACCTATTGCTCAAAAAAGAAGTAAACCAGGGTAAAGTTTTATCATGGAGCCCTATCTCAGCAAGTCTTTGCAGTAAACTTATGTGGTTCACTGTGTCGAATGCCGCTGAAAAATCTAACAAAATTAAAAGATATCTATGTCCACTATCAAACCCTCTCATTACAGTATCTGATAAGGATAATAGCGTTTCAGTACTAAAGTGTCTTCTAAACCCAAATTGAGTAAGGTAAAGAATGTCATTGGTTTCTAGGTGTTCTGTCAGCTGTTTCTGAACCACTTTTTTGATTAACTTTGAGAGGAAAGATAGGTTAGATATTGGTCTATAATTGTCTAATACATTGGGGTCCAGATTCTTTTTCTTGAGAATCGGCCTAATGATGGCTTGTTTCAGAATTTCGGGTATCATGCCTTCATTTAGGGACTTGTTAATAATAGCTGTAATAATCGGACCTATTATATTCACTAGTGGTTTCAGCGCTGCTATTGAGATTGAATCAAGCAAGTGATTTGCTGGATTTAGATGTTTTATCAAGCTTTCAACCTCATCTACTGTAGTTTCTTCAAATTCTGTCCATTTCTTGACTTCTTTCTGTTTCAAAGTTATTTCTTGCTTTGGCATATTATCTAAATTAGATATGAGCTTTTCTATCTTGTTTTTGAAAAAAAGGGCCATGTTGTGGCATATGTTTTGACTAAGATCAGGACAAGTATTTTGCGGGTCATTAGTAAGATTTTTAACAATATTAAATAGTTTTTGAATTAAATGAAAATTTTTGGATCTTCTTACTATAATAATCTTTCTTAGCCTTATTTATAAGATTCTTAAAGAAAGCTAGATAAGGGCGGTAGTTACTTAGGGCTGGATTGATTTTTTATTTCTTCATGCTTTCTCTTTTTTTCTAAGAGTTTTTTTGGCTTCCTTGATTTGATTATTGTACCATGGGTTCTGGTTTTTTGTTTCTGTTATACACTTGGTTTTAATCGGATTTAGGCTGTCAGCTATCTCTGAAGTGATCTTAAGCCAGGATTGCTTGGCTTTTGTACCATCTGTAAAATCAGCTTTAACAAGATTATCTTCTAATTTCCATTGCAAATCAACTGTATTAAATGGGGAACGAAAATTGAATGTAATTGGCTTAGACGAGATTGTAGCTTTCTCAGTTTTAAATGTAATATTAGCTTGGAGTAAGAAATGGTCTGACCAGGGTACTGGAGAGTATTTCACTGCAAAATCGTATAATGGAACAGCAGGTTTGTAAATCTTTCCGCATGTGACTTTAAACATAAAAACAGAGTCATTCTCAATGGTCATCAGCTTACTCGTATAAAAAAAACCTCCAATGTGACCTTGCAGTGATGCTAAACCAAGCAAAATAACGCTCTTCCAGTGAACTGCGACTTTATATCTGGCTTCAATAACAACCTGTATGGTCAACTTCAAAATTTTAGCAGAAATATCTAAATCGGGAAATCCCAGTAAAAACAGTTTAGGAACTTTCAACACTACAGCCTATCATTTCAAAAATTAAGGAAATCATTATATCCCAATACTTCTGAATCTCTGGACATTTTCACTAAACATGAAAGAAAGAGCCCACCCCATCACATAATCTCCAACAGAAATTAGTAGCATAGGACCGAGCTGATGTAGGCATTCTGCAGTTAAATACCACTGAAATAATAAGCTTATACCTATTTTCAGAAATGATGGGAGGAAAGAACATTTATTAACCCCCCCAAAAAACACAATGCCCATTGGTTCTCATCCAGTTCTTCTAGGTCCTTTTCCCAAGCCAAAATATCTTTTAGGTTTTTTAGTCAATTCTTCATTCAACAGAGAAGTCATTTTTGAGAGAAAATCTTTAGATCACTGAAAATCATTACACATTCTGTCAAATTGTGATTTCATAAAATCCTTCAGAATTTTCCCCCTAAATATATAATGTTGCACCTGCAAAAATGAAAATCTGTCTTTCTTAATTAAGGAATATCTCTCAACTAATGCCTCAAAAGGGACAAATTTATTGTGATTCGAAAGCTACCCAACTGAGAAAGTCTCAACCGTTACCTCCTTAGAAATATTATACAATGTAAGCCTGGTAATTTATTATAAGCATTCAAAGTGAGAGGCAAGAAATCCTTCTCACCAATGAGAAGTGACCTCCACCGATCCCACAGTCTCAAAATAAACATGGTAAAAGGACCACCTATGTGAGCTGATAAACAGGCTTTTTTGATAACCATAAATAAGCTTTCAAATGATTTCCATTCACCAACTACTATTCAATCTGCACCCATTGTTTCAAATTACTCTTTATTATGCCAGTCCAAAATAACACTCAGTTACACTTCCACATGGTACTTTCTTATATTTGGAATCCCCACAATAGGATTTTTGGTTTGAAAATGTAGGCTCTCCCCTTGAGTAGCTAAATCAGAACTCTTTCAGTACTGATTTAGCCAGTCAGGGGGCCCTACATTTCCAAACCAAAAATCCTATTTTGCATTAATTTAAGTGTTTCCCAACCCTGTCCTTGAGGCACACCTAACCAGTCAGGTTTTCAGGATTGCCACAATGAATATGAATGAAATAAATTTGCATACCCTGGGTCTCCAATGTATGCAAATCTATCTCATGTATATTCATTATAGTATCCTCAAAACCTGACTGGTTAGGTGTGCCTTCAGGAGAGGGGTGGGAATCACTGATTTAACAATTTTGTCACAGTTTCAACTGATAATGTTTGGAACAAATAACACAATTGTGGAAGCCACAACATCTTAATCGCTATTCTTCCTAGCCAAGTAATTGAAACCTAGATCAAATTTCCAGATCTTGAAATAAAGTCTTAAGAAGTGGGGTATAAGTCAACAAATAGTTTGTCAAAGTCTGCAGTAATATGAACCCCTAGATACTTAATGCTAGCTTTAGACCACTTAAAAGAATACTTATTCATCAATGCATTTCCATCTGAGAAGAAAGATTCATTTTCAATATTTCAAACTAACCCATATTCATCTTAAATCCCGAAACCTTCCCAAAGTTCACAATTTCAGTTACCAGATTTGACAGAGAAGCCAAAGTATCAGCCAGAGTGAATAAGAAACCATCAGCAAACAAAGCGATATTATCCTGCGTAAAATCAAACCTGACTTAAATCCTGGATATCCAAATTCTGTCTAACTCGCTTAGCAAAGGGCTCCATAACTAAAGCACTTGGTCTTGCGACTAAACTTCTGCTAACAAGTTAGAGCTAAATTGTGATATCTTCTTTTTTTTTATGGACATTATGAGCAATTAATTTTTCCCAGATGACCACTTTGAGACAATCCCAAGCCATCTGTGATGACGTTTCTTCATTGTCATATTGTAAATAATCCAAAATATCCTGTTGAAACTGTTGGCAAAATTCTGTATCATTCAATAAACCGTCATTAAGGTGCCAAAAGTACCTGCTCTAATCTTCCTGAATGGCATATAGATCTAACCAAATTGGAGCATGGTCAGACTAAGTAATATTAACTATATCTACCTAATATGCACCATAAACAAACTCTCTACTCAGAGACTGTACATATGAGACACCATATTTATATTGAACTTTTGTATATAATTATTCTCCTCTATCTCTTTCTATTTCTTACATTCCCAGTTCATTAGCCCTTGTTAATTGTAACTGCTTCTCTTCATCACGTTATTTATGTTTTTTGGTTGTATTATCCGCACCCCTGTTTTCTGTAAACCGACATGATGTGAACGAGTTCATGAATGCCGGTATAAAAAAACCTAAAATAAATAAATAAATATATAATAATTAATAATCATATAATTACTTTTTAATTTTATTCTTAGTCTTATTTTTATGTATGTTTATTGTTAACCGTTTTGATTAATCCTCAAATTGTAAAAGCGGTATATAAACATTTTTAAATAAATAAATAAATATATCCACTAAAAATCAAAGCTTTATCAATCAAAAAATCATCTATCCTAGAACAGGAACTATGTGGTTTAGAAAATATAGTCCTGTCCAGATGGATTTGGGATTCTCCAAATATCAAAATTTACTAACAGATTTTTCAATTTAGCTTCCCCAAATTCAACCCAGATGAATGATCCAAGGCAGGAGTTCTAGAAAATCACCCCCAATTATAACATACCCCTCTTAAAAAGTATTAAGCATATCACTTAAAATATCAAGAGTTCCCCTGATCAATATTAGGGGCATAAACATTTACCACTGTATATAATTAAGAAACAAATTTCATTTTAACCATCAGAAATCTACCCTTTTTGTTCTCTTGACATCTTGGATATCCACAATCAAATCTTTAGAAAAGAATATCCCTACTCCACAATATATATTCCTTACAGTACTGGAAGCAAAAAAAAAGAGGAAGAATTTATTTCTTATCAAACTTGTATCTTTTTTCCTAAGATGGTTTCTTGAATAAACAAAATAGAAGCATTTAATGTTGCCACTTCTCAAAATAAAAGTTGCCTTTTCATTGGCATCCTGAGACCTTTAACATTTAAAAAGAGAATCTTAAAAGACCTTGTCATTGAACAATTAGACATTCACGACCAGAGCAAGAGATTACCCCCAAGAACCACCATATCCCAGAATAATACATATATGTGACATATAATACAAAAAATATAGATCCAAATATGTTCTCCTCTGCAATTGGCAGCAAACATGTACCCTCCATGAATCCCCAGAAGCCCCCTCGGCCTTCCTTTCCCCTCACTATCCCACCCCCTATAGATCTGTAATCTCTCCTGAGCACAAGATCCAATTGAATTGCATGAGGAATGGCATCAGCAATCAAGATTTCCTCCACAAAAAGAAAGAAAACATTTATCTTATCAAACCCCAAGCAAACCCAACTCATAAGAAACACCTAGCCACTATTCCATATTAGAATCCCAGTCTTTCCAGAAGAAAGGAGAAAAAACTTCCCTCTTCTTGTTTATGTCTCTTTAAAGTCCATAATTCCACATCAACTGCTATGGGTTTGGGTAAAACTTCTGAAATCCAAAAAAGATATGACAATGACTGCAGGAAGAAATTTTTCCAAATTATGACACCGTTTCTGTAGATGATGCAGTGCTTCCTGCATACTGGTACAGTCTTTTCCCCCCTTTATTATTCTTTGCCATTTAACAGGAACATTCTGCATTGTTGAAATTGAAGATAAAGAGGGAAAATTCATTGCCACACTAACAGCTTTAAAAATTGACAGAGCTTCCTCAGTGGGTCTTACTTGACATGACACATCACTGATAGTAAATGCCAAAGCAAATAAGAAAGATACTGAATATTTACTTTTCTTAAAATAGCTATAACATCTTTGAGATTTCCTTGCTTTTGCAAAGTGATGGAATAAATATCATAAAGATTTCTACTTTTTGCCTTTCCCCATTGAGCATGCTCAGCGACAGCTTACTGTAGAATGGCTTCCTTCACAGGGAAATCGTGAAAACATGCAACAATGTCTCTTGGGCTATTATGTTGGAGAGCCTCTGTCCACTGTAATCTCAATATTTTTATTGGGATGATCCCCTGCCACAAGAATGACTTTACCGATCTGCTTGTCCACCTGAATACAGTCAATGTGGTCCTCTAATTCAGGGACCTCTCTAATTCTTGTTTCCCCCACTACAGGGTCTATTCTCAAGTTCCTCAATTTTATCAGTCAAGTCACTGATTTCTCCAGCTGGTTAATGGTAGATGTAGCTGCGTCATGCTCTCTGCTTGGTCCTCAAGCTTAGATTCGGTCTCTTCTAACTGCTAACTTATCTCCAAAATGTCTCCTCTCAGGTCATTCATAATCTTAAGGATTTCATCTTTGACATCTGAAATATTGCATTTCAACTCAACAAATTAGGAACACAGTCTTCTCTGAAGGCAGACTCTCCTGCACTCGAAAGACCTGCATTACCCTGCCTGACTCAGCTTTGGAGTGCTTACCGCTATGCTTCCAGAGACACCTGAGAGCCCAACACTTTTCGGATAGGAAAATTTGCTTTAAGTCAACAGACTTTCATCTGGTTGACGTGTAGCTACGTTTCACTTTCTGGGGAGGATTTGGATCATCAAAAAGAAGGCAGCTTATATCTAAATTGAGATTTTATTATTATGAAGTGAGGAGCTTAACCCCTATGTAGCCATCTTGATCGTTGATGTTACTCCCCCACTCCACCCCACCTCATCCCCTTCCTTTTTTGAGCTTCCAGCTCAGTTGGAACCAATCCCTGATGGGTTATGGCACCATGAGCCTTCATTCACAACTACCTTGGGATTTTTCTCTTATTTTTATATCCCACATTCAGCATAGTACAACCATTGCAGCAATGGTCCTTGGAAAGGAGCCACAAAGTGTGATTCCCTCCAAAATTTGGCTAACCTAGACCCTGAGAAAGGCCACTAGGTATTGCCATTGAGTGATGGCTCAGACTACCCCCCCCCCCAAGGGCTGTGATGGCTCAGACTACCCCCCCCCCCCCAAGGGCTGTGAGCGCTGCTTCTGCAACATTCTTGGCTGACCCAGAGAGCAGAAACCAGGCCTGGAAATCAAACACAGGTCCTCTACATGACAGTGTGCAACACTACCATTAAGCAGAGAGACGGTTCCCCAAATCTTATGAATAGCATATGTGACTCTTAGAAGGTGCATAGACAGTTTAAATAATGTGAATAGATGTGTGGCTTTATAAGTCAGAGTTCCACCACTCTTCATTAAGTTGTAATCTTTAGCTCATAATATATAACACCTAAGAGTAACTTCACATATATCTGTTTGTGACATTGATCTCGGTAGAAAAATAAAATTGACTTCCTTATTCCGCTACACCAGTCCAGACAAGTAGGTTACTTTCCCCTACTAGCAGGTGGAGGCAGAGTACAAAACTTTCTCTGTGATATCACTACTTATGTGTGGTGCTGAACAAATAAAGCCAGTATTCTTCCCCTCCTGCAGATGGTAGGAGCACTGAGAGGAGAGGATCACTTTGCTGGTGGCTGAAAGAAATCAGTAAGTTCTGCTTGGGAAATTTTTTTAACGTATTGGGGAGAAGTAAACTATTGGGATCTATTATTTAGTGTGTTTGTGTTTTAAATAGTAAGGCAGCTAATAAACATACGTTAGTGTGTTTTAAATCGTCAGTAAGGCAGCTACTAAACAGACGTTAGTGTGTTTGTGTTTTAAATAGTAAGAGAGCTAATAAACAGAAGTTAGTGTGTTTGTGTTTTAAATCATCAGTAAGGCAGCTAATAAACAGACGTTAGTGTGTTTGTGTTTTAAATAGTAAGAGAGCTAATAAACAGAAGTTAGTGTGTTTGTGTTTTAAATCATCAGTAAGGCAGCTAATAATCAGAAGTTAGTGCGTTTGTGTTTTAAATAGTAAGCTAAAAAACAAGTTAGTATATTTGTGTTTTAAATAGTAAGGCAGCTAATAAACAGACGTTAGTGTGTTTGTGTTTTAAATAGTAAGGCAGCTAATAAACAAAAGTTAGTGTGTTTGTGTTTTAAATCGTCAGTAAGGCAGCTAATAAACAGAAGTTAGTGTGTTTGTATTTCCCAACCCTCCCACCCCTAGCTCATCCTTTCATCTATAGGCAGGTGCCACTTTCACACTAAAATTTAAAAAAAAAAATATATATATATATATCAGCCTTGTAACTTCACTTAACGAACTTCCTACACCTTATTGAGAGTTTGATAATTCCCTTGTAGGCCACTACCAGATATATAGTGAATAAACTAATACATTTAAAGGATCCTAATTAGACACATTCCTACTCCCATAGCAACCTAAAACTTAACTAGGAACTGAACAAATTTGAGATGAAGGCAGCAGTCCAGCAGCAAGAAGGGGGCCTTCCAATTTTTTTTCATCAAGTGCGGCGCGCAGAATTGCCAAATTCTGTGCAGAAAATGGCATAGAAGATGAAGGCCCTGGCATACTGTGAATGGAGCACGCCGTTCGCAGCGAAGATGAAGGCCCCAGAATGCCGCAAATGGAGCGTGCATGTTAGCAGTGAAGATGAAAGCCCCCTCAGGACGCGCTCTGCTTTCAGCGTAGATGAAGGCCCTAGTGAGAGTGAATGTGTGTAGAGAGGTGTGTGTGGGAGAGGAGAGTGAGCAGAGGGGGAGGGAGTATGGGGGAGAGGAGAGAGAGCAGAGGGGGAAGGGTGGTGAGGGGGAGGGGGGGTGTGAGAGAGCACGGGGGAGGGGGATGAGCAGAAGGGTGTGAGAGAGAGCAGAGGGGTGCTTGAGCATGGGTGCCAGAGAGAGGGAGCCTATATGAGGAGATTGTGAAGGAGTGTGTATGTGTGTAAGAGATTGGGAGCTGGTGTGTTTGAAAAAGGGATTGTGTGTATGTGAGGGTGCTAGCCTGTGTGAAGGGATTGTGTATGTGTAAGAGAGAGCCTGTGTGAAGGGGTGCGTGAGAGAGAGAGACATAGCCTGTGTGAGGGTGTATGTGTGAGAGAAGAAAGGGATCTTCTCTGGGTATATATGCAAGAGAGAGGGACCCTGTATTTATTTATTTATACAATTTTTATATACCGATTTTTTTTTTTTTACTAGAGGGTAGTCAAAATGGTTTACAGCCTGTACATATTACCAGTAAAGATATATGATTAGTCATAGAGAGGCTGGAGTCGGTTATGCCGCCTAGGTTCCGAGCTTTTGAAATAAAGAGTAAAAAAATTCCGTTAAGGTCCATAGTGGTTGGGGGGCCACAGTCAGAGGATGGAATGGATGATAAATGGATTATTTCAGTTTTTGTGGTATTATGTTTTAGGCAATTATATGAGAGCCAGGTCTTTATGGTGTTTATATATTAATGAGACTAGTGATAAAGTGTAGGACCACGATATTGAATAGGGAATGTAAAACTGTATATCATCAGCATATACTTTGAATTGGATATTTAGACTATCTACAGATAACAAAGTGGCAGAAGATAGACATTGAAGAGAATTGGTGATAGTGATGAACCTTGTGGAACACCAGAGGGAATGGAATAAGGAGCGGAGGAGTAGGCACCAATGTGAATTTGGCATTGCCGATTAGTAAGAAAGCAATTGAACCAGTTGTAAACTTTATCTGAAATACCAATTGAGCATAGTCTGGATAGAAGTATAGTATGATCGAGAGTGTTGAATGCTGCCTAGATATCTAGAAGTACCAGAATGTAGTCTTTGTTGCCAGAGGATGTGTTTAGTGCAGTTAGTATAGCTGTGTTTAAAAAAGGATTGGATAAGTTCTTGGAGGAGAAGTCCATTACCTGCTATTAAGTTCACTTAGAGAATAGCCACTGCCATTAGCAATGGTAACATGGGTAATTTTTGGGTACTTGCCAGGTTCTTATGACCTGGATTGGCCACTGTTGGAAACAGATGCTGGGCTTGATGGACCCTTGGTCTGACCCAGTATGGCATTTTCTTATGTTCTTAAGCCTTTCAGTATGGTATCAAAGGAGGACAGAAGCAGAGTATCAGTGCTATGTCTTTTCCTAAAACCATGTTGGTTGGGATGTAAAAGCTCGTTATAATAGAGATAATCATTTAATTGATGTAAAACCATCAATTCAGTCATTTTAGCAAGAGTGGTCAGTGTGGCGATAGGTCTTAAGTTATTTAAGTTTGAAAATTCGTCTGTTTTCTTCTTCTGGATAGGTAGGATAGAGGTGAGTTTGAAATGGTTAGGGTAGATGCCAGAGCCAAGTGATTGGTTTATTAGGTCAGTTAGGAAGCATTGAGCAGACAAGGTAATTGCTTTTAGTAATTGTCCATGACGTGGATTAAATGGGGAGAAGGAAGTTTTTGTTTGATGGAGTACTCAAATTAAAGTTTGTGAATCAGTGAGGTAAAATGAGCACCAGGTGCTTTCCACTTTGTGTGGTGGGTCATTTGGGTATGGTAAATGTGTAAAGTCGAATGATAAGGGGAATGGAACAGCTCCCCTATGAGGAAAGACTAAAGAGGTTAGGACTTTTCAGCTTGGAGAAGAGATGGCTGAGGGGGGATATGATAGAGGTGTTTAAAATCATGAGAGGTCTAGAACGGGTAGATGTGAATCGGTTATTTACTCAGATAATAGAAAGACTAGGGGGCACTCCATGAAGTTAGCATGTGGCACATTTAAAACTAATCGGAGAAAGTTTTTTTTCACCTAACGCACAATTAAACTCTGGAATTTGTTGCCAGAGGATGTGATTAGTGCAGTTAGTATAGCTGTGTTTAAAAAAGGATTGGATAAGTTCTTGGAGGAGAAATCCATTACCTACTATTAATTGAGTTGACTTAGAAAATAGCCACTGCTATTACTAGCAATAGTAACATGGAATAGACTTAGTTTTTGGGTTCTTGCCAGGTTCTTATGGCCTGGATTGGCCACTGTTGGAAACAGGATGCTGGGCTTGATGGACCCTTGGTCTGACCCAGTATGGCATGTTCTTATGTTCTTATATATTGAGTATTTTTTGTTCGAAGTGAATTGCAGTTTCATTGCAGAAGTCATTACTGAGAGTGGAAGTTTGAAGTTGGAATGTGGTAAGCTTTTTTACAATGGAGAACAGAACAGTGTTATTGATTTTTGCGGAGTAAAAGTTATTTTTTGCTAGAGTGACTTCTTTTCTGTATTTTCTAAGACAGCTTTAGTAGTGGTTTTTTTAATTGATGGTTTTGTATTTCCTCCATTTATGTTCGGCCTGTCGTATTTTGGTTTTTTGTAATTTTAATCCCGGTGAGTACCAGGAGGTAGTGTGTTTCAAATTCTGGTTAGGGTTTGAAATAGGAGCTATAAAGTCTAAGACTTTTAAAACGGTATTATTCCAGGATTCTGCTGTTGAATTGATATCATGTGAAATAGAACTGGGTAGATTATCTGAGAGCAGAACATGAATTGTTCTGACTTAATATATTTGCGTTTAAGTGATATTTTAGGTGAGGATATCAAGTTGGCAGCAGTATTGAGTTTAAGATGAGTTTGTAGTTCTGTTAGACAATGGTCAGACCAGGGGATTGGCGATTCAGATATTTTGGATTCGTCAGATTTTATGAAGTCTTCATTATGGAAAATTTGATCTAATGTGTGGCCAAGTTTGTGAGTAGCAGCTGAGATGTTATGGTGCCATCCTAAGCCCGATAAAGCATCAACAAAAGCAGAAGCTGTCGTCATGGTTTAATCTATCGAAGTAGATGTTAAAATCTCCAGCTATTATGGTTTTTGAAAGATCTACAGTTAGTGTAGATATTGTTTCAAGAAGGTGGTGATGGATCATGGTAGATTAGACCCGGTGGGGAGTAAACCAGTAAGATATTTAATAAATTAGTTGAAATCAAAAGAATTTCAAAAGGAAGAATTTTTGGGAGAGAAATCTTACGAGGAGATAGTGAACTTTTGCAGATGGCTAAAAGACCTCCTCCATGGCAATTAGGTCTCAGTTCACAGATGGGCAGGTAATCAGAAGGACATAAAGAACTAATAATGACATTGTCGGTTAACCAAGATTCTGTAATGAGGAAGCAATCTGGCTTTTTATCATTCAGAATATCGTATATAATGGTGGACTTTTTTCTAATAGCCTGTATATTACAGAGTAATAGGGTAAGTGATGAAAAAAGAGCAGGAGAGTCATCAGCCAAGTATGAGAGGATGTGTGTGCGTGAGAGTGAGGAAGCCTGTATGAGGGTGTGTGTATGTGCACCAGGGAGAGGGGGAAGCATGTGTGTGAGAGAGAGAGGGACAGAGGGAGCCTGTGTGAGGGGCAGTACTGAGAACGAGGTCAAACTCTGGGAGTGGTGAGTGGAAAGGGTTGAGCCTAGAGGTGGAGGGGAGAGATACTGGCAGGTGGAGGAGTTGGTGCCTGAGAGGGCAAAGTGGCCAGAGAAGTAGGGAGAGCGAGTGGAATGAACACTCTTACAGTGAATTTCTAGAGGAATTCTGCTCAAAATATTTAAAATTCTGCATCTTTAAGTAATAACTATTTCTGTATTAATTTAAAATGTAATTACTTAGATTGTCATGTAAATTGTGTTATTTTGACCAATATAAAATATGCAGAATTTTAAGTTTTTTTGCGCAGAATTTTAAATTTTTTTGCGCAGAATTACTCCAGGAGTATAGATCTAGGTGTCATAGTGGATAATACATTGAAATCGTTGGCTCAGTGTGCTGCAGCAGTCAAAAAAGCAAACAGAATGTTAGGAATTATTAGGAAGGGAATGGTGAATAAAATGGAAAATGTCATAATGCCTCTGTATCACTCCATGGTGAGACCGCACCTTGAATACTGTGTACAGTTCTGGTCGCCGCATCTCAAAAAAGATATAGTTGCAATGGAGAAGGTATAGAGAAAGATGACCAAAATGATAAAGGGGATGGAACAGCTCCCCTATTAGGAAAGACAAAAGAGGTTAGGGCTGTTCAGCTTGGAAAAGAGACAGTTAAGGGGGGATATGATAGAGGTCTTTAAAATCATGAGAGGTCTAGAATGGGTAAATGTGAATCGGTTATTTACTCTTTCGGATAATAGAAGGACTAGGGGGCACTCCATGAAGTTAGCATGTAACACATTTAAAACTAATCAGAGAAAATTATTTTTCACTCAATGCACAATTAAACTCTGGAATTTGTTGCCAGAGGACATGGTTAGTGCAATTATTGTAGCTGGGTTTTAAAAAGGTTTGGATAAGTTCTTGGAGGAGAAGTCCATTACCTGCTATTAATCAAGTTGAATTAGAAAATAGCCACTGCTATTACTAGCATCAATAGCATGGGATATACTTAGTTTTTGGGTACTTGCCAGGTATTTGTAGCCTGGATTGGCCACTGTTGGAAACGGGATGCTGGGATTGATGGACCCTTGGTCTTGACCCATTATGGCAATTTCTTATGTTCTTATGGTGGTGCAGCAGGATTTTGGTGCTGGTATTACCTGCCTTGATGGAGTTTTCTGTAGGCAAATTCTTCTGACAGCAAAGTCTGTCTCTCAGCAGATGGTGGGCCAGATACCTGGTTTTCCAGGCCAAAGAACCCTGTTGTGGAAGCTTCCAGTCCCAGAGGGGGTAGATCCTGGAGAGGGAGCTCAATTTTTGGTTGAGTTAAATAAAAGAAAGAAGAGGATCCTTTGAGCATTTCTGCCTCCCCCTCTTCCCTGCCCCCTTCCTCCTGATAAAAATGACCCAGAAGGGGATAATGCTGGAGGATAATGGAAAGCTGAGGAGAATGTTTTTTTCCTTCAGAGAGAGAGAATATTGGAGGTAAGTTGTCTGCTCGAGTTGGTATGGTGAGCCCTGTTTTTCAGCTGACTCCATTTTTTAATTTGCTCCAAGTTAGCTTTACCAGGCTCTCATGTTGTCTGTTCTAGGCTGCCAGTGTGTGGCCTGTGGATGCAGGCACTCCATCAGCTCTGTCAGCTCTCTCTGTTCCACATGTCTAAGGAGCGAGGAAAACTCATGGAAGTCCTCAATTGCCTCCAAACCGGTCAAACCAGCAGCTGCCGATGCAGGACAGGATCCTCCTCTCTGACTGTAGGCCCAGATCTGAAGTGTTTGAGGTAGCCATTTCAGTGGAAACAGCCACCATTTTGAATACTGCCCATGCTGCTGCTATCTTTTCTCAAGTGCCACCAAGCAGTTTTGAGCCCTCAGTGTTGTATCCAGTAAGAGAGATATGTATGGATGCAGCTAATAGTTCAAGCAGGATGCCATGCAATATCTGTTTCAGATGGCATGGCCAATATACTGGTTACAGTGATTAGCAGAACTACAATTCCAGTGGAGAGGGGTACAGCAATTAAAGATCCCCAGAACAGGACATTCGAATTTTTGTTGAAACATGTTTTTACTTCGTTGCTGCCAATCCAGATACCCATTTGTGATGGTGATGTGGCTTGGGCACTTTTGCATTTGTTGCAATAGTTCCCTGAAAGTGACAAGCTGGTCCTGCTAGATTCAGGAGCTCTGTCTCTAGCAAATGCTCTGTAGAAACGTATCCGTATTTCACCTACGTTTATGGCTTCATATGTAGAAGGTAGAAGGTTTCTATAACTTTGACGCTGGGCAGCAGATTCTTGGTCCAAAACTTTACCCTGCAAGCTTCCTTATAAGGGAAAACTATTATTTGGTGAGGATATAGAAAAACTAGTTAAGGGCTTGGGGATCCTGAAAATCAGGGTCGGTTTTTTTTTGTTTTTTTTTTACTGGGCTTACAGGGGCTATGGCCAGTTTTCAAGAAGATAGGGGCCTGGGAAACAGTCTTTTTCCCAGCCGTTTAAATTCAAAGGAAGGAAACAGTCCTTTCTGAGGACCAGAAAGCCAAGGCCCAAAACAGCCAGATCATCCGGGGCCAGAACAGGATGTCCCCTTCTTGGTGCTATCTGTAGGCAGATACCTACAGAAATTTTAACCTCAGACCAGTGGGTCTTATTTTTATTTTATTTATCTATTAGATGTCATACAGTTTGATTACACTCTGGAACTTGCTGCTCCAGTTCCCAATGCCTTTATAGTTTCTCCTTGTGTATCACATGCCGGAAGATTGGCTGTTCAATCTACAAAGCTATAGAAGATTGTAAGTTCAGTTTCATATGAGGCACAAGGACCAGTCATTACTCCATTTACTTCATTGTTCCAGAGAAGAACAAATCTTTCAGATCTGTTCTCAATATGAAGGAAGGGAACAGCAGTCTTTGCATCCCTTTTCCGTATGGAGACTCTTCAATCACTATTAATGGCAGTCCAACAGGGAAAGTTCCTCTTGTCACTGGATCTTTTGGAAGCATATTTTCACATTCCCATCAGGGAAGACCATCAAAGCTTTCTCCATTTCTGTATTCTGGGGAAACATTTTCAGTTCAGATACTTTCTTTCGAACTCGCTACAGCTCCAAGAACTTTCACCAAAGTAATTGTAGTTGTAGCAACTTTGAGAAATGTGGTTCAGTTCTATCTAGACGATTGGCTGATCAGAGCCAAATCCTATCAAGAAAGAATCCATATCCAAAAGAGTTGTTCAGGTTTTAGAAGGCTTGGGCTGGATAATCAATTTTACAAAGAATTTTATTCCTTCCCAGTCTGTGGAATACCTGGGTGCTCAGTTCGATTCAAAGATAGGCCATGTGTTTCTAACTTCGACTAGATGGTCAAGATTGTAAGTAAGGTGAAAAAGTTCTCTGCTTAAGGGATCCCCTGGTGCGTGGAACTGTCTACAGAATCTGGGCTCCATGGCTGCCACCTTACACCTGTCCTGTCCAGTTTTTTCTTCTCTCTTGGTGGTCTCAATTTCAGGGTTACAAATGTTGTCTTCCCCTCCCGGGTCCAGTGAGATGGAGTCTTTCCTGGTAGTCCATGTCTCAAAATTTAGTGAAGGGTGCAAGTTTGTGGTTTTTCATCATCATGGATGAGTCTGACAGGATAAGGAGCTCACTGTCAAGATCAGGTAGTTCAGGGACTCTGGTCTCAGGAGGAAGCCTCTTGGTGCATAAAAGGTTGAAAACCAGGGCAATAAGGCTAGCCTTTTTCTACGTTCTACCCTTAGTAAAAGGAAGAGCAGTCCAAGTTGTTTCTGGCAGTGCAGCTGCTGTGTTGTCTACATGAACAAGAGAAAGGATGTCCAAGGAAACAAACTTCCTGCTTCCTTAAGCGGAAGAACATCATCTGCAATTTTCAGCGATACATATAGCAAGAGTGGAGAATGTTAAGCCAATTTTCTCAGCAGAAATCTGGATCCATGTGAGTGGGAACTCAGTCAAGAAGCTTTTCAGAAGATAATGGCGCGATGGAGCACTCCTCACATGGATCTTATGCCAATTCCTAAGAATGCTAAGGTTTGCCAATTCTTCAGCTGTTGCAAGAACTTTGGTCCAGCCATGGTAAGACAGGAATTAATGTAGATGTTTCCTCCCTGGCCACCGATAGGAAGGATCTTAAGAAGAATAAAGGAAAACATTTGAGTTCTGGTGGGTCCAGATTGACCAAGAAGACCTTAGTATGTGGACCTACTGAGGTTTTGGATAGATTGCCCTTTTAATTCTCAGGAATGAGATGGGCTAATTCAGGATCAAGTTGTCATGGAGAATCCATCTCCATTCTGTTTTACAGCTTAGCTATTGAGAAGTCATGATTACATGCTTATTACTTTTTTTTACTGCTTTGTCAAGTGAGAGATTTTATACTCTGCCTCTATCTGCTGGTTAGGGGAAGTAACTCATTTGTCTGGAATGGTATAGCAAGATTCAAGGAAAGGAAAATTATCAGTTAAGCTTAAATTTCTCCTTCCTATGTCCCAATTTCAATGTAAATTCTAAAAAATAAATACTACCAATGTGTCTATAAATTACACCTTCCCATCTTAAAATGAACCATTGTAGTTCCCTTTAGAAAACAAATCCATATTGTAATATAATATATATAGATATTATTGTAGGGTCATGTTCCCAAGATGATGGAGTAGAAAAAAGGAAGAAAAGTTGACTTGGTTAAGGAGTAATTTTACATGAGGTCATTCTCTGACTGGCAGTGGGGATTTATCTTTAGTAGCGTGAACAGGAGTAACTGGGCAAACTGGAGGTTGATCTTTCTCTGCCATTATCCACTATACGGTAATCTGGAGTTTTAATAGTCGTGTCACTCCTGGAAAATAGTGGAGTCTGTAGAGTTGATATGATATTTCTAACTCTAACAGCTACACATCTGGGGGACAGAACATCACTCAGCCAGTGCACTCGGCCTCTTATTTATCTGCATTTGTCCTTAAAGGCAATCTTGAAAGCATGCTGAAAAGGAGAATATGGGAACTAAAGCACATTCATCTTTTAGATTAAAAAAAATGAACTGAACCAAGACATTGAATTCATGAATCATTATGGGAACCTCTAATGCCATCCTGATGGGGTGTTAACGTATCACCCTATTCACAACCTTTTTTTTTTTTTTCATTTAAATATTTTATTGAACCTTCATTATCCAGAAACAGAGGCCAAGCTCAGAGTTCTACATGGCTCTTTTCCAACATATACATGGTTCGTAAAGATTTTTCATTTCACCTTCACTTTCCCATCCACCCTCAGCCAGTGTCTAACCCTTTCAGAATCTTGACATCTCCAATGACTAAGCTTCTGCTGTTTGTCTATTATTGATGCTAATTCAGTTTCCAGGGACACCAGCTGATGAGCCCTATTGTGGGGATTCCCATTACTTAACATCCTAGATATATCAGCTTCCTTCTTGAAGCACCACAGTTGTATCAGGAAAAAAAGGAGCTGTGTGCTCTCAAAAGCTCATGTACTAAATCTCTTTGCTTGGTACTTTAAAGTGCATCACCATCTACCAAGACTCAGTAAACCAAATGTACTTGCTGCTTTGTTCATTATTCATCTATAGGCGTACTCATATGTTTTTTCTCTTTTTTTTCAAGGTAGTATTCTTCCAGTAACAGCCTATGATAAGAGTGGGTTCAGGATCTTGCTGCACTTTGCTAGTGAGTGCCCACCAGGGCGGTCTGATGTACTCGTGGTGGTAGTCTCCATGTTAAACACAGCATCACTGCCTATTAAAAACATTGTCCTACAGGCTGCAGTGCCAAAGGTAGGAATACTGACTGAACTAAAACCAGGGAAATTATAGGCAAACATCAAAACCTTTTTGTGCAAAACTAAATGCAGGATTAGGGCATAAAACCATCAGGATTTGAATACTGTATTTCTGATCCTCATTCCCTGTACGTGCCAGAATCAGTCTAGACCGCTGGGTTGTATATCCCTTCCAGCAGATGGAGTCAGAGAAAAAACTGAAAAGGCACCCCCTCTTTACCTTGTGTGCCACCTGCGATCTTTCAGTATTTCTCTGACTCCAGCAGATGAAGGTGACAGAACCTGCAGTCCTGATCCTTTGAATTTTATGAGAAAGAAGTTTTTGGTTTAGCAGAGAGGTGCTCAGCCTCAGCTATTAGAATTTTGGGCTATATCAAGTTAATTTAAAAAAAAAAAAAAAAGGAAAAGAGTGTTTGTTTATTTTTGAAGTGAGCGGCCCTGGACCTCCCGAGGCTCTGTTCTTGGTTGAGGTACGGCTGGGGTTGGGAACCCCGATAGCTGTTTTCCCGGAGGTGTTCTCTGATCCCAGTGAGAGGGGGGGTAACCGGTGGGCCGGTCCCTCCCCTTTGCACTCTGAGATGGGTGAATCCCTCGAGTGCTGCCTACTGTGCCGCGATTTTTTCAGATTCTTTCCCTACTTTCTGTGCACAGGTCCCGGGTCTCCGGAGGGGTGATTTCGCCATTTTTTTTGCAACTTTTTTCAGTTTGTATTCATTGCTGTCTTGCCGGGATGCCTCGGGGCTCTCTCTGTTCGGCTTGTGGAGAGCCGGTGGTCAAGCTCTCCCGAGAAGGCCTCTGTGCCCATTGCCTCCCCAGAGGTGAAGAGCCATCAGGGGGTGGAAACGGAGCGTTTTCAATGCGCTCTCGCAGTGCAGGCAGAAATTCTGGTCATTGCCAGGCTCGGACGGCCCCATCCCCGTCTAGTGTGGGAACGGCAGCCATTTTGCCTGCACCACGATATCCTGTCTGTTAGATGCAGGGGGAGGGGAAGCTCCTCCTCCGCTTTCCCTGCCAAGCCTGAGCCCTGTTAGGCCTCCGATTCAGGTACCCGCCTCCCCTCCGAGCTCTGAACCCCCCGCGGGGAGGGCCTTAAAGGGCCAGCCTTCCTTTTCCTCAAAATTTGTGCTTTTAATGCACAAAGCCTTTTTAGAGGCGGAAGCGGAGTTGCAGGATCAAGAGTCTCCGCCGGCTAAGGTTGCTCATTTCTCGGGGGGGGTCAGAGGCCCCTAGAGGGAGGAGGGGTTCTGCGTCTTCGGATCCATTATGGACCTCAGCTCCCGTTCCTGCGGATCCTCTTCCCCAGAACCCACTCCTCGGGAATTTGGATGGGGATATTGATGGGTCCACCCCAGTGGAGGGGGACGATCCACGGGTTCTCCAGTTATTCAGGAGGGAAGAGCTGGATCCTTTGATTCCTCATGTGCTAGCAGAGCTAGATATTGAGACTCTGCAACCGAGTGTGGAGCCTACCACAGTAGACCCCATCCTCTCGGGGCTTCGGGGCCCCCCCAAGACATTTCCTTTTCATCCTATGCTACTGCAGCTCATGACCTGAGAGTGGGAGACTCCCGAGGAGAGCCTTCGGGTAGGGCGGGCTATGGAAAAGCTCTACCCTTTGCCGGACGAGTACTTGGACATCCTTAAAGTCCCTAGGGTGGACGCGTCAGTCTCTGTCATCACTAAGTGAATGACCATTCTGGTGGCAGGGGCTGCCACTCTTAAAGATTTGCAGGATCGGAGGCTTGAGGTCCTTCTTAAGCGGATCTTTGAAGTCTCGGCACTGTGCGTACAAGTGTCGGTGTGCAGGAGCCTCATGCAACGGGCGACCCTTAGATGGGTGCAGCAGTTGCTCACCGCGCAGGAGTTGCCTCCGTCTGAAGCGGAGCAAGCAGATAGAGAGGAGGCCGCTGTGGCTTATACCATGGAATAAATAAATAAATAAAATATGATCTTCTTCGGGACTCTTTGCTTACCATGGCTTCGGCAGTCTTGGCTAGAAGGCTTTTGTGGCTCCGTAACTGGTCAGCCGATGTTTCCTCCAAAGCCCAGTTGAGCAATCTTCCCTTTAAAAGCAAATTTTTGTTTGGGGATGATCTGGAAGCCTAGGTGACAACTAGGTGTACAAATTGCCGGAGGACAAGCCCAGAACCTCCAGGGCCTTTGGTTCAGCTCGACCTCGGTTCAGGAACCAGCGCAGGTTCCGCCAGGCCAGAGCACCTGCCTTTTCTCCCCTGCAGCCAGCTCAGAGGTCACAGTCTTGGCCTCATTCCTTTCGTAGCCGCAGGCCTCTCCGCGAAGGGGGTCCTCAGGGAATGGCCGGGGGCAAGTCAACCCAATGAAGGTGCGCAGGCCCACTCCTCTGTTCCGGTGATAGGTGGCCACCTTTCTCAATTCTTCAAGGAGTGGGTCAAGATTAAGTTGGATCAGTGGGCGCTAAGCATTGTCGAACACAGTTACGCTTTGGATTTTGCTCGCCCGTTGCGGGATCTGTTTTTGATGTCACCATGCGAGCCTCTTGCAAAACGGACGGCAGTAAATCAAACCCTGGAGCAGTTGAAAGCCCTGGGAGCCATTGTCCCGGTCCCTCCAGAGGAGTACAGGACCGGCAGATACTCCATCTATTTCGTGGTTCTGAAAAAGGAGGGCTCCTTCCGCCTAATCTTGGACCAAAAAAAGGTGAACAAGACTCTTCGGGTATCTCATTTTCGCATGGAAACTCTCCGCTCAGTCATTGCGGCCGTCCACGCAGGCGAATATTTGGCTTCTTTAGTCCTGATGGAGGCGTATCTTCACATAGGGATCCGCGAGCGTCACTGGAGGTATCTCAGGTTCATGGTCTTGGGGGTGCATTACCAGTTCCAGGCGCTTCCGTTTGGATTGGCGACGGCTCCCCAGGTCTTCACCAAGATCATGGTGGCTGTAGCAGCGGCCCTCAGGAGGGAGGGGATTTTGGTTCATCCCTACCTGGACGATTGGCTGATTTGTGTGAAGTCTGAGGAGCTTTGCAAGGCAGCAGTTCAGTCAGTGTTACACCGGCTTCAATCTCTTGGGTGGATTGTCAATTTTGCCAAGAGCCAGTTAGTCCCGCCCCAAGTTCTGAACTTCTTAGGTGCTTGGTTCAACAAGTCGGTCGGCAAAGTCTTCCTCACGCAGGAGCAAACCCACAAGTTGGCGCAGATTCGTCGGCTGTTGTCGCTACCGCTACCCCGGGTTTGGGATTACTTACAGGTGCTTGGTTCTATGGCGTCTACTCTAGAGTTAGTCCCTCGGGCCTTCACTCATAAGAGATCTTTGCAGAGGGATTTACTTTCTCATTGGGATCCGATTACCTCTCTTGGAACCTGCTAGGTCCAGTCTCGATAGGTGGTTGTTTCCGGCCCACTTGCAGCGAGGTATGGATCTGGAGGAGCCTCAGTGGGTGATCGTGATGACAGATGCCAGCCTCTCTGGCTGGGGCGCGGTTTGCCAATCGCGGGCAGCACAGGGACGATGGACAAGTCATCAGGCGACATGGTCCATAAATCACTTGGAAACCAGGGCAGTGCGTCTGGCATTGCACAGTTTTCTCCCCCTGGTGAGCAATCGGTCGGTGTGAGTCTTATCCGACAGTGCGACCACGGTGGCGTACATCAATCGTCAAGGAGGGAACCAAAAGTCATCCAGTGGCCTCAGAGGCCGACTGCTTAATGGTCTGGGCGGAGCGACATCTAGTCCGCCTAGCGGCTTCTCACATAGCCGGAGTCGTCAATGTTCAGGCGAATTTCCTCAGTCGCCAGCACCTAGATCCCGGAGAGTGGGAATTGTCCGAGGAGGCGATGCATCTGCTGACTCGTCGGTGGGGCGTGCCTCACCTGGACTTGATGGCGACTCAGAGGAATGCAAAGGCGGCTCGGTTTTTCAGTCACCGAAGGGAGCACTGGTCAGAAGGGGTGGATGCTCTAGTCCTCTCATGGCCTCGCAACATTCTGCTTTACGTCTTTCCTCCCTGGCCGTTGGAAGGCAAGGTATTACGATGAATAGAGGCTCACAAGGGGTCGGTCATCCTCGTGGCCACGAAGGCCGTGGTTCGCGGATCTGATCAACTTAGTGGTAGACGGTCCGCTCCGACTCAATCATCTGCCAAATCTTCTTCGACAAGGTCCAGTATTTTTCGATTGAGTGGATCGATTTTGTCTAGCGGCCTGGCTTATGAAAGGAGACAGTTGAGGAAGAAAGAATATCCTGATTCGGTTATTTCCACCCTCCTGCAGGTGCGCAAGAAGTCCACTTCACTTGCCTATGTTCGAGTCTGGAAGGTTTTCGATACCTGGTGTAGCAGGTTGAATGTGTCCCCGCGTTGCGCCTCTATTGTTCATATTCTGGCGTTCTTGCAGGAGGGTCTGAAGAAAGGCTTGGCATGCAGTTCTCTTCGAGTGCAGGTAGCGGCCCTTGAATGTTTGTGTGGAAAGATTGACAGAATTTCTCTTGCAGCTCATCCGGATGTGTCGCATTTTCTGAAGGGCGCTAAACATTTGAATCCTCCGGTCAGACGAGTGTGTCCTTCGTGTGTCCTTCATGGAGTTTGAATCTGGTTCTCCTTGGCTTGTGTGGTCTTCCCTTTGAGCCCCTCAAACGGGCCACCTTGAAAGACCTGACACTTAAGGCGATTTTCCTGGTGGCTATCACTTTGGCAAGGCGAATATCGGAGCTTCAAGCGTTGTCCTGACGGGAACCCTTTCTCCGGATTTCAGACTCAGGAGTATCTCTTCGAACGGTGCCCTCATTTCTACCAAAGGTGGTATCAGGGTTTCATTTGAATCAGACTGTGGAGTTGCCTGCTTTGACGGATTTGGATTGTGATTCTCCTCACTCTCGCAACTTGCGCAGATTAGATGTGCGGCAGACTCTGCTTCGCTATTTGGAGGTGACCAATGCTTTTCGGTTGTCTGACCATCTGTTTGTCTTATGGAGTGGGCCTAAGAAAGGCCAGAAGGCATCCAAGGCCACTATTGCTAGATGGTTGAAGAAAGCCATATCTTCGACATATCTCTATCTTAGGCACACAATACCGGACGGTTTGAAGGCGCATTCAATCAGATCTCAGGCGGTGTCTTGGGCGGAAAGTCAGTTTGTCTCGCCACAAGAGATTTGCAGAGCGGCTACCTGGAAATCTTTACATGCTTTTGCTAAGCATTACCGTTTGGACGTCCGTGATCTGAATGTCGACTGCTTCAGCAGCAGTGTTCTTCGTGCGGGACTTTCCAGGTCCCACCCCATTTAGGGCTGCTTGAGTACATCCCAGCGGTCTGGACTGATCCTGGTACGTACAGGGAAAGGAAAATTGGTTCCTACCTGCTAATTTTCGTTCCTGTAGTACCAAGGATCAGTCCAGATGCCCTCCCATGGAGCCTGGAGAGTCTGTCATGTCTTGTTGTTTTCATTCTGCAGAATACGTCACAGGGAATAGCTTTCAAGTTGCATATGGGAGTACTTCCTCCATGTACATAAGTTATGCAGTTTTCATTAGGCACTTGATATAGCCATTGGTTTTTAAGTTTGCGGTTTATAATATGTTTCATTCTGCTATGGTATGAATTATACTGAAGGATCGCAGGTGGCACACCAGGTTAAGAGGGGGTGCCTTTTCAGTTTTTTCTCTGACTCCATCTGCTGGAAGGGAGACACAACCCAGCAGTCTGGACTGATCCTTGGTACTACAGGAACGAAAATTAGCAGGTAAGAACCAATTTTCCTTTACTGCATCTTGAAGCTACCAAAGAAAGACATGGCCTGACTGGTATAAGTTAAGAAGGATATGAAAGCACTCCGTTTTTTAAAGCAGTGGTTCCCAGTTTCCTGCCTGGTGCTCACTCTACACCTTTAATAGCCTCATGGGAAGTATCAAAACAATAAATAAATACAAGTCACACTTTTTAGCAGTTCTCTCCCTAATTTAATCCTGAAATATTGTAGAACTAAAAATTCTACATTTTCAGATGATAAAATTGGACAGTTTAAGTTTCAAGAATTGCAACAAACTGAGCTCTTAACTGTCTTGCATTTCCTCCTAATTTTATGATGTGACTTCATTCTTTGACTCCTGAAATTCTTCAGTGGCCCACTCTTAGGACTCAAACAGGATGCCAATGTGAGGGATTTGGATGGCTTGGGGGAATTGTCACAGCATCTCCAAGCCTTTCATTTCTAATCAGTTCAAATCCAGCTCTGGTCATTATGGACTTAGTGGAAGGAATTTGTGATCTCGGTCCGATTCTAGGAGCTGTAACAGAAGTGTTCAACCCATAGCCCTGCCAGCTTCTTAGTAATCTGTGAATTCTATTGCACACCTTCTCACTGGTTAGTGACACGAAGAGAGAGAGAGAACATCAGTGGGTAATACTCCAGAACAACTGGCATAATTTCTTAAAAAATGGTAAAAAAAAAAACCAAAACTGTCATCAGCAAGCAGAAGCTGAGGTTACACCATATAGTGTGCGTGTGTGTATCAATATATATATATATTTTTTTTTCTTAAAACACCATTTAGAAAAAATTCATATAAATGTCTGTATAAACATTTTTGGTAATTTGTAATAGACTCCCTACCGTTAGGCTTCCAACGACTTTGCTGCAATCACAAGGCTTTTTCTCCTTGATTGTGGGTTTAATCCGTAGTACACTGGATCTTTCCTTAGAATCTCCCCTCAACAAAAGACCTTTTGTTTCGCCTTATTCAGGAGGCTGAGACATCAAATATATAAGTAAGGACCAAATTTGTAAACATAAATAAATAGCATAGAATGTGATTACTCATGCACTAATCTTTTTGACAATACATTTTTTGAAAAAAGGATATAAATTTTTTCTAACTTTTAATGAAAATTGTCATTGTATCCTGGAGAAATGATACTTTTTATAAACAAGTATTCAAACTCTTATATACATCATATAGATATCACAACTCAAAATAACCTGCATATAAAAGGATAAATGAAGAAACCGTCAGCCATTTCAATTAAATACAGTGAAGATTTTTTTTTTTTAAAGAGAGACTTTGAAACGAAAAACCACACTCATTCACACAGTTATTACCTGAGCCTTCCTTCTCAAAATCTGTAACATACAAATTGGCTGTTGAAGGGGTCATTTTGAGAACACTTTCATTTATACTTCACAGAATTGGCAATATGTTCACATATGGGTCAGATTCATTGTATTTTTTGTGTGGTCTGGAACAGAGATTCAATTACAATTATTTATCACATGGATGAACAGCAAGAATCCAAATTGACAGTTTAGTATACAATATTTTACACATAGCTTTTTTAGACCTGTTGGTTTACAAAAATGCAGGTAGATTGGATACTATCATCTACATAAAACCAACTGATAGCTGTTATAATGCAGAACTGTATTTCTATCACCCCTATAATGTATGGATTAATATATGTATGGGTCAATTTTTAAGATTAAGGCGGTTATGCTCTTCTATGACAGAATACAAAGCACAAGCACATATTTGGGTAAATTTTTAAAACCCCCCCCCCCCCCCCCCCCCCCCACGCATGTGAATCCCGGGGTTTACACACACCGGGCAAATTTTCAAACGGGCCTGGCCATGCGCATAAACCCCAGTATGTGAATAAGTGCCGGGCCCAGAGAAAGGGGCAGTCCGGGGGCGGCCGGTACAGCGGCCATTTGCCGCTGTGCCGGGGAAGCATGCACCAGCAGTGGGCTGGTGCGCCCAAGTTGCTTCTGTTCCAACAAAGCAATAAGCAACATAAAAAAAGGGAAAGGTAGAATAAAGGGTTTAGGGGGTGGGAAGGACAGGGGAAGAGTGAGGGAGTATGGGCAGGGGGGGTAAGGAAGTTCCCTCCCAGTCCGTTCCTTAATTGGAGCGGACTGGGAGAGGTCTGATCGCGTCGTTGCACGGAGCTTTATAAAACTAGGCCCCCCTATGCATGCGCAGATTATAAAATCCGACACGTGCAGATTTTCTAATGTGTGCACGCTGGGAAGCGTGCGCGCACATTTGAAAATCTACCCCAATATGTTTAATAGTTTTGTGGAGAGAGGATATCCTTCTAAAGTGAAAAAAACGTGCATACAAGAGGGGTTTATATGCAAATAGAGATCTCGTGCTTAAAACAGTTTTAAATCACCCTTGTCTAGACTAGTATGCATGCTACCTTTTTCTGCAAAATCTGGTAATATTCAGCAAATAATTAAGAAACATTGGTATGTCCTCACATTATGAGGTTTTTCAAAATCTATTTTTTTTTTTTTTTTTGCAATTAGACATTTTTATTGGATGTTTGCAAAGAAACAGTACAGTAAAACAAAGTACAAGTAGACATCCATAATTTTCAGTAGACATCCCATACCCATCCACACACAAACATGCCATGTAGCAACATAACCAAAAACCACACTGCGCATGTCGAAAAAATGATACAAATATACTTTATCCAGGATAAAATTCAAAGGAGTCACCTTGAGAACATACATCTAAATAGATATTATCAAATAGAAACACCATTAAAAAATATCACCTGGTTATGCATGTATTATGGAGCACTCATACCTTTAAAGCATCTCCATTTATCCAAAGGATCCCAAGTTTTCTTGAAGCGTTTCAAGCGGTTTTGATGCAGAGCTGAGAGATAAGCTAAACGGTAGTTTTTATTTAGACGATATTTTACAGTTTGTAAAGGAGAGGCATTAGAATGTTTCCAAAATAAAGCTATCTCACACCTAGCTGCAGTAAAAATTTGTTGGCACAACCGTTGATGAGGAACAGCAATACCTTCAACTGGCTTCCTAAGCAAAATGCAGTGAGCATCATATACATACCCCACCCCACAATAGTCTGTCTATTCAGCAATTTGATACTAGAAGGGCACAATAATTTTGCAGTGCCACCATATATGTATGTAAGTGCTCACAGCACAAATCTGTCATATATGTTAAAGCCTAGCAGGAGTTAGATGCCAGCGAAATAACAGCTTGTAACAATTCTCTTGACGGCTAGCAGAAATGGAACATTTACCAGCATAAGATAAATAGATTCCTAGTTATCTACACTCAAATTATCTCCCAAATCCACCTCCCATGCATGCACATAGGAGAATTTATCAGATATGCACCCATTGAGCAAGCAATAAACTTTAGAAACTAAACCCTTTAGTTTATCAACCTGGTATAAAAGTTTTCAAATAGTGACCTCCCCTGCCTTAGAGCTGATGTTTTCTGTATTGCCAAAAGAAAATGCCTAAGTTGAGCATATTCCAAGAAATTCAGCTTCTCCATGTGGTTCTTAGCAGAAATATCACCAGGAAGCATGAGTGCGCCATTACAGAAAAAGTGCTCTACCCATATTATTCCATCTTCTTTCCAAGTATCAAATGCTTTAGAATACAAGCCCATAAGGAATGATGTGTTATGAAAAAGGTGAGAGTGGTAAAAATAGGAGGTATTACCCACCAGTTTAGACTTCCACTGGGACCACACCCTCATTGTCGTTTGGAGAGCTAAAGGGAAACACCTTAGAGGGCGCCAGGTGGAGCATGGTTGTCATGGGAGTGCAGACAGAGGCATCATTCCGAGCAGGGCTTGCTCAAGTAAAATCTATTGCTTTATAGGAAAGACCTATGAAAATCAATAAGTGCATGAAGCTGGGAGGTTGCAAGGTACCACACTAAGGGGCTCATTTATCAAAGTGCTATATGGTGTTTTCGCATGCGAAAAGCACCTTTAATGCATGCGAAAATGCCTTTAACGCATGCGAAAACACCATAACGCATGGTGCGATACAAATTAGGAAAAAGGGGAGGAGTTTGGGGCGGGATTTCTGGCCAAGTGGGCCAGCTTCACAATTTGCAAAGCCATATCACACGGCTTTACCGCAGATTTTAACTACACCTTTTTCATTTGTGTTAAGCCATGCGATATGGCTTTATCGCACCTGCGATGTTTTCGCAAATAGCATTTTCAGTATTTTAAGCTGCTAGGGGAGAGAGAGCGCCTAGCTATAAGGCCCTCATACTAGGCAGGTATGTATACCTCTATAGGAGACCCACCTAGCTACTCGAGGTGAGGTTTAGGTATTAGTGTAGGGGTTAGGGGCCACTTTGACATGCGAAGCGCTAAGATAGCGCACCTTGCAGTAAACAGCCTATTACCATAAAACATGCCCCTTTTCCTATCACATGCGATAGTGCATTTTGATAAATCCAGGCCTAAGTTAGGGATACCTAAGCCACCCCACTTTTTGGGCTGGAATAATATCACCCAGGAAACCCTAGTTTGTCGCCTCTTCCAAATAAAAAAATCTTCTGCCAAGAAGAATATTCATTTTAATTATAGCTATGCGACCCAGCCATGAGAAATGCTCCCTATCCCGTTTCCCCAAATCTTTTTCTATAGTCTTCACTAATGGCACATAGTTCAGGGAAAATAGTTCAGCCACGTTGGCCCCAGTATAAACCCCTAAATATTTTAAAGAACTCTTGGCCCATCTAAAGGGAAAAACCTGACGAAGTGTGACTTTTCAGAATTAACTTTAAATCCAGAAACCACACTAAAGCAAGATAATTCAGCCAATACAGCCTCTAACAAAGAATAGGGATCGGTGAGGGTAAAAAGAATATCATCAGCAAATAAAGATAATTTGAATTGCAGTCACCCAGATCAACCCCTTTAATTTTATCTGAAAGATGTACCCTTAGTTGTAAAAGGTTCCAGAAAAAGGGCAAACAATAAAGGGGACAGGGGCACCCCTGTCTCGTACCTCGGCTGATTGTAAACTGTCCCCATAGCCCCTATTAACCTTCACCCAAGCTTTTGGTGAATCATAAAGTTTGTTAAGCCACTGGAGAAAAAAAGGGCCAAATCGCATTTTTTCCAGGTCTTAAAGAAAAAGGATCAGTGCACCATGTCAAATGCCTTCTCCACATCGATAGACAGCAATATACTTGGAACATTTTCTTTACATATCCACCATAACAGATCGACAATTTTACGAACATTATCTGCTGCGGACCGATTGGGGATAAAACCTGCCTGATTATGGTGCATTAGATTAGGTAAAATCCAGTTTAAGCGCTTAGCCAAAACTCTGGCTGAAATTTTAAGGTCTAGATTGATAAGTGAGATTGGTCAGTAGGACCCACAAAGGGTAGGATCCCTACCAGGTTTTGCAGTAACCGAGATCTCATCCACATTAGAATGAACCGCCAAGGAACCTTCATCCCCGTATCAGTTAAAGTGGCAACTAAAATATGAGAGACACATTTGTAATAACCACTAGAAAGCCCATCTAACCCCAGAGATTTAGCCCCCTTCAAAGACTTAATAACCTGCAATACCTCAGGAGTGCTAATAAGGTTGTCCAAAAATCTTTGTTGCTCAGGAGAGAGACAGGGAAGCAAAAGAAGAGAAGTATGTATCTATGTCGTCATCAGCTATGGCATTATCTGCGCTACAGAGATTTGGGTAAAACTGCATTAAGCAATGCTGCATATCAGCAGACTGGGTAACAGTTTCCCCTGCACATTTTTAACTTTAGCTATAGAACTGCATGTGGAGAGCTTTCAAACGCCTTGCTAAATATTGTCTCACCTTATTCCCACCCTCAAAATGCTCCTGCTTAGTTACTTTAGTTTTCCATAACCTTGAACTATCATCAGGTGATTATAACTCTAACCAAACTTCCGAAAGTTTCCGAAATGTGGACTTGGATTGGGTCTGCATATGAGCTCAAGTTAACGGGGTAATTTCATTGATTAAGTTCCTTTTTTACAATAAGCCTGAGATATTAAAAGCCTCGTACTACTGCTTTAGAGCAATCCCAAATCATAGCCTGCAGAGTGAATGCATGAGCCTGGAGGTAAAAGTACTCCTGTAGTTGCTCACTTAACGACTTAAGGAACTCATCATCTTTTAATAAGTTTTCATTAAAGCGCCAGTAGCGCTGACCACAATCCAAATCCTGAAAAGAAGCATCCACCCAAACAGGCGCATGGTCAGACCATGTAATACTCCTATGCCAACTCCCACAACCCAATTTTTCAGCAACTTATCAGTGAGAAAATAAATAATGCAGGAGTAAGAACCATGAGGCAATGAAAAAACGGTGTAAACACAAGAAGTAGGGTACCTCTGCCTCCATATATCAACTAAACCCCACTGGGACATTAGAGAGGAAAGCATCTTCCTCGCTTCAGATAGTGTCGAGATACAAGATTGCGAGTTGTCTAAATTTGAATTTTTTGCGAGGTAAAAATCTCCTCTCAGGAAAAGGATCCCCTCCGCATAGGAAAGTAAAATGTCATCTATCGCTTTCAGAAAGGAATGCTGGTCAGAGTTAGGTGAATATAAATTAATTAATGTAAGCATCTCTCTGCCTACCCTAAATTTTAGTAATAGAAACCTGCCTAGCAAGTCAGGGAGTTAGAATAGAACCTCATGTGTAAAAGAGTTAAAAATCAAAATGGCTACCCCAGTATATTTAGCCCCTACAGTGCTAGTAGCCAGAAACTGGTGTGGGTAATCCTTATGAAATAGGAGACACTTATGTCTTTTCCTTAGATGGGTCTCCTGCAAAAATGCAATAGAGGTCCTATTCATGGCTAACCCATGGAATAAAAGTTGGCATTTCCAATATGAATTAAGACCTTTAGCATTAATAAAAAAAGATTTGAGTTGACATTAAGAAAATATATAAATCATAACACCAAAATCCCTAGTATGACTCTCAAGGACCTTTGCAAAAAATTCCCAGCTGCAATGTATGTGCAGAATAGTATATAAAAAAATGTGCAACACCCCTCACACACACACACACACACAAAGACCCCACCCAGTACACGATCTGCCTGGCCTTCACAGCAGATCTGTCCAGTCATGGGGGACAAAAATGACCAACCAAAGAAGGGTAGAAGTCAACCCCTCTGAACGCTCATTCATAACAATATACTAAGAATTGACAATGATAAATTTCCATCATGTGAACTAGAAAAAGCAAATAATAAAAAACATTGCTTAAGGAACCACAATTCCAAATAGCTCACTAAAGCTAAAAAACTGTAAAGAGTAACCGCTAGCTTGGCAATACAGCAAGGTCCACAACAAAAAAAAAAAAAAGTCAGTTACACTCAGCCTTCAGCCCTGATCAGACAAAGCTGAGCGCGAGTCTTCTGACTGCCAACGCAGCCACCAACCATCCTTTGCAGCACATTGCCATCTCGGGTGAGTGTCTGTTTTAGATGCAGTGGTCGCCATCTTAGGCAAGCTGAGGTTGATAGGTAGGCTCGCTTGATTGAAGGCTTCCTCAGCTTCCAGAACAGATTTCACTCGATAATTAACTCCTTTAATTATGAATTGCAGCCCAAAAGGGGAAGTTCAGCGATAACGGACTTGTTTTGTGCGCAGTGCTCGGGTAACTTCTCTCATCTCGTAATGCTGACGGAGAGTGGCAGGTGCCATATCTTGAAAAACAGCAATAGAGTGACCTTCCAAAGTCCACTTGGGTTGTTTCCTCGCTGTTTCATAAATGAGGAATTTTTGGTGGAAGCTGTGCAAACATAAAACAATGTCTCTCTAGCCCTGTTGGATTTCGGGCCTAGTCCCCATGATCTCGCTCGATTTTCACAGGGAAGTCTGAGCCAACAATAGCAGTGTCATCAGATACATTGGCGGTGAGTATAAAAGAGCAAATTTTCAAAGCCACATCCAGCGCGTCCTTATAAGCTTCAGTTTTGGGCACCCCCTGGAGTCTTAAATTACAATGCCAAGAACGATACTTAAGGTCCTCAAGCTTTTCAGCAAGGAGTGCGCTCTCCTTGTGCATGAGCAGTTGCTGTGCCGTTAAATTATTAATAGCATCTGCGTGGCCTTCCACCCGAACATCCAGCTTGTTGACACAAGAGCCCAGAGCCGCTAAATCCTTCCTCACCTCCAAAATGGAGTCTAGGAGGTCTTTTTAATGTTGTTTCAGATCAGCCCACAACTCTAAAAAAAAAAAACCAAAAAAAAAAAACCCAACCCCGCAGTTCGTCCCTGGTTGGTAAGTCAGCGGAGCTGGAGTTTAATAAGGAAGTGAATGCGACATTTTCCGGCGTGAAGCCTCCAGGGTCATCCGCAGTCTACCCGCCATCATCGCTAGGGAAGTCGGAGGCATGTTTGGTAAAAGGAAAATGGTTCTTACCTGCTAATTTTCATTCCTGTAATGCCACAGATCAGTCCAGATTCCTGGGTTTTGCCTCCCCTCCAGCAGATGGATACGGAGAAAGTTTTACTGACATTGCCACATAACACGAGATGCTACCTGCAGTCCCTCAGTATTGATCTGTACCCAAGCCAAAAAATAGAACAAATACCAATACAACTAACTGCCACCCCCTGAATGAGCAGTGGAAAAGTAGAAAACTAGAACAGACAATGGTGCCCACACCAAAACTAATGTAGGACTAAGAAAACCTGGGCCATTCTTCAGCATAATCATAACAGGTCGAGTGGATTCTCCAAGTTTCCCCTTTCCTCCAGTGGGTGGGACTCTGGTCTGATCTGTGGCACTACAGGAATGAAAATTAGAAGGTAAGAACCTTATATTTTTCCTTTTCCTGTACATGCCCAGATCAGTCCAGACTTCTGGGATGTACCAAAGCTTCCCTAAACGGGGTGGGACCTTGAGAGTCCCACTCGAAGCACACCAAAGGCCATGGCCTCTGGGGTCTGAACATCCAAACGGTAATGCCTGGCGAACGTGTGCGGAGATTTCCAAGTAGCCACCCTACAGATTTCTTGCAGCAAAACTTGCTGATTCTCAGCCAAGGAGTCTGCCTGAGAACAGGTAGAATGAGCTTTTAACCCCTCCAGGACAGGGTGAACTAAGATGTGGAACTAATAGGCTCTTTCAGCCACCAAGCAATTGTGGCTTTTGATGCCTTATGACCCTTTTTGTATCACTCCATAGCACAAAAAGATGATTCGATAAATGGAAGCTGTTAGTAAAATTGAGGTACTGTAATAAGTCACACTTCACGTCCAATTGTCACAACTCTTTGACCTGAAGTGTAGAAGGATCCAAACTGGGGAAGGATGGTAGCTCCACCAACTGGTTTAAATGGAATGACGACACCACCTTTGGCAGAAAGGAAGGAACCATCCTTAAGGAGAGCCCGGTATCCAAAAATCTCAAAATGTGTTGTTGCATGACAAGGCCTGAAGCACTGAATCCAGCGAGCCGAACAAGTCGCCACCTTCAAACTGAAATCTGTTGTGTTTGTGGCATTGTGGACCCTTGATCGCAATGGAGATGACTCTGCCCATGGGAAGGGGCCCCGTGGGAAGCCACTGCAATAGGCTGAACTCAGATAGCAGACACAGTAAGATTAGAGGCTTTATTTGTACTGCTGTAGATAGATGGTAAAGCAGGAAGGTAAGGCACTGATCCAAGAAGTGCCAGTACGTTCAACAGGCTTAGATGTGAAGTCTCACCCAGATGTTTCACGATAGGCAGAAGCCAGTAGTGCGGGTAACGTCGCAGCTGGTGGGTGGAGTTGGAGCACCGGATCGTAGAGGTACTCACAGGAATGATGGCGTCTTCCTGATGGTGGAAAGTTGAGACCGAAGGTACATGGTGCAGGATATAATGGCTGGTAGGCCCTCGAGGAGCGAGTACCCGATGGTCCGATATCCTGAAATGTAGAAAAGAGAGAAATACCCCCGAGGAGCGGTTGTCTAGTTAGAGAGGATGCCGAAGGGTAGTTGGAAGCGAGAGACCCCCAAGGAGCGGGTATCTTGAGCTTCTACTGGAATGAGGTCCTTGGAATGAAGCAGCGTCTAAGTGAGCAGCTTAGAGCAGTCAGAGTAGCTTAAACTGAAGTCCTTGCTAACTCAAGGTGGTAGTGGAAGCGGAGGTTAGATATACCCATAGGTACTGACGTCATGTGGTGGGGCTGCCCCCGAGGTTCCCCGCCATGATGTGTATTTGAGCGCAGGAGATGTGCGCGCTCATGCCCTAGGAGGCCACGGGAGTGAGCATGGGGATGGGGATGCCCATGCTGATTTGGAAACACCGAGGCACTCGGCACCGGAGGCAGCCATCTTGCCCAAAGAGAGAGAAAGGGCAGAAAAAGAGGTAAGGCAGAGTGGTCGCAGCCATCTGCGACCAATGGACGCAACAAAATCTTTCATAGTAGCCCATTTCAGTGGTTCAAACGGCACTGCACACAAGCTTGTAAGGCTCCAGGAAGGGCAAGGTTTCCTAACCAGAGGATGCAAATGCTTTCTTCCCAGAGAAAACACACTACATCTGGATGAGATGCTAGAAACGCTCATCGAACCTTCCCTTGAAGACAGCCCAAAGTCACCATGTGAACCCTGAGGGAACTAAAGTATAAACCCTTGACCAGACCTTTTTGCAGAAAGGCCAGAATATGTGCCACGGAGGCACGCATAGGATCAACCCCTTGCTCCATACACCAGGCCTCGAAAACTCTCCATACCCTCACATAGGCCAAGGAGGTGGAAGTCTTTCTAGACTGCAAAAGAGTAGTGATGACTTCTTCAGAATAACCCTTATTCCTTAATCACGCCCTCTCAAAAGCCAAGCCGCTAGACAGAAGCGATCCGCCTGATCTGAAAATATGGGGCCTTGATGTAGAAGATTCGGGAGATGAGCTAGCCGCAATGTACCATCCACTGCAAGGTTGATCAGGTCGGCAAACCAAGGATGCCTCAGCCACTTTGGTGCTACAAGAATCACCTCGCCTGGATGGACCTCTATGCGACGCAAAACTTTGCCCACTAGAGGCTATGGTGGACACACGTACAGAAGGATGTCCTTCAACCAAGGCAGAACTAAGGCATCTATCCCTTCTGCTCTTTGTTCCCTTCTTTGATTGAAGAACCACGGGGCCTTGGCATTGCGGAAAGTTGCCATCAGATCCATGTGCGGCCTGCCCTATCTGCAACTGATGAGGCGGACCACTTCCTCTGACAGCTCCCATTCTCCAGGGTCCAGTTGTTGTTGGCTCAGATAATCCGCTCACACGTTGTCCGTGCCCGCTATGTGGGAGGCAGCTAAAAACGCTAGGTGCTGCTCTGCCCTGCCGATTAGTTCCTGGGCTTCCTCCTGAGCCACCGCTCGACTTTTAGTGCCATTCTGGCAGTTGATGTAAACCATCGTCGTCGCATTGTCCCACAAGACTCTCACCAGCTTCCTCCTCAACAGAGGCAAGAACACCTGTAGTGCCAAATGCACCGCTTTCGTCTCTAAGTGATTGATGGACAACAAGGCCTCCTCCGTCGACCATTGCCCCGTATGGACTGGTTCTGGCACACCGTTCCCCAACCGGAGAGACTGGCATTGGTGGTAACGATCGTCCAGACCAGGACTTCCAGATCCACACGTTGTCTCAACTTGTCCGGAACTAGCCACCATGAAAGCTGGACCTGGAAAACTCCGTAAGAGGAAGCGGCAGGTGAAACTGCTCCAACCACGGGTCCCAGCAGGATAGTAAAAACTGACTGTAAGGCCTCATATGAGCAAATGCTCATGGGACCAATTCCAAAGTGGAAGCCATAGACCCGAGAACCTGCAAGTAATCCCAAACCTTGGACACCTGCTTCTCCAATAATCTACGAACTTGAGCTTGTAATTTGGAAATCCACTCTTGAGTGAGAAAAACCTTTCCCACTCTTGTATTGAAATGCACCCCCAGAAATTCCAAAACCTGGAAAGGAGAAAGATGACGCTTGGACAGATTGACTATCCATCCCAACGATCTTAGGTGCAAGAGGACTGCCTCCCAGCAAAGGGACTCTTATTTTGCCTGAATCAGCCAGTCATCCAGATAGGGGTGAACCATGACCCCATCCTTCCGGACAGCCGCAGCTACCATGACCATCACCTTGGTAAAGATCCTGGGCACTATTGCCAGGCTGAAGGGCAGGGTGCAAAATTGAAAATGTTCCCCCAGAACCATGAATCTCAGATATCTTTGATGATCGGGCTGCTATGTGCAAGTACGCTTCGGTTAAATCCAGAGATGCCAGGTACTCCCCTTTGTGCACAGATGCAATCACCGAATGCAGGATTTCCATTCAAAACCAAGGCACCTTTAGAGCCATGTTCACTCTTTTTTAATCCAGAATTGAGCAGAACATGTCCTCTTTCTTAAGGACTATGAAGTAAATGGAATCGTGGCCTGTTCTCTGCTCCTGCAGGGGAACTGGAACAATGGCGCCCAGCCTCCGAAGTCGACAGACAGTTTCCTGCACTGCTAACTTCTTTTCCTCGTAAGTACATGGGGAGTATGAACAAGTCTGTGAGTGGGTGAGCAAATTCTAAAGCGTAACCTTCTTCTATCACGCTTAAGACCCACTGGTCTGACGTGATCTTGGCCCACTCCTCGTAAAAATGAGCCAACTGACCCCCTATCACAGGAACTGAGGAGTGGACCGGCCTCGCCTCATTGAGAGGATTTGGCTCCAGCGCCTCCCTGGGAAGAGCCATCTCTACCCGGCTTTTGCCCGCAAAAGGACTGATTCCAGGATGGTTGCCTTTCCAAGCCTGCCTTTGGGTACCACTTGAAGCTCCAAGAAGCCAAAACCGCCTATTCCCTCTAAAGCGAGAGCATGGGAGAAAGACCCCTTTCCTTGTGCTTTATCTTCAGGCAATTTGTGTACCTTATTCTCCCCGAGAAGCTTAATCATCTCCTCCAAGTCCTGCCCAAAGAACAACGTCTCTTTGAAGAGTAACGCTCCCAGTTGTGACTTGGATGAAATATCCGCTGACCAGTTCCTCAACCAGAGGACTCTATGGGCTGATACCGCCAACATCAAGGTCCTAGTTGAAGTCCTAATGAGGTCATATAATGCATCAGCTCCATAGGCCACCATGGCTTCCAGTCGCCCTACCTGCTTCACCTCAAAGTCCAACAAGGATTTGGCCACCTACAACTGCTGTACCCAGCACAGACCCACTCTTTGCATAAAACTGCTGCACACCACAGCTTCAATGCCAAGAGCCGAAACCTCAGATATCTTCTTGAGGTGAACCTCCAATTTTCTATCTTGAAGGTCTTTCAGCGTGCAGATACAACTACTGGCATGGTTGTCATCTTAGTAACAGCTGAAACTGAGGCATCCACTTTTGGGACCATCAGGAGCTCAAGCTTATCCTTAGGCAAAGGATATTTGTCCATGACTCTGCTAATCTTCAAGCCAGTCTTAGAAGTATCCTACTCCCTAAATACTAACCTTTTACTGATATATGGAAGGGAAAGGACTTTTCCTGACCTCAAAGGCCATCCATAACCGGGTCTACCTCCTCCTGATCAGATTCGTCCTGCGAGACTTTTATACACGGTTCCTCCAGAACATAGAGTATCAAGGGACTCAGCTGCTCCCTATGGAAGAGCTGCACCACTTTAGGATCATCCCCTTCCACAGCCAGGGCTTTGCCACGGTTGTCATTCATATTGTGCTCCACCAAATTCAGATCTACGTCCTTCAGATTCTGTGGTGACGGATGGTCACCTTCTGAAACCTCAGAGGAGCTATCCGCATCTCTGGAACCTGCCTAATTCTCATGGCCACTGTCGCCTGAGCTGACCTGCTCCTTTTTGAAGGGCCAGGGCGCACCTACGCAGCCCTACACTGTCCCGTAGCCTTCCTAGCTGAATAAGCTCTATATAAGAGGAAAACAAAGTCGGCAGAAAAATCAGAGGAACCATCCAACTTCCCCAGCCATTCTTCCTCACTGTCTTTATGAAATTCCTCAGTGTTATGATCTCCACTGGAGGCCCCTAGCACCAGGGACAAAGCAGGAGGAAAATCCCCCTCCCCCTCCGCAGCCTGCAAAGTAACTGCAAAGGAGGACAAAATGGCCGTCATTCCCATGCTTAGCGGGAATGGGTCATCCTTCGGCTATCGCGCATGAGAGAGCCTTCCAGGCTCTCAGCAGCCGCCCAATGAAGGCACTATTGCCTGTGAAGTGCCTTCCACCCTCGGAAAGACACTTAAATTATTTACCGTCCTGGGAAAGACACACACGCTTCTCCACAGTCAGAGCAACTCAATCTGTGTGGCATTGCAGCAGTGTGCTGGGTGTAACGATCGCTGTCGGAGGAACAGGGGAAGAAGGAGCCATCTGCACTGCAGAGAGAAACGGCCGCGATAACGAGGAGCCGGTGCAACAACGCAACAACTACAGTGGCTCACTACCTGAGCAACTTAAACTTTTTTCTTTTTTTTTTTTTTAAATCAGGCTCAGCAGCACAATAAAATAAAAAAATGACCACTTCCCTTCACAGAAGAATGTCCTCCAGGGCTAGGGAACTGGACCACCAGCTGTTTGCCCTCACTGGCAAAGAAGGACTGAGAAAAGAAAAAGTTCCCAACTCCCTGTTCATCTGCCTCAAAACCAGGGGGGATGGCCCCACCAGGACCTAGCAACCAACTAGAGGCAATCTCCAAGAATCCTATTATATATATATATATATTTATTTTTAATATTATTTTCTCAATCTCAGGCTGCAGTCTTTGCACCTCCACCATCTACTGGAGACAGAGAAATACTGAGGGACTGCAGGTGGCACCTCATGTTATATGGCAGTGTCAGTAAAACTTTCTCTGTCTCCATCTTCTGGAAGCAAGGCATAACCCAGGACTGATCTGGGCACGTGCAGGGAATGAAAATTGTTTTAAATCCGTAGTTTTGCATTTGGCTGCCATCACGAAGTTTTAATCAATGATAAGGCAGCCAAAAGCAGCAAAAAGTCAGGTTAAAGCAATGTTATTAGATGGATTGAACGTTCAGGGGTGAGAAGCTTCCCAATCAAGCATCCATCTTGGCTGGCCACCCAAAATACACCTATTTTTCCATGTACCCAAGAACCCAATCTTCGAGACAGATTAGTGCATACTCTTGGGCTCGAAGTGAGTTAATACAGAACATTAAGGTCAGTTTCCCTGTATTAAATGTGTAGTATGTATAAATGTATTGCAAATTAAGATTTTTTCACATCCAGCATTAGCTATCCCAACATAAGAAATATGTACACTTTGACTGTAATTCAGCACAGGTAGTTTATACAATTATGTGTCCTTGTTAAAAACTACATTGGTCAAATAAAATTGCCCATTAAAACCTGGATAATTCAACATAAGAATTGCATTTGAACTAAAAAAAAAACAGTCTATGTTAGTCAAACATTGGATGGAATATGGACACACAGTTGACAAATTAAAGTTTTTTTGTTATACAGCAACTCATTCGTCCTAGAGGTGGCAACATTTCTTTGCTCTTACAATGATGGGAACAATTTTATATTTTTTCCTGGCACACTAAAGAACCAACAGGCTTAAGGTTGAACGGGAAGCTTTCCTATCCCAAAGAGATGACATCATCTGTCCCGTAGTGTTATTTGCATTTGGCATGAAGTTCTGGTTTTCAGGTGCTTTAACAAGTAATTATAATAATCAGTTAAACTGAGCTGCATCTAGCCTCACTGGTTTTCCTGTTCGACAGTATTGCAGGAAGGAATGCTCAGGTAATGACTGTGTGAATGAGTGCGGTTTTTCCATTTCAAAGTCTCTCTATTTAAAAAAAATAATAATAATCTTCACTGTATTTATTTAATTGAAATGGCTGGTTTCTTCACTTACCTTTTATATGTAGATTATTATGAATTGCAATATCTATACAATGTATATAAGAGTTTGAATACTTGTTTATAAAAAGTATCATTTCTCCAGGATACAATGACAATTTTCATTAACAGGTAGAAACTGTTTACATCCTTTTTTGAAAAAATCTTTTGTCTAAAAGATTAGTGAGTAAGTAATTACATTCTATGCCATTTATTTATGTTTAGAAATTTGGTCCTTACTATATGGTTGATGCCTCAGCCTCCTGAATAAGGCGAAAGGTCTTTTATTGAGGGGAGATTCTAAGGAAATATCCAGCAAAGTCATTGGAAGCCTAATGGTAGGGAGACTATTACAAATTGAGGATCGGACCATTTACTTAAAGGTGTTTACATACTGTTTGGACATCTTTCAAAAAAAGTAATATATTTGAGACTTCAAACATTTTCTCCTGGGACATTCTAAGTACCAAAAATTTTTATATGGACATTTATTTGAATTTTTTATAAATGATGTTTTAAGAAAATGTAGTTTTCAAATTTTAATTTTTGTAGTACATTTCTAAAAACATATTGTTGATATTTGATATCTAGTTATTTACTTAGCCTTTATCAATTATTTTATTTTATTTATTTAATTTATTTATTAGTTTTATATACCATCACAATGATTTACATTTGTAAAAAAGGTACATAAAATCAAAAATTATAAGTTGTGTAATTAAAGCATGGAAGAGCAATAAAAGATTGGGCTAAAAGAATAAATATATACATTGATTTTCCATTAGTGTTCTTTTCTTCAATTTTTAATTACTATATATGTGTGTGTATATATATATATATATTTATATATTGTATGACAAGAATGTGCGTATTCCCTGGGTACTGTATTGTGGAAGATAAAATGAAGTGTTCCCAGTATTCTGGGTAGAGGAGAGATATTTCTCCAAGGAGAAGCAAGATGATAGCCCTCACACATGGGTGACATCAAAAGATGGAGCACCCGACACAGAAAACTTATGACTAATTTTCTAGAACTTTGAATTACCCTACTGGGCATGCCCAGCATGCCTTATACCATATGACCACACAATGTCCCTCTTCAGTCTCTCTTTTTCCGTGGAGCTGCAGCATCCCGGTTGGTGAGCTTACTTTCGGTCTGTTTGGCCTATTTTGGAAAACATTTCCATTTGTCACTTTTTCACGATTGTTTTCACCTGTGTTAGACACCGGGTCCCTCTCTGTCCTCCCCATAGTGTTCCTAGTCAGGGTTTTCGTCGTTTATCAGTAAGTTTCTTTCGTGGTCAATTCCCCGTGGCGGCAATGCTTCGGTGCCCATTGTTCCTTGATGCCTGCCGCCATTGATTTTGATCTTGCTTCCCATTTATTTTGTCCTGTCATGGCCCCATCTGGTTTTAAGCAATGCCCTCGGTGCCTGAGGACTATGTCCATCATGGACCCCCATGATGAATGTGTCCTCTGCCTGGGGGCATCACATGTCATCTGGGGTTGACACAAATGCACCCATATGACCCCAAAGGGATGTTGTTTTGGCTTGATAAGATGGAACAACCCATCAGACCGGAGAAGGACCAGGCCGGCAGCATCAGCATTGAAGGACCATGGAGCTGCAGCAGTGGACAGCGAGCCATTGACATCAGCTGGACCATTGGTGTCATCATTTGCTAGGGGCACCAGAAACCAGCCACCATCGGGCTCCTCCAGACCAAGGACATTAGGTTCCTCATCATCGATCTCATCACTAGGAAAAGACCAAGCCAAGCATCAAGGGAAGGTGTACAAGCATCTGCATCAATCCCCGTCAAGGCATGGTGACGTGCCAGCTCATGCTGTGATGCCCCCAAAGTAAACCCACAGTGAGGAGCACCAGTCCTCCATTTGGGGCTTGGGGGTTCACTACTGTCTTCATCGGTCCTGATGCCAGTCACCGATCCTCTTCTTGGTTCCGAAGAGGATCTGGCCATCCCTTCTTCCTCCCAGTTGGTGTTGGCATCGACAGTGTTTGAGGAGGAGCTTGAGCCGCGAGTTCAACTGGCGGTCAAGTGGGCAATGCGAAGCATCTGTCCCATGGCACTGGCGGCACTGGAGCTGGCACCATCCGTCTTGGAGCTGCTGTTGGAGAAGCTCTATGCACTCATCGGTGCATTACTGACCCAGCTGGCATCAGTTCTCAAGCCAGCGGTGATTCCCATCGAATCACCACAGCCTCCCCCTGCCGATATGGCAGAAGCTCCTCCTGGGCCAGCTGAGATGCCAAGGCCTGCAGCCCCCTGTCTGGCTTCGCCTGTGCCTGCACCTCTGGACAAAGGCCAAGCACCTAATGCCCCATCCCCTTTGGTTTCAGTGAGGTTGAGGGCCCCTATGACCCCTGGGGGAGTGACACAATGGCGTCCTCCTCTAATGGAGCTGAGGGTCTCCCCTCAGAACCTTCTCTTCCAGAAGAGTGAAGAAAGTCTCCACCTGAGGATTTAACTATCGCAGGATTTGTGAGGGTGATGGCGGAAGTCCTCCCATTTCAGTTATTGACAGAGGAAGATGCCAGGCACAAAATGCTTGAGATCCTCCAATTTGTGGAGTCTTCTAAGGAAATCTTGGCAGTCCTGATGCACAATATCCTTAAGGAGTTACTGTTGAGAATATGGTAACACTCTCTCACAGTGCCTTCTGTGAATAAGAAGGCTCACAGAGTTTACTGCATCCAGAAGGCTCCAAGATTTGATAAGTGACAAGCTTCCCCACCAATTGGAGGTAGTCGAATCTTCTCTAGAAAGCCAAGCGGTCTCAGACCCATTCCTTGGTACCCCAGGGGAAGGATCACAGAGCGATGGACGCTCTTTGGAGAGAGGTTTTCCAGGGGGCCATGCTCATTTTCTGCATAGCTTCCTACCATCTTTACATGAGTCAGTACTTTTGGGACATCTGGAAGCAGGTGCAGGAGGTAGCCAAGCAGTTGCCTCAGCAGCAGCAGGACACCTTTTTGTCACTAGTGCTCAAGGGCCTGGAATGCGGGAAACACAAGATCCAAGCAACCAAAGATGTTTTTGAGACGGCATCGAAAGTCTCTGCAGCGGAGTCGGTGCCTGCAGAATGGCATGTCTGCGGGTCTCGCATCTCCGACCAGAGGTACAAGAAAGACTCGCTGACGAGCCTTGTACTGGGGAGAATCTCTTCGGAGATAGAGTGAGGGATGTGGTGGCCCAGCACTAGGACCACCATAAAACCCTCCACAACTGAACACCAGCATTCCGGCGTCATTCTGAACTAGGAGGTTGGCAAGATTGGGGCAGAGGAAGTCTTTCTTTCCCCAGAGGAAGTACTATCCTCCGCCCCCTCGCTCCCCTCAGCAGTTTCAGGGCATCCGCGGTCATCCCAGGTAGCAGAGAACCCCAAGGTGCAGCTGGCGCCTTGGTCAACTCCAGGAATGGAGTTTTGACTGGATCGTAGGGAGTGTAGTCCAGTTAACCATACCTGTAGGCGATGGATCTGCCAGTTGGGGGCAGGTTGCGTGTCTTTGTGAACCAGTGGCCCAGTATAACCTCAAGACCAATTGGTTCTTTCCATCGTCCGTCATGGGTACCAATTGAACCTATTGACTGCCTCTCCAAATTGCCCTCCGAACTCATTTTGGGGGCTGGTAGCGCATCAGGAGGTACTACTAACAGAACTCTCCTCCCTTTTAACAGCCAGAACAGTCAAGCCTGTTCCACCAGGGCAAAGAGGATGGGAATTTTACTCCAGATACTTCCTGATTCCAAAGAAAACAGGATGACTCAATCCCATCCTAGACCTAAGAGTCTCAAAAAGATTTATCAAAAAAGAAAAGTTCACAAGACCACCCTGTCATGATAAAATTTAATGTAAGATGGATAAGTCACTAAGGTCTGGAGTTCCTATCTAAGGTGATGATGGACTTCCATCATAACCAGTCCATCGTCCTACCAACATTCTTTCCCAGACCCCATTCGCACCAAGGCAAACAAGCCCTGGACAGTCTGGACTGCAAGTGAGCCTTAACCTTCTGTCTGAAGCGGACAGAAACCCATAGACAGTCCACCCAACTTTTTGTTTCTTTTCATAGGAATAGGTTGGGCATTGCTGTTGCCAAACAGACCCTATTGAATTAGCTAGCAGATTGCATCTCCTTTTGTTATACCCAGGCGAGACTGCATCTTGGGGATCATGACAAGGCTGTTTCTGTCTGAGCCATGGCAGTGTTGGTGGCCCACTTGCAAGTAGTTCCCATAGAAGAGATCTGCAAGGCTGCGACATGGAGTTCTCTCCACACATTCATATCTCACTATTGCTTGGATAGGGATGGCCAATATGACAGTAGGTGTAGAACCCAACTTTCTCCCACCTGGGGCCCGTTGTTTGGGTTCAGGCTGTCTCCCCCTCTGTTTCAAACAGCACCATTATTGTTTTGCCCCTTGGCACCTGGTTTGGGTATCTTAATCTCCCTTTTGTGTTGGGTAGCAGTTTGCAGCTAGGGATTCACGCGTGTGTGGACTATCATCCTGCTTGTCCTTGGAGAAAACAGAGTTACTTACCTTTAACAGGTGTTCTTCGAGGACAGCAGGATGTTAGCCCTCACGAAATCCGCCCACCACCCCCTGGAGTTGGGTTTCTCCTATTGGTTGATTTATATATATAATTCTGCGTTATAAGACTGAAGAGGGGCCCCGCATGGACGCATGATATAGGGCATGCTGGGCATGCCCAGTGTGGCGAGACAAAGTTCTAGAAACTTTGACATATTTTCAGTGTTGGGGCTCCATCTGTTGATGTCACCCATGTGTGAGGACTAACATCCTGCTGTTCTCGGAGAACACCTGTTACAGGTAAGCAACTCTGCTTTACTGAGGAATTCTCTTTGTAATTTTCAGTCCATGAAGGTGAAACTTCAACCACCATCTGGAACAGAACTGTCCCCTTTCAATCCCATTCATCCACCAGCTGCAATCACCCAGGTTATGCTGCTGGCAAATCCCTTGAAGGTGAGTAAAGTACAGGTTCTCAAGAGTTTGGGTTTGTTTTTTTTTTATTGAAGGAATCAGTGCCAATGAAACTTGAATTGTTTGAAAAAAGTGCATCCAGTATTATAACATGAACTGCTATAATGAGATTTAAAGCATAAAGAACATTGTTCCATTATTCTTTTGGTATGAGTGATTTGTCCTTAGTCTTGATGTTTTTCACTAACTGGGCACCTACTTAAAGGTACCCATTGTTGGACAGTGGATCTCCTTGAAGTGCCAGTAACATACTTACATTAAGTGGAAATGGTGTGCATGATCCTATAGTCACAGAAGAGATGAAAACTGAGAGAGCTGTGACCTTAAAATGTTAGACTAAGAGAAGTCGTGTTAAGAAAAGGGCACAGAAGATAAGTCATATAATGATTATGCAAGTCATTTGAATTGGATCTTCTGTGTTCTTTCTGAGGGTTTATTGCAGGCTATAAAACTAAGAGGAAGAACAAAAAAAATCCCATATTTATATGAACTAGTGTTGGTCTAATAATATTTATTTATTTTATTTAAAACTTTTTATATACCGACATTCATATGCATATCACATCGGTTTACAAGCAACAAGGGGCAAAATAACTTAAATTGAGAAAGTGAAAAATAGTTACATAAATAATACAATAAATTGTGAATAAATAAAAGTGAAAAATAAAGTTACATAAATAATACAATGAATTGGGTTCAAATTTATGATATAACTGTATAATACATTTGTATGTGCATATATACAGTTGTGCTCATAAGTTTACATACCCATGGCAGAATTTGTAAGATGTGTAGCATTTTAAGAAAACTTGAGTGATCAGACAAAACATGTTTGTTATTTTTAATGTGTTTCAAATTAAACAATTATGCAACACAGAATAGCACAATCATTAAACAAACCATAGCAATAAAAGAAATAATAAAGTGGTCCTGTTCAAACATTTGCATACATAGAAACATATAGAAACATGAAATGACGGCAGAAGAAGACCAAATGGCCCATCCAGTCTGCCCAGCAAGCTTTCGTACTTATTTTTCTCATACTTATCTGTTACTCTGACTGCTGAGGTCAGGGCCCTTATTGGTAACTTTTTGGTTCCAATTTCCTTCCACCCCTACCATTGATGTAGAGAGCAGTGCCGGAGCTGCATCAATGTGAAGTATCAAGCCTAAATGGCCAGGGGTAGCAACCACCGCAATAAGCAAGCTACTCCCACGCCTATTTGTTTACCCAGCCTGTGCAATTTAGTCCTTGTTGGTTGTTGTTGTTGTCTGAATATAAATCATCTTTTCTTCATTCTCTCCTGCCGTTGAAGCAGTGAGCTGCGCTGTATATGTATTCAAAGTGAAATATCAGGCTTGATTGGCTTATTTGGTTCAGGGTAGAAACCGCCACAACAAGCAAGCTACTCCCACGCTTATTTGTTTTTCCAGCCTGTGCAATTTAGTCCTTGTTGGTTGTTTGAATATAAATCCTCTTTTCTTCGTTCCCCCCTGCCATTGAAGCAGAGAGCTGCTTGGATATGCAATGAAAGTGAAGCATCAGGCTAATTTGGTTTGGGGTAGTAACTGCCGCAACAGGCAAGCTACTCCCACACTTATTTGTGAATGCAGATCTTTTTTCCCACATTTCCTCTTACCGTTGAAGCATAGAGCAATGTTGGAGTCGTATTAACCTTGTGAATGTTTATTGAATAAGGGTAGTAGCCATCATTCCCGCAAGCCACCCCCATGCCTCTTCTCTTCTCTTCATTTCATTTCATTTACATCCTCAAGACTTTATTTTCTCATGTGGTAAAGCTGCCCATTCCTCTTGGCAAAAAGCCTCCAAATCATGTATTTCTTTGGTTGTCTAGCATAAACTGCATGTTTGAGTTCAACCCAAAGTGGCTCAATGATGTTGAGGTCAGGAGACTGTGGTGGCCACTCCAGAACCTTCACTTTCTTCTGCTGCAACCACTGTGAAGGGTCAACTTAGCCTTATGTTTCGGATCATTGTCATGTTCTAAAGTCCAAATGCGCCTCATGCGCAGCTTCCTGGCTGATGAATGCAAATTCTTCTCCAATATTTTCTGTTAAGATGTTGCATTCATCCTGCCATCAAGTTTGGCTAAATTCCCTGTGCTGCTGTAGCTCACCCCACCCCCAAAGCTACAGAGATCCACCTCCATGCTTCACAGTAGGGATGATGTGCTTCTCTTCATAGGACTTATTGACTCCTTTTCAAACATAGCATTTATGGTTGTGACCATAAAGTTCAATTTTGTCTCATCATTCCAAATTATTTTATTCCAGAAGTTTTGTGGCTTCTGTAAGTGCTGTTTGAGATATTGAAAGCGGTCTGTTTTGTGGTGTTGGTGCAGCAATGGCTTTTTTTTCTGGCAACTCTACCATGCAGCCCATTTTTGTTCAAGTATCTCCTAATCTTGCCTGCTGAAACATCCACACCACTTTGTTTAAGTATAAGTAGCTTGTGGGTTTTTCTTTGCATCCTGACAAATTTTCCTAGCAGTTGTGTCTGAAATCTTTCTTGGTCTACCTGACCATGGCTAGGTATTAACAGAGCCCATAATTTTCCACTTCTTGATCAGAGTTTGAACAGTGCTGATTAGCATTTTCAAATCTTTGGATAACTTTTTATATCCATTTTCTGATTTATAAAGTTGAGCTACTTTTGCTCGCTGATCTTTTGACAGTTGTTTTGCTTTCCCCATGCTTCAGTAACCATCAAAGTCAGTGCAGCCCTGGATGAAATGCACAAGGGTTTCTCAAGAGCTAAGAAACTCATTGACTATTTATACAGACATTAATTACAATCAAATGAGGCACAGGTGTGGATACCTAACCTTCATTGCCATCTCTAACTGTGTGTGTCAACTTGAGTGCATATTTTCAGCCCAAACATTCAAGGGTATGCAAAAGTTTGAACAGGACCGTTTTATTATTTCCTTTATTGCTATGAATTGTTTAATGATTATGGTATTCTATGATGCATAATAGTTTAATTTGAAACATTAAAAATAACAGACATATTTTGTTTGATTACTCATGTTTTAAAATGCTACACATCTTACAAATTCTGTCAGGGATATGTAAACTTATGAGCACAACTGTGTGTGTTTATATATATATTAGGGATGTGAATCGTTTTTGAACGATTAAAATTATCGTCAGATAATTTTAAAATCGTCCAAAATCGTTAGAGTGCACGATACAATACAAATGCCCCCGATTTATCATCAGGGGCATTTGTATTGTATCGTTAAATAGGGCGCGAGAAAACCGGCACACCAAAAAAACCCTAAAACCCACCCCAAACCTTTAAAACAAATCCCCCACCCTCCCGAACCCCCCCAAAATGTTTTAAATTACCTGGGGTCCAGTGGGGGGGTCCCGACGCGATCTCCCTCTCTCTCTGGCCACGGCTGCGTTGAGAAATGGCGCCGGTGGCCCTTTGCCCTTATCATGTGACAGGGCAAAGGTAGCACCGGCGCCATTTTGGTTCCTGGCTCCTGACGTCACGCGTGCAGGAGATCGCCCCCGGACCCCCGCTGGACCCCAGGGACTTTTGGCCAGCTTGGGGGGGGCCTCCTGACCCCCACAAGACTTGCCAAAAGTCCAACGGGGGTCCGGGAGCAACCTCCTGCATGCGGGCCGTATTGCCAATCTTCAAAATGGTGCCGGCGCTACCTTTGCCCTCACTATGTCATACGGGCGACTGTCGCCCGTATGACATAGTGGGTCCAGCGGGGGTCCGGGGCGATCTCCTGCACGCATGATGTCAGGAGCCAGGAACCAAAATGGCGCCGGCGCTACCTTTGCCCTGTCACATGATAAGGGCAAAGGGCCACCAGCGCCATTTCTCAACGCAGCCGTGGCCAGAGAGAGAGGGAGATCTCTCTCTGGACCCCAGGTAATTTAAAACATTTTGGGGGAGTTCGGGAGGGTGGGGGATTTGTTTTAAAGGTTCGGGGTGGGTTTTAGGGTTTTTTTGGTGTGCCGGTTTTCCCACCCTCCCCCGATTTACGATTTTTAACGATTTAAAAAAAAAAAAAAAACCACGACGATAAGATTTCCTTCCCCCCCAGCCAAAATCTATCGTTAAGACGATCGATCACATGATTCACACCTCTAATATATATATATATATATATATACACACACATACATTTACAATATATAAAGAAGTCAATCAAAATAGTATTTTAATCTTAAAAATTATATTTGTATTTAAATCAAATTTAATTTATCACTATATTATATGTGCACTTTAATGCAATTCATTTTTTATAAATTTTAAATCTTACAAAACTGTTCCATATTAAATTTTAAATTTAAGCCCATAGCTGCTAAAGTGCCAAACCTCTGAATCCAATCTAATTCCTATAAGGACTATGTTATCATCATCCTAACAGTAATCTGTTTTTTTTTGTTTGTTTTTTGTATATATTATTTTATTGAGTGTATTCAACTTTATACAACAAAGAAACCATACAGTGTAAAAGCCAGGACAATAAGGTGGGAGTTAATTATGGCCATGATTTTTTATGTATAAAAAACATCTAAAGCCATGAACTTTAGCTTATTGACAGCTATTAAGAGGGGAAATCCCTGCTAAAAATTGCCCAATCCCCTCTGTGGATAAAAGTACTGATGCCCATGACCCTTTTAAGATCCTGCCTTTTATAGTGCAGATACTTTTTCCCATCGATAGCAGGGCTGAATTAACCATACTGTCATGGGGAACTGTCCATCAGGCCGGGAGGTGGAGCTTCAAAGTGATATCAGAGCTTTGCTCTGAGGCTGCGCGTGAGATCCCACGCTGGAACAGATTCTCCTCAGTCTGTTTTTCCGCGTACAGAATCACACGCGGAGCTTCAGATCTCCTCAGCATTTTCTGTAAAAAAGAAATATAAAAGGAAATTTCGAAGAACATAAAGGAGCATGGAAGAAAGGATGTTCCCAGACCGTTGGGGTTCAGACCCTGCGTCTGTGGTAAGGTCATGTCCATAACAGATGGACATGACAAGTGTTATAGATGTCTGGGCCCAGATCATCTACAGGACTCCTGTCCGCACTGTGGACGTATGTCTTTGAGGGCCAGGCGCCGAAGAACTGATAAAATTCTGGCCTTAAAATTGGTGCGGGGTGGATCATACGATCCCCTGTCAGAAGCCCACTCTTCTCTGGGGCCCTCCACGAAGGCGCCTCCCCCGGCGCGTCGAGCTTCTTCAATGGAGCCTCCTACTTCCAGGCCTGGAGGTGGAGAACGACAAAAACCTAAGAAACAGGATTCCAGGGGTCGAGACCCCATAAAAGCTAAAGATCAGAGCCGGGATGAGTCGAATGCGTCGAGGCGACATAAAAAATCGGGACCACAGACACATGACAAGTCCCATGCCTCGACGAAGCTACCGACGCATGACGCACCGACGCATCAGCATCTCAACACGGCGCAATCGGCGCCGAGCACAACACTTTCAGCCGGCACCGAAGACAAAGACTTCTGAGCCAAGGCTCATGTATCGACTACTACGCCGACGCACGCTCCGGCGCATAGAGCGCCGGTATCGACGCACACTTCCCTTGCGCCGATGCAAAGACATAAGAAGACGCATTCTTCTTTGAAATCGATGCAGGACACGACTCTGTTGACGCATTTGTCGACGCCAAGGAAGTGTTCCTCTAAGTCATCGGCTCAAATTCAGTTGCTACCTTCCAAGAAAAGGAAAAGCAATACCTCTCAGTATGACACCTAGTCCCCCCGCTATTCCGGCCTCAATAGGACACTGTAGACATTCCCCATTCTCACTGGGACATCGGGTCACGCTAGAGAGATAACGTTCCTGGATGGAATAAATGATAGCTTTATGGAGCAATTGGTTCAGGAACCGACGAGAGAGGGAGCAATTTTAGATCTAATTCTCAGTGGAGCACAGGACTTGGTGAGAGAGGTAACGGTGGTGGGGCCGCTTGGCAATAGTGATCATAATATGATCAAATTTGATTTAATGACTGGAAAAGGAACAGTGTGCAAATCCAAGGCTCTCGTGCTAAACTTTCAAAAGGGAAACTTTGATAAAATGAGAAAAATTGTTAGAAAAAAACTGAAAGGAGCAGCTACAAAAGTAAAAAATGTCCAAGAGGCGTGGTCATTGTTAAAAAATACCATTCTAGAAGCACAGTCCAGATGTATTCCACACATTAAGAAAGGTGGAAAGAAGGCAAAATGATTACCGGCATGGTTAAAAGGGGAGGTGAAAGAAGCTATTTTAGCCAAAAGATCTTCATTCAAAAATTGGAAGAAGGATCCAACAGAAGAAAATAGGATAAAGCATAAACATTGGCAAGTTAAATGTAAGACATTGATAAGACAGGCTAAGAGAGAATTTGAAAAGAAGTTGGCTGTAGGGGCAAAAACTCACAGTAAAAACTTTTTTAAATATATCCGAAGCAGAAAGCCTGTGAGGGAGTCAGTTGGACCGTTAGATGATCGAGGGGTTAAAGGGGCACTTAGAGAAGATAAGGCCATCGCGGAAAGATTAAATGATTTCTTTGCTTCGGTGTTTACTGAAGAGGATGCTGGGGAGGTACCCGTAATGGAGAAAGTTTTCATGGGTAATGATTCAGATGGACTGAATCAAATCACGGTGAACCTAGAAGATGTGGTAGGCCTGATTGACAAACTGAAGAGTAGTAAATCACCTGGACCGGATGGTATACACCCCAGAGTACTGAAGGAACTAAAAAATGAAATTTCAGACCTATTAGTAAAAATTTGTAACTTATCATTAAAATCATCCATTGTACCTGAAGACTGGAGGATAGCAAATGTAACCCCAATATTTAAAAAGGGCTCCAGGGGCGATCCGGGAAACTACAGACCGGTTAGCCTGACTTTAGTGCCAGGAAAAATAGTGGAAAGTGTTCTAAACATCAAAATCACAGAACATATAGAAAGACATGGTTTAATGGAACAAAGTCAGCATGGCTTTACCCAGGGCAAGTCTTGCCTCACAAATCTGCTTCACTTTTTTGAAGGAGTTAATAAACATGTGGATAAAGGTGAACTGGTAGATATAGTATACTTGGATTTTCAGAAGGCGTTTGACAAAGTTCCTCATGAGAGGCTTCTAGGAAAAGTAAAAAGTCATGGGATAGGTGGCGATGTCCTTTCGTGGATTGCAAACTGGCTAAAAGACAGGAAACAGAGAGTAGGATTAAATGGGCAATTTTCTCAGTGGAAGGGAGTGGACAGTGGAGTGCCTCAGGGATCTGTATTGGGACCCTTACTGTTCAATATATTTATAAATGATCTGGAAAGAAATACGACGAGTGAGATAATCAAATTTGCAGATGACACAAAATTGTTCAGAGTAGTTAAATCACAAGCAGATTGTGATAAATTGCAGGAAGACCTTGTGAGACTGGAAAATTGGGCATCCAAATGGCAGATGAAATTTAATGTGGATAAGTGCAAGGTGATGCATATAGGGAAAAATAACCCATGCTATAATTACACAATGTTGGGTTCCATATTAGGTGCTACAACCCAAGAAAGAGATCTAGGTGTCATAGTGGATAACACATTGAAATCGTCGGTGCAGTGTGCTGCGGCAGTCAAAAAAGCAAACAGAATGTTGGGAATTATTAGAAAAGGAATGATGAATAAAACGGAAAATGTCATAATGCCTCTATATCGCTCCATGGTGAGACCGCATCTTGAATACTGTGTACAATTCTGGTCGCCGCATCTCAAAAAAGATATAATTGTGATGGAGAAGATACAGAGAAGGGCTACCAAAATGATAAGGGGAATGGAACAACTCCCCTATGAGGAAAGACTAAAGAGGTTAGGACTTTTCAGCTTGGAGAAGAGACGACTGAGGGGGGATATGATAGAGGTGTTTAAAATCATGAGAGGTCTAGAACGGGTAGATGTGAATCGGTTATTTACTCTTTCGGATAGTAGAAAGACTAGGGGGCACTCCATGAAGTTAGCATGGGGCACATTTAAAACTAATCGGAGAAAGTTCTTTTTTACTCAACGCACAATTAAACTCTGGAATTTGTTGCCAGAGAATGTGGTTCGTGCAGTTAGTATAGCTGTGTTTAAAAAAAGGATTGGATAAGTTCTTGGAGGAGAAGTCCATTACCTGCTATTAAGTTCACTTAGAGAATAGCCACTGCCATTAGCAGTGGTAACATGGAATAGACTTAGTTTTTGGGTACTTGCCAGGTTCTTATGGCCTGGATTGGCCACTGTTGGAAACAGGATGCTGGGCTTGATGGACCCTTGGTCTGACCCAGTATGGCATTTTCTTATGTTCTTATGTTCACCAGACTCCCCGTCTAGGTCAGAAGGGGAAGGTGTTCCGATACCAAGTTTTTCTTCTTTGTCCTCAGCTTATTCCATACAAGTGTTCTCGGACTTGTCTTCCGCCTCCAGACACCGCTGAAGAGGTGACGTCCTGCAGGAACCACTTTCTAAGAAGTGCAAGGCACCTGAGGTACTTCGTACCTACAAACAGAACCAGATTCTGACATATACTGTTGGCAGCAGTACCTGCACCTCGTCCAACCGCTCCAGAACGACAGTGGTTTATGGTTTATTTGGTTTTTATAAACCGTCACATCAATAATAAACCATCACAACGGTGTATGCCATCTGCTACGCACTGTCTATGAAGCCTTCGAAACATCCTCATGTGCTTCCGCAATTGCAGCACGGCGAGTGGCTTGGCTCCGGGCCAGTACAATCAGAGAGGATGTACATGACAAGTTAGCTAACTTGCCCTGTAAAGGAGACAACCTCTTTGGCAATAGATTTCAAGAAACGGTGGCTCAACTTAAAGAGCAGTCTGTGGCCGTACAGTCCCTGACAAATCCACCATCCTATTCTGCTTCTTTACGCCGATACTATGCCCCGCAGCGAAGACAGCCATTCCAAGGCCGGGCATATCGACCATACCAGAATACACAGGGTTCTACTCCCCTTATTTCCTCATTCCCAAAAAATCAGGGGATCTCCGACCGATCTTGGATCTCCAGGAACTCGACAAATACATAGTCAAGGAAAAATTCAAGATGATCTCCCTAAAATCCATATTGCCCCTAATCCAACCCAATGATTGGATGTGCTCCATAGACCTCAAGGATGCGTACACTCATATTCCAATTCACCATTCCTCCTGGCAATACCTATCCTTTCAATTCAATGGCCAGCACTATCAATACAAGATCCTTCCCTTTGGCCTATCAGTGGCACCCAAGGTGTTCACCAAGTGCATGGCAGTGGTGGTGGCATTTCCATATCTCGACAACTGGCTAATTCTGGTCTCCAACCCCAACATGCTTCAGAAGCATCTCCAGTAGACAATCATTTGTCTCGACAGATTGGGCCTAGTTATCAATTACCAAAAATCCCACCTACAAATTACGCAAACTATTCAATTCATAGGAGCGTGCTGGTCACAACCAAACAGAGATTTTCTGCCTCACGACAGAAGACACACCATTCGCCTTCTCTTGGGATAACTCAAGATCACGCAATCGCCGTCAGCTCGTCAAGTCTTAAGTCTTGGGTCATATGGCTGCCTCGATTCACGCAGCTTCCAATACAAGACTACACATACGACGAATACAGTGGGATCTCAAACGACAATGGAAACAGCATACTCGGCTGTTAACATGGAATGTGTCCTTAACAGGAACAATGATTACGGAGATAGATTGGTGGTTAAACAAAACAACACTCACCAAGGGCACCCCCATCAATCTGTTGCCACACAATGCATTGCTCACCACCGATGCCTCCCGCAAGGGATGGGGGGCTCATCTCAATCATCTCCAGACGCAAGGCCTCTGGTCCAGACAGGAACAGAGATTTCAAATCAGTCTCCTAGAACTCAGAGCTATATGTTATGCATTGAAAACTTTCGTCTCTCATCTGCAAGGTCACCGGGTCATGGTCTACATGGACAATCAAGTGGCCATGTTTTATATCAACAAACAAGGCGGGTCCAGTTCATGGACCCTTTGCCAGGAGGCCCTCACCATTCTGGAGTGGGCCAACCACCATTCAGTTCAGTTGCAAGCAACATACCTACCAGGCATAGCCAACACTCAAGCAGAAAAACTAAGTTGTGTACTCCATCCACACGAATGGTCCCTCAATCACGAGGTGGCAGAGACAATCTTCCAAAGGTGGGGAATACCGTCGATAGACCTCTTCGCCACCGAGATCAACAGAAAAGCGACTCGCTTCTGCTCTATTTGGCCCAGCCCACACAGGGAGGCCTAGGATGCTTTTCTCATTCCCTGGACAGAACCACTGCTGTATGCGTTTCCTCCGATTCCACTCATTATGAGAACGCTACAAAAATGCATGCAAGAGGCGGCACAACTAATTCTCGTGGCGCCGGCCTGGCCGAGACAACCATAGTACACACACCACCTCCATTTGTCCTCAGAAACACCAATTCAGTTGCCGAATCAGGAAGATCTTCTGTCACAAGAGGAGGGAACCCTTCTCCACCCGCTACACTCCTCCCTGCATTTAACAGCTTGGAGGTTGAGCGGATCCTTCTAACGGAAGAAGGATTTTCAATCACTGTACAAGATATCATTTTAGCATCCAGAAAGCCTTCCACTAGAAGAAATTATCAATTCAAATGGAAGCGTTACACAGCCTGGTGCGAGTCAAAGTGTATTGACTCGCTCACCTGTATGCTGGACGTTTTATTGGATTATCTTCACACATTGTACGTGGCAGGTCTTGCTACAGCTTCAGTCCGTGTTCACCTCAGTGCTATAGCAGCATTCCACAGACTACACAATGGCCAACCTATCTCGATTCATCCGATGGTATCTCATTTTGTCCGAGGACTGACACATCTCTGGCCCCCAGTTTCAAAACCACCAGTGCTGTGGAATCTGAACCTCGTTTTGGAACAACTGATGGTATCACCATTTGAACCTATGGACTCGGCTCATATCAAATTTCTCACCTGAAAGGTTGTATTCCTTACAGCAGTTATATCGGCTCGTCTGGTGAGAGAATTACAGGCACTGGTTCATTATAGCCCATATCTTCAATTCTATCATCATAAACTACTCCTACGAACTCACCCATCGTTTTTGCCGAAGGTGGTCTCCCAATTTCACTTGAACCAATCAATTGAACTGCTGACGTTTTGTCCCAAACCACATCAAAACAAAAGAGAAAAACTTCTGCATACCTTGGACTGCAAAAGGGCATTAGCCTATTATAAACAATGTACCCACTCGCCCACTAGGGCCTCTCAACTATTCGTTTCCTTCAACCCAAATGCTCCTGGACTACCGGTGGCTAAACACACCATCTCTAGCTGGATAACTCAATGCATACAATTCTGTTACAACAAACAAAATGTCAAGCTGTCTTCTCATCCTACTGCTCATCAAACACGTGCAGAGGCCGCCTCATTAGCCCATTTAAGACATGTTCCACCGTTGGACATATGTAAGGCACCCTTCATACTTTCACTTCTCACTATTGCTTAGACCAACACGCCGCGGAAGACGCCAAATTGGGCAGAGCACTTCTGCAGCCATTATCAAAAGAGACACCGGGGTCGACTGTCACTTAAACTTCATCACGCTTACCTGCACATGAACTCAAAAACTTTTCCTCAGCATGATGGGGAGCTTAGGACTCCCATGACAGCATGGCTAATTCAGCCCTGCTATTGACGGGAAAAAGCAAGTTTGCTTACCGTAAACGGTGTTTCCATAGATAGCATGATGAATTAGCCATGCTGACCCACTCACCTCCCTGACCAGTCGACTTTCCTTCTTTCACAACCACGCTTGCTTTATCACAGACTGAGGAGAATCTGTTCCAGCGTGAGAACTCAAACGCAGCCTCAGAGTAAAGCTCTGACATCACTTTGAAGCTCCGCCTCCCGGGTCTGATGGACATTTCCCATGACAGCATGGCTAATTCATCCTGCTATCTACAGAAACACCGTTTATGGTAAGAAAACTTGCTTTTACCCAAATCCAAATACAAAGTGGAGAGAAGTCAGGAGAGGGAAAGTCCACCTGCTGGCTGGATTTTCAGAGGGAAATCCTAAGCAGATTTCCCTTTTAAAATGTGCTTGCAAACCTGTGAGTTCAGTGTGCCCATTAGCTGTCTCCAGATTGCCCCATAAAAGGTAAACCTACAGGATCTTTCCCTTGATTATCCCTTACAACAGAAGCAGCAGTGACACATTAAGATCCTGATTCCTTTTGGGTGAGATACCTTCATCATGCTTTTTTTTCCCCTGCAGGAGAAGGTGAGGCTGAGGTACAGACTGGCATTTACTTTAGGAGAACAATCGACCACTGAAGTTGGAGAAGTGGATCAGTTTCCACCAGCTGAGAAATGGGGGAATCTATGACCTCACATCCACCATAGACTGTCCTGTTACAGGGACCAGACAGGCATCCATCTGAAAGGGACTAGAGTGGATGGAATGTGGAAGGAGCCATCCACGCTCTGTCCTCTGGTGATGTCTAGCTTTGTTTACATGTACTGACCACTTTGCTTGTAGCTTTAGTGAAGAATTGTTTGCTGCCTGGTTGATGCTGTCCCAGGGGTAGTTATACCAAGCTCGGACTGACAGCTACTTTGTCTGCACTTTATTTTGGTTTCCATCTTTGTTCTTTTGAAAGTGTATGTTGCTGTTTAGTAGAGGTCTGTGACTAGAGGAGATTAATGGGTATTAGTCTCCTTTTGTACCCCAGTTCTTTTATGGAACTCTAAGGACGGCTGGGCAATGATATCACTGTGGAGTCCTACGAATGCAAGTTGTTTAGAAACCATGGCTGTGCTCTGTATACATCTTGAGTGTCAAGAATGGAGCCACAGAGAGCAGTACTTTAACTTATGCCTTTTTCTGTCACCCTTACTATAGTTTTTGGCATGGATTCCTTTCCTTCTGTCTCACACATGAAAGCAATATTAAAATGAACAAAATATTGCTTGCTTTGCTTACTCCCACAAACAAAAGAAAACCAAAGTGCAGTTGTATGATATACCGTTGACTTAATAGTATATTGGTATCTGCTCATTATATTCTTTATAGCCTCATACATATTTTCTGCCTAATTCTGCCTCTCAGTGAGATTCTCCAAACTCACTGAGGCCTGTCCACAGCTGATGCAGGAGGGCACATGCATGTCTGCCTAATGTATGGATGTCCAGATTGGTCTGCAGACTGCACTCTGCATCTGTGACACCCTACTTGATGTGACTGTCCTCCTTGGCTAGACATCCCACATTGCCTCTCAAGCTGGGCATACCAAATTAATGTGGTATAGTTAATACCTTAACATGAGCGTGCTTGCCATAGAAGAGGGTCGGAGAGGAGTCTTAAGGACTGTAGTGATTCAGCTCCCCTCTATCCTAGTAACTGCACTGCTATAGGATTACAAGGATAAGTTCTACAACTGGATTCCACAAGTTCCAGAGCAAATTATTTTTATTTGGACAGTATTATGGCAGAAGGTTAAATTATCTGTACTGTCTTTTAAGATTGACTCCTATAACTAAGTATGGCAGAGTTGCTGAATGCAAGTGAGAATGAAGTGCTATATGCATATGCCATGAGCTTATTGCCATAGTGGGTAACTGATTTTTATTTTTTATACAAATAGTACATGTGATTGCAAATACAGCTGGAGAAGGGTTAAAGAACCATTTATAGCAACTCCTGGAAATATATACATGCTGGAGGAAACATCCTGGCTTCTCCTAAAACAAATCAGTGACACTGTATAATAGACAAGAGCAAGAAAGCCCATTTAGGAAAGAATAGTTAAAATCCTTGTTTTTGGGGGGTTTTTTGTGCTTTTATTTCCCATGAACTGATTGATGTGAAAATATACCACCATGCTCAGACAAATTCTGTAGAATATGTATACATGTTACAAACAGATATTTTTTAGTGTAAGGCAGCAGTCCATGATAGCTGAATGATTTATCTGAAGTAACATAGAATCAACCTTGTATGTGTCCACAGTGCTATTAAAAAAATGTTTTTAGGACTTTGAGAGAATAAAATACTTGTTTTTAATTATCTTTCACCAAATTCCAGATGATCTCTAAATAGAGGCAGGCCTCAGCGAACAACTTACCTGACAGGACCAGAGCCCACAATATTGGAGGAAGTGTGTGTGTGGGGAGGGGGGGGGGGGAAGGAGAAGAAATCAAACCCAAAAAGAAGAATTCCATCTCCCTAGAGGGGTTGGACCTCCCCATGGTTCAGAAATGAGCCTTCCAAATACTGCAGCAGTCCAGAAATGTATACACCTGCTGCAGATAGAGAAATACTGACCAAGTTTACAGCTGCACTCGAGCATGTCTGGTGAGTGGTGTCACAGAAAATTTGTAATTCCCTCTTCTTCTGCTGGCAGGGAGGCATAACCCACTGGTGTGGGAGGATGATAAAGAAGTGCTTTTTAAAGTTCATTATAGCCTATAAAAGAGGACCAAAGCACTTCTTTAATGAATTTTACTGTGTTGCATGCTGTTGTGTCTGATTAGTGCTACAAACCTTTTCTTTTGACAGTTCAGCTTTTCTGCCTGTAGCAGGGATTAAGCAGAAGAACCCACAGAGTGACTAGCACTGCACATACAATGTATACACAAAGTAAGGAGTTTTGTTTTTGCTTTAGCTGAGTTATGGTTTGGAGAGTGTGAAATGACTCGTGCTTGAACTTTAAAAGTATGTTTGGCTCATTCAGCACTCCTCCCACCCCCAAGGAAAAAGAATGAATGGACAGCTCTGACACCAAGAGTATGTCCTGGTCCAAATTTTAGCATTACTAGAGACTTAGTTTAAATGATTTCTGCATTAGAGAATGCCAGCAGGTACACTTAGGAAGCAGGTTTCACTGCTTTAGATGCCTGGAATGGCAGCTTAAATTGTGAAATATGGGAGAAGAAAGGGAATTTGGAGCACCAGAGACCCTATAGTCTTTACTCTGTGGAACTGTATTATTAAGAACTTCAGGAACAATTAAACAATATTAATGAATGTTACTTGTTTGTATGTTGAGATTGCAGCCTCAAAGTCAAACAGCCAGACTGTAAATATTCATCTTTGAAATGTTTGTTTTTGCTGCATGTTCAATAAATTCTGTTTTCCCTACTTTTTGTGCTCAGTGGCTCCCCAAATGTCTGAGTGGAACTATGATTTCTGTCTCTTTACCTACTACTTTTCAGCTTGGTAGGGGAGGACAGAATATATTGGTTTGTTCTTAGCATGACATAGTAACACTTTTGGCATGCTATCATTTTCTGTAGGTAGTATCACATCACATACACCTCTCTGTCCAAAACAACTCTGTCTATAAAAGACACAGACCTACGGTGAATCTAACTAAACGGTCTGAATAATTCAAGAGTTGGACTTTTCATATCTCTAGGTGCCTTTATTGGAAAGTGTGTCCCATGGGAAGCTTCAGACTGTGCTCTGTGTGCTACATTGTAAACGTATCTGTTAATTTCCTTTCCTTTAATCCTGCCAGGCCAGTCCAGAAAAGTGGGTTATATCCCCATGGCCAGCAAATAGAGACAGACAGCTCAAAGTTTACATCACTCCCCGGTCTGATGCTGCCTTTAGCTCTTCAGTATCTTATGTCAGAGCTAAGATAGTCAAAGGCAGTTGTTTCTCACAGGTCAAGCAGGATGGTAGTCCTCACATATGGGTGACATCACAGGATGGAGCCCAATCATGGAACACTTTTGTCAAAGTTTCTAGAACTTTGACTGGCACCTACTGGGCATGCCCAGGATGGCACTAACCCTGCAACCAGCAGGGGTCCCCCTTCAGTCTTCTTTTTTCTGCGCAGCAGTAGTCACATGGGTTAAGGAGCTCCACAGAGATTCCTGACAGGAAATTTCCTCACGGAATTACTATTCAACTTTCTACCCCACAGGGGTCCCCCTCTTTCATTTTTACGCGACTCTGGTCGATTCCCGTCGAGTTTGGCCCTCACGGTCTACTGGCCATCGACCGCACCGCACCTACATTTTTTCACAGGCCATGGCGTCTGTTCCGTCGATGCCCGGACTGCACCCACACAATGTCCATTACTGACCATCACCAGGTATGTGTAATGTGTCTGGGTAGCGAGCATGATATCCTTACTTGCACCAAATGTGCCCTCATGACACCTAAAGGTCGCAAGGCTAGAATGGAGAAAATGGAACTTCTCTTTAGGTCAAAAACCCCGACGCCGTCCATAGCATCGACGTCGTCTGAACCGACACAATCTACATCGCACCTTCATCGGCATTGGCTGGTGTCCGACCAGCATCGACGACTCCACGGCCATCAACACCCTCTGTTCCTCCTCATGAAAAGGACAGAGGTGAGCGTCGAGAAAAGCATCGACATCGCAGGTCTCAGACCATCGACGCAGGCAAGGCCTCGACGTAGTCATCGTCTGAACCGCCATCGAAGAAAGCCCGTCCAGAAAAGGCACCATCCCTATTTGCTTCAAGGTCACCGAGGCAACCTTCACCGGGACCGGTGATTGGAGCCACGATACCACCTCCAACGGTGGTCCCTCCGGCTACGCCTCCTCCGGCATTGGGGTTCCATGCTCCAGGTTTCCGCGAGGAACTCGATCAGATGATTCAGGAGGCCATCGGCAGAGCGATGCAAGGCTTCAAGGTTCCATCGACGCCGATACCGGTACAGATGCCTGAACTGGTACCCGATCCCATTCCTGCAGCACTAGCACCATTACTCACGAGAATGGAAGCGCTGATCGCTTCTTTTCCTCCGATGGATCCGACGACACCAATAGACCCGGTGCCTTCCTCTCCGATTCCTCTTTCATAGACAGAAGAAGGAGAAACACCGTTCCTTCCGCCATCAGGAGTCCTTCCAATGCCTAGATCATCTGTTTCACCGATTGCATCTTTGTTTCCATCGATGCCATCGGTGCCACCAGTGACACCTTCAATGCCTTCGGTGCCTCGCTCGGGACCTTCAGGTATACCAGCTTTTTCGTCCCTCCAAGGATACTGGGGGTGCTGGAGATGATCCCTACGATACCTGGACCGATGATTCATCCCAGGATACCGATGACTTGCCATCGCCAACCTCTCCTGCTGAAAGCAGGACGCGTTCTCCGCCAGAGGACTTGTCCTTCATTAATTTTGTGAAGGAAATGTCTGAAGTGGTTCCATTTCAACTTCAGACAGAACAAGATGATAAACATCAGATGATGGAGCTTCTTCAATTTTTAGATGCTCCTAAAGAACTAACATCTATTCCCATCCATGATGTCCTCCTGGATCTTCTGAAAAGAAATTGGGAACATCCTGGTTCTGTGGCACCAGTCAATCGGAAAGCTGACACTACATACCTAGTCCAGTCAACTCCTGGTTTCCAGAAGTCCCAATTGGACCACCATTCAGTGGTTGTTGAGTCAGCCCAAAAGAAAGCCCGAAGATCCAAGCCTCATTCTTCCTATCCTCCAGGAAAGGAACAAAAATTCCTGGATGCTATAGGTCGCCGTATCTTTCAAAGGGCAATGCTTATATCCTGCATCGCCTCTTATCAACTTTATATGACCCAGTACGACAGGGTCCTCTTTAAACAAATACAGGACTTTGCTGAGTCCCTACCTCAACAGTCTCAAGACCAATTACACGCCCTAGCTCAAAAGGGTTTAGAAGCGGACAAGCATGAGATACAATCTGCCTATGATGTTTTTGACATCGCTTCCACGGTTTCAGCAACAGCCATTTCTGCAAGGCGGTGGGCCTTGCTAAAGTCGTCTGACCTACGGCCTGAAGTCCGATTTGCCTTGCACTGGAGATATTGTTTTTGGTGAACAAATACAAAAGGCAGTAGCACAACTCAAGGATCACCATGAGACTCTTCGCCAACTCTCCTTGATACCTTCTGAATATCCTGCTAAGCAAACATTCAGAAAGGAGCCCAAGAAATCCTTTTACCGCCATAGGAAATCTCCTCCTCCTCCGTCCAAAGGTCGCTTTACTAAGCCTTACCAGAAAGGCCAGTCCAGGCAACCTCGCAGGCAAAAGCCGCAAACAACTCCTCAACCAGGTCCAGCATCTGGTTTTTGACTTTTTTCTAGAGAGCAGCATTCAGACTCCACTAAGGCATGTACCAGTGGGAGTCCGTTTGTGCCACATCTGGCACTCAGTCACCACAGACCAGTGGGTTCTCGCCATAATAACTCAAGGTTATCATCTCAACTTTCTTGCCATTCCACCGGACTCCCCACCTCGGCTGACGTGGGGAACATCAGACCATTCACCCCTCCTGGAACAGGAGATTTCCCTCCTCCTCCAGTCCAGAGCAATAGAACCAGTGCCCTACTCCCAACAGGGCCTCGGATTCTACACTCGGTATTTTCTAATCCCAAAAAGGTCAGGTGGCGTTCGCCCAATACTAGATCTTCGGGCCTTAAACAAGTTCCTACAAAGAGAAAAGTTCAAGATGGTGACCTTGGGTTCCCTCCTCCCCCTTCTACAAACGGGAGACTAGCTCTGCTCTCTAGACCTCCAGGATGCTTACACGCACATCGCAATAACTCCGTCTCATCGCAAATTTCTGCGATTCCTCGTAGGCCCAAAGCACTACTAATATTGAGTGCTACCATTCGGCCTAGCCTCTGCTCCACGAGTCTTCACCAAGTGCCTCGTAGTAGTAGCAGCGTTTCTCAGAACTCAAGGTGTCCATGTCTACCCCTACCTCGACGATTGGTTGATCAGGGCTCCCACACAGCAAGCTGTTCTGACATCCCTACGTCTCACCTTGCACACCCTGATCTCTCTAGGGTTTCTCATCAATTATCCAAAGTCCAGCTTGGTCCCATTGCAAACCCTGTCGTTCATAGGAGCAGACTTGGACACCCTCAAGGCGAAGGCATTTCTTCCCCGAGAACAAGCTCTCATCATCTCCTCTCTCGCCCCTCAGCTGCAGTCTCGACAACACTCCACTGCACGTCACTTTCTAGTCCTGCTAGGATACATGGCGTCCTCAGTACACGTCACTCCTATGGCTCGTCTCGCCATGAGGATCCTACAGTGGACTCTAAGGTCACAGTGGATTCAGTCATCTCAACCACTATCAGCTGTTGTCCACATAACCAACCCACTTCGTCTATCTCTAGCTTGGTGGAAGAATCAGGCCAATCTCCTTCAAGGCCTTCCTTTTCAAGCTCCAGATCCTCAAATAACCCTTACAACAGATGCCTCCAACATTGACTGGGGAGCACATGTTGCCAATTTACAAACTCAAGGGTCCTGGTCTCCAGAGGAAGCCAAACACCAGATCAATTTCCTGGAGCCACAAGTAATCAGATATGCTCTCAGAATATTTCAGGATCGCCTCTCCAACCAGGTCATCCTGATTCAAATGGACAACCAGGTGGCCATGTGGTTCATCAACAAACAAGGAGGAACAGGCTCCCACCTCCTGTGTCAGGAAGCTGCACAGATATGGGCGGAGGCCCTCTCCTACTTGATGTACCTCAAGGCCACCTACTTGCCGGGAGTGGACAATGTGTTGGCAGTAGAGATGTGAATCGGAACTGATATCGGATCCGATTCTGGTTCCGATTCACATCTATAGAGATGTGAATCGGAACTGATATCGGATCCGATTCTGGTTCCGATTCACATCTCTAGTTGGCAGACAAGCTGAGTCGCACCTTTCGACCACACGAGTGATCTCTCAACTCAACAGTAGCGGACTCAATATTCCAACGTTGGGGTTACCCTCTGATAGACCTCTTTGCGTCACCTCAAAACCGCAAAGTAGAGAACTGTTGCTCTCTCACTCGCAGCCAAAAGTCACAGCCAAGAGATGCGTTCTCTTCTCATGGGAAACCGGTCTCCTATATGCATTCCCTCCACTTCCATTTCTCTCGAAGACTCTTGTGAAGCTATGTCAGGACAAGGGAAGCATGATCCTGATAGCATCTCACTGGCCACATCAAGTGTGGTTTCCGATTCTTCAGGACCTCTCCATTCGCAGGCACATTCCCCTAGGGAAAGACCCGCTTCTGATCACGCAGAACAATGGGTGCCTACACCACCCCAATCTTCAGGCCTTGTCCCTGACAGCCTGGATGTTGAAAAGTTAATCCTGCAGCCTCTCAACCTTTCGGAGCCAGTTTCCCGTGTCCTGATTGTTTCATGGAAACCTTCCAGGAGAAAATCTTATCTTTACAAATGGAACAGTTTAAATCATGGTGTTCCTCACTGTCCCTAGATCCTTTTACCTGTTCTACCACAAAGTTTTTAGACTATCTCTGGTACTTGTCAGAGTCAGGTCTCAAAACTTCTTCCATCAGAATGCATGTCAGTGCAGTAGCTGCCTTCCATAAAGGTGTCGGGGATGTTCCCATTTCGATACAACCCCTTGTAACACATTTTCTAAAGGGCTTGCTCCACCTCAAACCTCCACTGCGCCCTCCGGCCCCTTCTTGGGACCTCAATCTGGTTTTGGGTCGGCTCATGAAACCACCATCCGAGCCTCTCCAATCCTGTGATCTTCGCAATCTCACATGGAAAGTGATTTTTCTCTTAGCGATCACATCAGTTCGCAGAGTTAGTGAGTTACAGACCCTAGTTACCTACCCGCCTTACACAAAACTTCTGCATGACCGGGCAGTACTCCGCATTCACCCGAAGTTCTTGCCTAAGGTAGTATCGGAGTTTCACATTAATCAATCCATTATATTACCCACCTTCTTTCCCAGGCCCCATTCCAATCCAGGAGAACAGGCTCTGCATACCCTCAACTGCAAACGGGCTCTAGCATTCTACCTAGACCATACAGCTGACCACAGGCAAAGTACTTAATTGCTTGTTTCCTTTGCTTCCATCAGATTGGGTCAACCTGTGGGTAAGCAGACTCTCTCCTCCTGACTAGCGGACTGCATTTCCTTTTGCTGTCAGCAAGCAGGCATTCTACTTCAAGACCGTGTTAAAGCACATTCGGTCAGGGCCATGGCAACTTCTGTAGCCCACCTTCGCTCGGTGCCACTTCCTGATATTTGTAGGGCTGCTACCTGGAGTTCTCTCCATACCTTTACAGCCCATTATTGTCTAGACAAGGCTGGAAGACAGGATTCCGTCTTCGGCCAATCTGTCTTGCGCAATCTTTTTGCAACTTGATGTACCAACACTCTTCCGCCTGCCCGTTAGGGTTCAGGATGCCCTCTACCAAATTCCACCCCAGTTGTTGTGCCTGTTGTGCACGTCTTTGGGTACATTTGGTGCATGTTCGGACATCCTCAGCTTGGTACTCACCCATATGTGAGGACTACCATCCTGCTTGACCTGTGAGAAAGCAAGTGTTGCTTACCTGTAACAGATGTTCTCACAGGACAGCAGGATGTTAGTCCTCACGAAACCCGCCCGCCACCCCGCGGTGTTGGGTTCGTTTCGTTTCTTATTTTATTTTTTGGCACTTAGTTTAGCTTTTAAACAAGACTGAAGGGGGACCCCTGCTGGTTGCAGGGTTAGTGCCATCCTGGGCATGCCCAGTAGGTGCCAGTCAAAGTTCTAGAAACTTTGACAAAAGTGTTCCGTGATTGGGCTCCATCCTGTGATGTCACCCATATGGGAGGACTAACATCCTGCTGTTCCTGTAAGAACACCTGTTACAGGTAAGCAACACTTGCTTTATTTTGGTTTCCAAATCCATCACATCACAAACAAAACTTGATGCAGCCAAAATACTTCAGTCCATTGACTTTAACCCAGGAATTAGATAATTTGTACGTCAGTCATGAATAGGCCAGTTGCCTTCAGTATGGGCAACACTATACTTGCTAGCTTTCTGAACTTTTTTGACTGAGAGGCCTTGATATTCCCTCGCTGTGGTTGTGGCTTCCCTAGGTGGGTTCTGACCTGATCTGGCAGGACTAAAGGAAAGAAAATTAACAGGTAAATTTAAATTTCACTTTCCTTATCATCCATGCCAGACAAGAGAGACATACCTAATCTCCAGCTAGTCTGGGCAGGAGGAAGCCTCAGTAGTTCTCAGAACTCCTACATCCAAGGCTTAGGAGCAGCAATACAGTGGAGACAAGGGTGCTACCCTGCCATTATCATCTGAAAAGACAAATTTTGACTCTCTCTATGAGGAGTCCTGTACACATCAAGTGGACTTGACAGCTATCTGGGACCTTCAGACTCTTGCTGGAGAAGACTAAAGTGTTTATCTCATCTTGATTCCTCCTGAAATCAATGCCTTAGAAACCACTGTGCTTTAATAGGACACATCAAAGACCTAGCCAAGAAAAACCTGGTCACCTACAAATATCTCAAATGTGACTTATAACGGACTTGAGAATGGATGGTCCTGCCTGGCCTACATCACCTAACGTTCTCACCATCAGAAGTGAAACACTAGCTTTAGAAGAGGGGAAAGTATTGAGCACAGAGATACCCTTTCTTTTAAAATAACCAAAGGCCACCAAAGAGAGCACCTTGAACAAGACTCAGATGCTACCTTATGAAATTAAAGGAGGCCATATTCCTTCAAAATTAAGCTCAGATTCTAAGTTGAGTTGACCTTCTGCAGTGAAGGACTTGCATTCTTGATTCCCTGGAAGAAAGTATTCTTTCTGAGAGAGTAGTGAGAGAGCTTATTTGGCTGTGTCCCTTTGCAGCAAGTTAGAGCCAGTCTGCACTTTGCAAGATTTGTGGGATATGCTTCATCCCAATCTCCTCTAGTGGAAGGATAAGATGGATCTCTCGAAGGGAGAAATATTATCTCCTCTGTAAACTGACCTCACAGGGGCTCTAAGCTCTGTCAGTTCCACTATGTGGTCTACTTTCAAACCACCAAAGGCTGTAACCTCTGACACCAAGTATCCTCACTATGTAGTCTGGTTCTTTCAACAGCTGTTTGTAAATGAGATAGAAGAGATCTAGGGAATAATCCTCTGACTAGAGGAAAGGGTGAAGGAGTGTAGCCCTGCTTGCAGTTTCAGAAACTTGATCTAGAGAATGTCCAGGCTTCTGGTGGGAACACATACAGGAGATTAGACACTGGTCATGGTTATACAAGGATATCCAAACCCCTGTGCTCGTACTTTCATGTTTGACTGAAGATCTTGCTCATCTTGGAGCTTAGTGGGCTGATCTGACATCCACTTGCATTGGTGCCCCCCCCTGACTGCTAGTAGGGGAGAGGCTGCTTCTGCTAGTCCTTACACTTTGGGGTCTCAAAACATTTGTCTGTATAATGACCGTGTTGGCCATGTGAGCCGCTACTAGGTACTGCAGGGGAACTCCATCTCAGGCCACATCTGTCTCACTAACCAGGGTACCCGAGGACTTCTGAATTCCCTCAACTTGTTCACATCAGCTAAGGGCATTACTTTGACTGCTGCCACCTGGGCTGCTTCTCCTGAGGTAGCGGCTAGGATTTCTGGAACGCTAGATGGCTGGTTCTGGTCCTTGGCCTAAACCTGGTCTCTTTGCTTCCATCTTGTCCTGCTACACCAGTCCAGCTATAACAAGCAGGTTATTTCTCCCTACCAGCAGAGGGAGGCAGACACTACTGTTTTCCTTTGCGATATCACAGCCAGGAGGTGGTGCTAGCAGCAGGAATCCAGTATTTTCTCCCTTCAGCAGATGCTGAGATCAGATCCCTGGACCAGGCCACTGGTCACAACCAGAAGTGCAAGCCCTTAATCTGCTCCCAAACCCTGAAGGGGTCCCTGATCAAGCTTGACTATGGAGCATTGTTTAAAAAAAAAAAAGAGGAAAAGGAAAATAGGGACGTTGTTATCTGCCTTCTCCTCCGGAACAAAGTTTCCCTGCTCCTGTGCCTGTAGTGAGTTTGCTGCATCTCCCTCACTTGACCCATCCACCCCCCACCCCCCTTTCACTCGTATTCTCGCCTTCTGTGGGTTTTTTTATTTTGGGTTTTTTTTAAGAGAAATATGGAGTCCCTCAGAGGGAACATTTTAGGAACAGCTTTGTTTGGCTGGGGTCCGCGGTCAACATTGAGACCTA